>NC_056734.1:307877507-307997507 GCF_019279795.1 Protopterus annectens
GTAGTCCCATTGACCGCATCTAGGTCTGCATGACAGACAAAGTTTACAGATAAATTGATAACATGCCATGAGTACATATAAATGCTGATGACTCACCAAGAAAGTAGATTAACAAAATTTATGTACACATTGTAACAGATATATGCCATTTTCACCCTTTGAGTCCACTGTAAAGATATGTGAATGCACACACACACACACACACACACACACACACACACACACACACACACACACACACACACACCACCCCCCACACAAACACAAATACATACACACACTCATTCAGAAACATATGACAAGTAAAATACAGATATGTAGAAAATCAAAACGGTTGAAATTCTAGCAATGAAACATTACATTATCAATATTTTATGGATTTCACAATAACATGTCAAAATACTGAAAAAGCAGTGAAGTGTTTCATGTATATTTTTTTCTGGCAGCATACTTGTAACCCAGCTATTTTACATACTCCACATACAAACTTTCTATAACTATATATATATATATATATATATATATATATATATATATATATATAATCCAAACCAAAATCCACGTAGTCACAACCACAAGAAAAACAGAAGAAAAAAACACTGTGGAAGCCATAAGAATCCACTGAAGTAAATTCAGTAAAATTTTTCATAAAATAAACACAAGTTGAGTGCTTTCATCTAAAATATTAGACTTCATCAGAACACCTTCTAAAATATTTTACGACTTAAATAGAAAATGTTGACCAATGACAACCATTCATTTGCATATGAGAAAGTCTTGATTACATAATTTCCATTTCACAAATCATTAATACAGGAAACAAGAAACTACCTGTATCAAATCTTGGCCTCAATTATTGGTTTAATTGTTATGCTTTCATTTATTCTCGGTATGCAAGTAGCATTCAGCAGTATCTGCCACCTCACCTCCTTCTCACTTAATAAGGCTTTTAAATCCCCCCCTCTCTGATGTGGTATAATTACTTCAAGTATGGCAAATTGAAACATAGTGCAACCAGGGTTATCTCTTATATGCCTATACAGGGCATTGTTAACATCACCCTTTTTAATAACATATATATGATCGTAAATTCTTTCTCTCAACCTACGTCCAGTTTTTCCTACGTAGAATCCGGGGCATGTAGTACACATAGTTAAATAAATGACATTTTTTGTTTGACAATTGCCCTTAACAAAGGTTATTAATATGTGACTTCTATTTCCCAAACATTTGGAATGTTCTTCTAAAATAGCGAAACATTGATTGCATCTACCACATTTTGTGGTGCCAGTCTTTGGGGGTTTATTATATAAATAACCTTTATATAATTTCTTTTTGATATTACAGCCTATTTCGTGAACAAAAGTAGGTTGGTCCCCCAATAATTTGTAAATTTCAGTATCACATTTTAATATACTCCAATTGTCACGAATAATGTTCTTAACATCTATAGTATTTTTCCCATATGGAAGAATGCAAGCCCTATTAAAGTCTTTAGTGTTGGTCTCCCTGTTACTTCCAGTAACTGTGCCAATCTCTATACCTAATAGTGGTTTGTATTTTTTACCCCATTCACTACCAACATATGATACTGCATCATTAACCAGTAATGAAGGGTAACTCCATTCCTTAAATAATTTACCTATATAATTCAATTCTTCCAACATTTCATTATAGTCCGATGTCATCTGAGCTGCTCTTATACATTGCCCTTTGACAATGTTTTTCTTCTGAATATTGGGATGACAACTATGATATTCCAAATATGAATTGCTGAAAGTGTCTTTCCTAAAAATTCTGGACTTAAATCCAGTATTACTATGAGAAATGTAAGTATCTAAGTAAGAAATACCTTTATTGATATGTAAGTTTAAGAAAGGAGGTGGTAGTGTGTAAGTATTCTACAAACTTTGCCACTGCTCTATCATCCCCTTCCCACAGAATAAAAATGTCATCTAAAAACCTAATATAACATTTAATATGCTTCATCCAGTTGCTATTGAGGATAGTTTGTTCTTCCCAGGCCAACAAGTCTAGGTTGGCATAAATGGGAGCACTAGCAGCTCCCATTGCTACTCCATTGCATTGCCTGAAATACTCCCCTTCAAAGTATATAAAATTGTAGTCTAATACAATACTCATGAATTCACTAATTAAAGAAATTGCACCCCATTCTAGTTTGGCATATTTCCTAATGCTGTTAACAAATCTGTCCATACCTTCATCTCTAGGGATGCATGTAAATAAATTAACCACATCTATAGTGACAAATAACAAATTCTCCTTCCATAAATTCGATGTTAAACAACTCAAAAAATCCCATGAATCTTTAACAATATGTTTTGCCATACCATAAATAGGCTTTAACCAAATATCAACTACTTTACCAAATGGGAACGTCTTGGATTTACTACCTGAAATAATAGACCTGTAAGGTGGATGTAAAATATATTTATGTATTTTAGGATATTGTTAAGTTTTGATGTAATATTGCTTAGTAACAGAAAAGTAAGTGGGCAAATGAGTGTCAGGCAAATGAAAGTTAGGTCAATAGAAGTAGACCCATATATAGATATACATATATATATATATATATATATATATATATATATATATATATATATAGAGAGAGAGAGAGAGAGAGAGATACAGTTTTATACCATAATTATTTAAGTATTTCATCCCCAGTCCTGAATTAAAGATTCATAACTCAAAATATAAAAGCAAATTCCATATTAGTTTTCATGTATCCTACTAATCCTTTTAAAATATGGAGCATACATGAATAGCAGAAGTGTAGACTGTCTCTCTCCCACAAAAAAAGTGTTAACACTACAGCACCATATGTGCGTTATTTTCTAAATAAAACTGAAAAAGTTGCAGTCCTTTTAAAGATTTCCCAAATTATCTTCCCAGTAAGTCCAAATGTCAAGGTCAAACTAGAAGACATATGCCACCTAGCTGAATGCTAACAATACATTGACTCTATGTTAGGCTTAAACCCTTTCCTTGTGAAAAGAATAAGCGTGTATACCGGAGGTATTGCTGAATTCTGCATGGTTTCTTCAAAAATGTGTAAGAGTACAAAGATCGGATCAGCCTCAGTCTAGGATTTCTCCTTCTGCCACTCCCCTTCTTATCATAATTTGCTTTCCTATTAAGACACATGCCAACTGAGATGACATAAGCTGTTGCTCTTTCAAATCTCAGATTTATACAGTTTTGTATACGTCATACTGGAAGAACTTTTGAAGTATTTTTCTCGTAAATTAAGATCCTTGCTATTAAGATTTTTAAGTAGGGATTCGAAATACACAAACACACACACACACACACACACACACACACACACACACACAGCAAATAAATTATATACTTTGATTTCTTTTCCTTTGTAGCAGTGGGTATTAAAACACTGCACCCAGCTCTAACATGTTACCATCTATGAGGAATGGCTGAAGTATTCTAAATAGATAAGAGAGTTGTACTTTAAAACTTACATAAATCAAATAAACTGTATTGTTTCACTCCTGGGTTCTACTGTTTTCTTTTTTTTTTGGATTCGTATTGTAACATGATATTTTTCTTTTCCCACAATGATGGAGATGATGGAGATGATATACTTGTTAACTATAGGACAAGGTATCCAGTGTTACTAGATATCCCAGTACATTCACCATTGTCCTTTAATAAGAGATTCCTAAGGGTAAGACCCTTGGAGACTCACTTGTGGTCACCAGCCATACTAGCATTCATTGCTATGGGGATGGGATTCAGAGTTGTGTATTTCCAGTCACAAGGTGCATGCTTAGAATGAGTCTGATTAAATATATCAACAACAAAGAGGAAACTGCTTTCAATCCAAAAAAAAAAGAAATAAGGACAAAGAAATTCTGAATATAGCCTATTTGATCCAGGGTTTCAGTATCTTAAAAGTATAAGAGAAATGGAATAGTCGAGCCAAGGATACTTGGGCTTACTTTATCAAGAATGGTGGTGCCATTTCTGCCATGCAAAAAGAGACAGCTGAATAAAAGTAATTCCATTGGCACAAGCTGATGGGGTGAACAGCTTAAAGTTTATAGATCTCATTAGAAGATATGCCCTTCTCTTCCTGCTTATTAGTTAGATGACCTCCTGCCTGAAAAAGTTGTGTCACTCCAGAATTTGTTAATTTGTTCATTTGTTATATGTAACATAGCATGTTTTTGCTTCTTGCTCACTGAAGTGCCTAAGTCATTATCAGAGAATGTTAAGTTTTTATAACCTGTTCATGAACTCTCTCCTATATTTTTGAGACTGAGTCTCTCCATCTCTACTCTTAAAAGCTGTGTAATTCTGAGCATCTTGCTTAACCTGAGAGTATACCACAATGACTTTCACTGAAATAAACATGGTCAGGGATTACTGACAACAAGTGTTTAAGACGTTAGCACTACATAGCTTTTCAGGAGAGATGATAATATATCTTCCAGGACTAAACGTGTAAAAGACAGTGGTCCTGTAAAATATGCTGCTAGATGAACTGTTTTAAAAGAAAAGACTTTTTCAATTCATTTGAAATAGCTATTTTAATGTCATGGAACCTCATGATGTTAAAGTTGTCCTGAATGAGAAAATGTTGCATACTGGATATATCATTCACTGCTATCCTCTGTATTTTCAATTTTATATTTTCTAGATAAACATGAGATTCTGACACAACTGACTTTAACATAA
Source organism: Protopterus annectens (assembly GCF_019279795.1). NCBI lineage: Eukaryota > Metazoa > Chordata > Ceratodontiformes > Protopteridae > Protopterus > Protopterus annectens. The sequence goes on from NC_056734.1 coordinate 307,882,227, forward strand.
GAGATTTATTTTCATAGACTTGCAGATGTACTATCAATTAAACATTAACCTGAGCAATAAATAGCCATTCAAAAATGAATATAGAGTTATTTTCTGATATTAGACATGGCCTAGCTAACAGAACACCATAATATATTAAAAAAATATGTAGCCATGGAATTGTGGCATTAAATATGTTATAGCAATTGCATAGTTATAAGATTATCATATACCTTACTTCATCCCGTAAAGTTTTCCTTTTGTTAGGGAGCACACAGTGTTAAAATAAATCTTAAAATAAATCAGCATTACCTCCTTGAGTAACCTTGTCTTGAAATTCATATGTAGGGGAGTGATGTACGGAATGAATGTGTAATAGTTAGGCCGTGTCTCGAGTACTTACTCCCTTACAGAACATCACAGACAGTGACAATAACAAGAATTTGCAAAACACATATTTCAGTTTATGCTGCAATGAGTTTAGAATGAAATTCAGAAGGCATTATTGTCCTAGGGTGACAGCTTGGAACATTGTACAGATAATATGATCTCATTTTCTTAACTCTTAAGAGTTCAGGCCATGCCATCCCAATAAGATTAACAAGATCATTAATTACTGTTATTGATAAGACTAGTCTTACAGGCCGACATCAGTGGAGGTTAAAGTGGACCATCATAAAGTACACAGTAAAGCTGTCCTGTTAAAGTGAATTAAAAGAGTTGGATAGATAGACCAAGGATACCACCAGAATCCAGTTGTAATTAACAGATAGGTGTGAGTTTGAAATACTGCCGCAAAAGACAAGAAAGCATAATTGTGCATGGGTGAGGAGGCAATGGAACTCTACTCCTATAAAGAAACATATGCTATTCAGACTGCTTTACTATGATAACACTGAGACAAGACAGTAATAACAAGATAACAAAACTTCCTGAGATCATCAACCTGCAAACACCAGATGTAAGTGCAATTACTGATGAGAGTTGTAGTAACTCCTTCCCTCGTTCCTTCCTTCCAACAGAACTCTGAATGAGAGTTGTATTAACTCCTTCCTTCCAACAGAACTCTAAATGAGAGTTGTATTAACTCCTTCCTTCCAAAAAAACTCTGGAAGATTGTGCATTCTGAGACTTTTGACAACATCAAACTATTTAGTCATTCAAATAGAAGTCCTTGTCTCCAGTGGCATAAGTATTACTAAAGACGACTAAATGGCAAACTGTTGCACACAATCTAATCTTTACACTGGCCATCATATTCTTTAGATTCCTGGTCATAAACTAGGCTTTATAAGTCATAGCAATCACAGTAAATATTTATTTGTCCCGGTTCCCTTCAATAACACACATTACACCAAATGACATTTGACGACCTTTATTAGATTTCGATAACATAGCTTTGATCACCAACTTTAGTAATTACAACTATTCATGATATAATTGATTCTAAATACAGCATAACATCCTTGTAATGTTAATCAGGGCAGCGTACCTACTTACCCTGCCCCAGTAAGCAGCGTCCATACTTCTACTCACTTTACTAATGAAGCAGCATCCCAACTCACTTCATACACCATCCATTGAATTAGCATCCACCAATAAACACCATCCTTACCTCAGCTTGCTTATCTATTCAGCAAACTTCCTCCAACTACTCATTTCCTTTTCCCAGCTCCTTGAAATGAACATACAGACATGAGGGGAACAGAAGCCACCAACCAGCCTGACCAGGCTGTTCCCCTTCCCTTCTACCCAAATTTGTTCAATCCGCTTCCCACAAAGTGAAGGGTCAAGCCAAACATCATTTGGTGTACAATATTTACCTGGACATTACCAGCCCTTGGCAATTACCTAATGCTTACCAAAGCCTCACCTGCCACTGGAGCAAGAATACTCAACCCCAATCATCAACACTACCTGCCCCTAGCAAGGAAGAACCCAGCTAACAATACAATGTGAAGTTCAATTCTGATACTCCCCAACAATTTCAAGCAAACAAGACATTACTTTGCGAGTACATATTCAGCTGCACTGCTGGAAAACCAAACTCTTCATCCCCTCCATCAACTGCCACATTCCTCAGCCTTCAATCTTGCCTGTCGAGTCCACGTTCCTTTCGCCCCTCATGTAAAATTCACTCTGCACATCCCATCTGCCACCTCAATGATCTATAATGAAAAAGAACAAAATTAAATCCTCTAATATGTAGAGAAGGCTCCACCTTATACCCACCTATTCCAAATTATAGCCACAGCATTCCAAGACTGCATCTGCAAGAAAGAAAAAGACAGGTAAATCATCTAAAATACATAACCATATTCCAAGACATCCTCAAGGGCATCCTATCCTGCCAAATCAGGAAGGAATGTACCACCACTCACATCTATGGCAAAGCAGCCATAACTGAAACTATGCTTCCAATGACCCTATCGAATACCCAAGATAAATTTAACCATCAGTCGAGTATGTTAAAACTAACCTCCCATGAAGGGACCTATCAGTATCCACAACATGGGTAACCTTGTGATTCCAGAACACATCAATTAGTGCCCTAAATATTGGCTAATAGCTTTTATTGTTCACAAACTATACACGTTTTAAAATTTTATACTGTTTTTTTAATTTGCAGAAATACAAGCTGTGTATAGGCTGTTAGAGGTGTGACATTCCACACCACATAGGTGTTAGTGAGATAGGGCAGCACTGAACTACTCATCATTATATTAAACACCACTGTTAAATCTCCTTATGTGTAACACCCACACCTAAGTGACCAACCCTTTAGTTTATCAATGTCAACTCCCCTCCCTCTTTCCAATTACCACTTCCTTGCTTTACCTTACTTCCTTTCCATCATAACTGTCTAATCCCAGCAGAATTATCCTTGTACCCATCTGCCTAATCACAACCAGCAGGTGTATTAGTATGAATAAGACTGCTTCAGCAAACTGCATTTGTACATACTATCCCGGCCCATTGTAATAATGAAAGCAGAAAGCCAAATGACCAGTTTATTTCAAGTTCAACAGCCAAATAAAAATATAAAAAATTTCATAAACAAGCAAGCCCCGAAACAAGTACCATGCCGTAGAAAGACTCTGGCACTCTGCATCCTGCTGTGTGAGAACCCAAACTACAACATCATTCGAAAGCACAGCACACCTTCTTTCGACACTTAATCTACCCACCACTAAGGAAAGTCAGCAGACTATCTACACCAGATAAGATTTCATTATGGGTTGGGAGGGTGGCCTAATGGTTAAGGTGTTTGCCTTACAAGTGCAAGGTGCAGGGTTTGAGTCTTACAAGGGATAACTGGCTAGGCTTAAAATGGCTCGCAAGGGCAGTTAGCTTAGTACTAATCTATGAACCTATGAACCTATGAACCTTATCTCTATCATGACAGTCTGCAAAATGTGCATGTTTAAGTAGCACACACACACAAACTCAACCATTACCCAGCTTGACCTTATTAGCAGCTCCAACTGGAATTATGGCATGAAACAGATCTCAAGCTTAGCCATAATAGTAAAAGGGATGAAAAATGCATGATTAATCTCTATGTGATGTCAGTTAGACCAGTTATACCATATAATTATTTCTATGAGTACACTGTAGGCCAACTTAGAAGTTTAGAATCTGTTCAGAAGAAATTTATGAAAATACTACATAACTTGAGTTACATGAACATATGTAAGAGGCGTTGATGTTTGGCGAAATAAAATTCACACTAATTAACACATCTGGCATGCGCAAATGGAACCATTCAGTTGGACATCCCATAGCCCGCAAAACCATTCATGGCTGTTGTTCAGCACTGGTTCACCACCACAGGAAAGAAACAAACATCCTCAAATGTGGCCCAAGCAACCCGAAAACAAGAAACAGCCCAAAACAAGAACCTACAAAGCAAAATGAAAGGCTGGCCAAAAGTACATTTATTACATTTTCTTTGTTGCCCTTTCTAATACTGTATTCTGAACAAATGTTCTTCATGGGGAAAAAAAAAGAAGTTTAATTTAATGCTGGGTTATTGAATTTCATAAACTGAGAGATTTTGGCCATTTTTCTAATTTTACATAGTATTCACTATACATCCATGGTTTTTCATGTAAATTCACACAGTACTCGTTACCATGACTTTTCATGAAAATTCATACAGTACTCAGTATACTCATACAGATTTTCATGGAACTTCATACATTACCCATAATACTTCCACATATTTTCCTTTGAATTAATATCCTACTCATTATACTTCCATGGCTTTTCATGTAAATTCACTCATATTTCCACAGCTTGGATTTAACCCAGTAGTTATCGACACCACCGCACATGTGCAGTAGTATCTCTGTCCCCCATGCGGAACTCACCACCCGTGAGATGGCCACCTTGGCTTCCTCTAAACCCCCAAACTACCACTGAATTACTCAGTGACCAGGAAAGCCACCCAAGACCCACATGAGCTGATGAAAACAGAGAACCCAACAAAGTGAATACAAGACAACATAACCCCAAGAAATGAAAGCTATACCCTGGTGCCTTTTTTTTTTTTTTTTTTATTCAGTACTGTAGTTCCCATAGCTACCAAGCAGATGAAGCCGTGATAATGCCTGGAGAACACAGCATTTCCAGCAAAGGGGGAAAGGAGACTCGTCAGCTCATCTCTTGACCAAATGAAAAACTTCCTGCGAGATGCACCCAAGCCTGCAACACCCGCAACTCAGGCAGACACGATGAAAAACCACAAAACAGCAAACCACTGATGAAATCAAAACAGCCACCAGGAAAAGTCTGCAAAACTACAAACCACCAACAACACCAAAGCAGGCACAGAGAAACCACAATGCCCCTCCCCAATGTGCCGGTGCCCACAGACATCCTGCCCGACAAGCCACCAGGACTAAGCATGTGCTCCAACCCCTCTCTTTTTTTTTTTTGTTTTGTGCTGTGTCCCTCCACCAAACCCACACAGGACGAGAGCAGCCAAACATACACAACCAAATCTCAGCAGCATTCCAAATCTCCTCAGCAGCCTCCAAATGTTACCCCACCTAAAAGACCCAAACCCACTATTGCTCGACATCACATGAGCATGGGAAGACCCAAAAGCCCAGGTTGTGCCAAACCCACAAGTGATCGCCGTTTCCCTTTCCTTTTTTTATACATTACTGACACCAACCATGCATGCCCACACCGGTGCCCCAGAAAACCTCAAGGGTGCTATCCAGGTCAAGAAATGCCTGGCAGCAAAACCACAGAGAAAAGCCGAAAGTCCAGGCACACAGGCTGGGGAAGCCGCAACGAATGCAACCAGTCTCACAACACCACTCACCGAACACACCAGCCTCCATCCGCCATGGACACATCACAAAATCTGTTACACAACAAATTGCCCATGCTGCCGAACTGACCGTTGAATGCACCTCACCCCCACTCCCTTCCATTCCATCACATGCAGCACTAGACTCAATCTCTCACCCCGGCACTCAAGCCCGCAAAATGGCCAACAATCATGAAAATGAACTGACAGAAAAAGCCCCACTCCCCCCAAGCCACACAGTACCCTGGCAACCAGAACCTACCCAGGCTCCATGCCCATCTCAAAGCCCCCCCTCTCTCTCTTCTCTCTTTGCCCGAAACCATTCTTTTTTTTTTTTTTTTTTGTCACCCATCATGTTTGTATCCACCCTCCACCAATGAAAGGATTCCCTACAACCCTCCAAACACACTCAGCAGGAATCGCACCCAAACAGGGCCCATCTTTAAGGCACAGCATGTTATGGAGAAGCACCCCAACTCCCATACCAACTCCTTGACACGCCAATGCCACGAGGAACAGACCATACAAAGCCAACTCTAATATTGCATCAAAATATACCTTTTTTTTTTCTTTTCTTCTGTGAGAATTTATTTCATATGGCACTAATACTGCTCGGAAGATCAAGAAATGGGCAGCCATTTCAAAATGGTCTCCTCTTTGCTCACTCACAGAAAACAAAAAATGCACAAAGTGATCCTCCAACTGAACAGGGGAAAAAATGCAAGCGGAACAAGCCAAATGTTGAAAGGCATGTCTGGACACTCTGAGGAATTTGTGCAGCCAAAAGACGACTGCCACAATCCTCAGACAGACATAGCCACCACGCATGCGCGGCAATCACAGTCAGCCCACCCGCCCAAAGCCCGGGAAAAATACCTGCGGCCTCAGCAAAGCAGAAGAGCAACCCTGAACCAACCGGACCACCACACCAGAACCGTGAATAAAACTCTGCCCCCAAGAACCATGGCCAGCTCGCCCACTTCTCCAATGTTAGCAAACCAAACCAACAGCAAATGCCAAAGCTTGTGGCACACACAAAAAAAAAAAAAATATGACTGGACCAACCGCACACAACCAACACTGCCTCCCCCCAATAAACACTACCAACCCCTGCAATCAAGCCTCACTCACCTTCTCCATACCCCCACAAATAAGGCCTACCAGGCCACCAATACCTTCAGGTCGTCACAGACGAGAGCCTGCTCTAGCAGGTTCACGTCAAAATGTGACTGCTTAACCCAACTACACTAGACTAAACCTCTTAAGCCCCTACCCATCATCATCTCACTTCCTCCCAACCACCCCTGCCTCCACTTAACCCTTTCACCTCCCCAACCCACTTAATTCCCCTTAATATTAACCTAACCCTCCTCATGAAGATGTCCCTGGACAACTTAGTTTGTGCCAAACTTCATTTTTGTAATACTTCATTAAAGATGTACAACATCTTAGGAAACATTCAAGATACATACATGCTGCCATCAGCTTTTTGTTCATCCACTGTAAGATTTTATATGAGGTTAATTGATGCTGTCAGCATTGCTTGGTTGTTGGGATATTAACATTATGACAATATATAGAAATAGCATATGAACAACATTTAATATCTCAGCTGCAGTAAAAAGAAGCCAACTGTTAATGCAGTTGTGTTGCCCATCCTGTAAGGTTTAAGATGAATAATTTCAATAGTGTGTGTAACATGGATCTGGAAAAAAATAATGCAACTAAGGAAAGGCAATATAATAAGCCTGAAGGTGTTACTAGTGTGATACTAGAAAAATGCCTAGAAGGATTACTGGGAAGTCTAAGCAAATAACACATTGATTTATACATGACAGTTTGTCTAGAAACAGAAATAGAAACAGTTTATGTGTTCATGGCAAAGGACTAGGTTTAATTTGCATTTAGACAGGACTGGCAGAAATGTAGCCCAGGAAACATTATGACAATTTCTGACTGAGACAGTGCAAAAGTCAGTATTAACATTTTCCTGTGAAAAGTTAGTAAGATCGAAAATAACCTGTCACAAATGAGATTTAAATAAACTTAAGCAGGAAATGTTAGGAGGCATACAAGAGTACAAGAGAGCAGGTGAAAATGGTAGAATAAAATAACAAATATAGATACGACACAGCACCTGCTTCCAATAAGGTTTAGAGTACAGCTAATAATGGACTGCAGTGAGAAAAGGTTTAGTAAGATAGTGCCAACCAGTTGATGCCTAGATCTGAGCAACCAATGACTTAGCTGATGGTGACTGCATACATACCAGCTGAGTTCCTTCAATCTGGGAATCTTTTAATGGTTTGACAATAAGAATCAGGAATGAAAGGAATGGAGGTTTTTCTTATAGATGGGGCAGGAGGGGGACGAAAGAAGGGACACAAGCAGAACAGAGACCTGTGGCATACAGGCCAGTACACTTTCATGTTTTGGCTGTTTCAGAAAGGTATTGGTCACAGTGAGCAAATATCTTTAAAGTAAAAAATACATGATTAAAAAACTGAACATTTTTAGACAGAGTTGGACTTTAAAACAAACATCATTCTGAATCGCATGTGTTGGGAAAATAAGAAATAAGCACACATCAAAATTACAATTACAATTTTCACCATAGTCTTATTACTCTAAAAGTAATTGGATAAGAAGCAATAGTACTTACAATGCACATTTAAAACATTTAAGGCCTACCAGATGCTTTGATTCTTCAAGGCTTACCAAAAAGTTTAAATCCTCAGCACTATCTGTGATTTGTCAACTTAATTATTAGACATTTACACACACACACACACACATATATATATATATATATATATATATATATATATATATATATATATAATTTTTTTTCAGTAGCAATGAGTCTAATAGAGCAGCAGATTTCAGAAGACTCCATGAACAAAAATGTTGAGATTTTTCAGCAATGTATTTTGAAGGAATTGCATTTTGGTTCTGATTCTGACAAAAAAATTATTTCTAATAATCTGACTGTTCCCGAGACTGAAGCCTTAAATAAGCTCAAAAATTACAAGGATCTTGTCATTATTCAAGCAGATAAGGGGGGGGGGGTACCACTGTGGTTATGAACCATTCCAACTATACTGAGGAAGCTGACAGGCAGTTACATGATGTTAGATTTTATACAGGCATGCCCATTGACCACACATCTAAATTCAAAAGAGAGACAGATGAATTTTTGGAAACTGCATTTAGTGAAGGTATCATTGATAAAAATACATCTTTTCACTTATGAATTAAGGATCCTTTACCCCAGTTTCTATATATTCTTCCTAAAATTCATAAACATATTTGTAATCCTCCAAGTAGGCCAATTGTATCTGGCAGAGGTTCCCTTACGGAACCTTTATCTGCTTACCTGACTACTTACCTAAAACCTTTGTTCAAGGGGGTCAGGGCACATCTACAGGATACAACTGAATTTCTTAACATTGTGTCGGATACACAATTGGAACCGGGATGGTTAATGTGTACTTTGGATGTGACCTCTTAGTACACCAGGAATCCACATTGGTTTGGATTATCTGCTTTGGAATTTTGGTTGAATAAAATGTCATTATAAAGTCCTGGTTTTAATACCTTTCTCCTGGTTTTGGTTGAACATGTCCTCATGAAAAATGTGTTCTATTTTAACAACAAATGTTATTTACAGTTAAAGGGTATAGCTATGGGTGCTTCATTTGCACCCATATATGCTGACCTTTTTTATGGGGTATCGCGAACAGATGATCATTTATGATCCTGATCATAATATATTTCTGGATGAGACTGATATCTGGTGACATTTTTTGGATGACTGCTGGATGGTTTGAAAATCCAATCAGGTATACTTGCTTGAATTTGTTCAGTATTTAAATGAAAATAAATGGGGCATTAGGTTCATGGTTAATTATGATGCAGATTCTACATCCTTTTTGGATGTTAAGTTATCTAGACAACAAGATGGTACACTAGCCATCTCTGTTTATAGAAAATCCGTTCACTCTAATAAACTTTTACATGCCTCCAGCTGTCATCCTAAACATGTCATTAGAAACATCCCAAAGTCACAATTTATGAGGATTCATCATTTATGCTATAACACGGAAGATTATTCCTTTTTTAATCAGGATCTAATACAATGGTTCATTGAGTGGGGTTACCATCCTGGCCAGGTGATTAAAACAAGCACTGAGGTTTATCAACTTCGAAGATGTGATTTACTTAAATATAAAAAAGGGAATAAATTCAGCCAGAGCCGTAAAATCAGGTTTCAAACTAGCTATGGGAGAAATACTCAATATTTTATTGATTTAGTGCATCGCCATTGGGATATTTTGTTGGCCAGTGATAAACTTAATGATTTATTAGGTCAGAAATGTTTACCTTTCACAGAGGCAAAACTTTAGGAAGCCATTTTAGCCATTATAAACAAAAGAGATCAAGAAGTGGCTTACTACAGAGTACATTGGATGGTACCAGGGCAGTTGGTTGTTTTCCATGCAGACATTGTTCCTTTTGCAAGCATATTTATCAAACAGAGGAATTTTCCAGTAAGAATAGACCACATATTTTTTTCTGTAAATGTCCTGTCTAACTGCAGTACTGATTGGGTGATTTATTTAACTGTCTGTACATGCTCAGCATTTTATATTGGCCAGACCTCCAGGCCTTTTAGGCTTCGCATATCAGAACATCTTAGTAACATTAGACACAAGCTTTCCACAAATGCATTGTTCAAACACACTCTGGTTCATCCTTCTGCCAGCTTTAAATTCATTATTATTGATAACATTTTGGGCAATAGAGGTTTCAAAGCTGGTTGGCATAATATTCTCAATAAGAAAGAAAAAACATGGATAATTAGACTAGGCGGATTATTTCCACCTAGCCTTAATGATCATTTGTGAGTGCTTATTGGCTGGTTTGTCAATTAATTATTGTTTGTTTTTATATATATATATATATATATATATATATATATTTGATGTAGTAGGGTCATCTTTATTCATTTATAAAAGTTTTCATGCCAAAACCGGTCTGTTGACTCTTGGTTCCTATGGATTAAATTTATATTTTTTCCATCCACAGTGATTACTGACTTATTTTTTGCATTATCCATCAAATAACACTGTTTATAATTTACCCTCACCATACAGTAGATCATTTATTATCAAGCCTTTAAGTATTTAACCAACCACAGCCTTCACCCACTCTTTTCAAAGTATTTAGATATTTAAAAATCCTGCTATCAAAGGATCAACAATAAAACATGCAAAATGAGAATACAACTCATTAAGGAATAATTCAGAAGACTAAAAGCGATATTGAGAACTGCTTAACATCTAGGAACAAAGTCCAAGCTATAAATCAATTTGTTTTTTCTGTTTTAACTTACAGTTTAAGGGTGATTGGCAGGCCCCAGAAATTATTGGATGGACTGGACTCAAAAACAAGAAAAATGTTTCATGTTTCTTAAATGATGTATACAAATTAGTGTTTACCATGGGGTATGGGCCTCCTGGAAATTGATTACATGGATAGATCTGTGATCATGGGAATGCATAAATATCTAATGACCACATCAAGTTCAAACATAGTGAGACTTTTGAAGTGTGAGGCGAGTAAGTCAAAGATGGCATCTTTGCATTGTGTAGCAGAAGCATATTGGTGTCAAGTAGGAATGGAAATCAACCCTGAAGACTAAAATCAGACAGGAAATGAATGTGCTAAAACAAAATTGACATAGGAGTTTTTAAGGAGAGCTGAACTGAAGCCAAAAGAAGATAGTTAATAATGGCTTCCCAGGATAGTAGACTAGATATATGTTGGTTTATAAAATCCATTGAAAAGGTAGGGTAAACAGGTAAATGTAGTTTCTGTAAAATAAAGAACAGGAAACAATCACACATCTTTATGTAGGCGTGATACACTCATGGTAGAGGGCCTGTATCCTGAAAAGCACAATACTGTGACAAGACTATTGCACTGGTGATTGCACAAACACTGCAATACAGAAGTAGCTGAGAAGCATTGAAAATGCTTTGTGGAAGACACATAAACCACAAAGCATTATAGAAAATGAAAATGTTTATATCATTTGAGATCACCCATTACTACCAGTTCAAAAAATATATGAGAGAAAGCCAGATATAGTAGCCCGCTGAAAAAATTCAGATGTTTCACTGGCAATTCAAATTGCTACACCCAGTTATTAGAATGTCTTACTTCCACAGAGATACAAAGTCATAAAATATCATTATTTGCAAGGAAGAAATAAGAGCAATGTGGAAGAAAGATACTTAAACAGTCCCAATAATAGTAGGAGCATTGGGTCTAATAAAAATGAATGTACAGTCATACTTAGTTACGCTACCAATACATGCAACCTCATATGAATTACAGGAGTCAGATCTGGACACATTGTGTGTGCTGAGAAGAACACCGTTTCCTAATATTAAATACTGAAACAATACTAATTTCATGAACTGTAATTGTACTGCGATGTAGAAATGTGGTCCATTCCTGTTATGGTATTAGAAATACAAAAGATTTGGAAAAATTAAACTGAGAGGCACTTGAATGAGGTTGTTCTGCCAGAACCTTTCTTATGTTACATATATATATATATATATATATATATATATATATATACAGTTCCACATTGCCTTATTTCAGTTTATAACTAACTCCTACATCAACCCCATGTATAGCCACTGCCATCCACTGATATCATGAGACAAAAACATAAAGAAGCATTATCAGTCATTTCTCCAGAACACATTTTCTTTCTAAAATCTTCCAATAAATTAGCTATATACTCAGAACTAATGTGAAATTACTCCACTGTTATATCATTTAAGCAATTTTCAGACCTCCTTCTTACCAGCTGACATGTCGGCTAGGTCACTCCACTTCCCACTAATAATATATAATAATATTAGGGTCTGGAGAAACACTTTTTATACTGCAACCTCACAATTAGCAAACATTCCACTACAGATGGCCTAATAGTCTCATAATACCAAGGATAATTATAATCCCCAGAATTCCAATAGGGACCTACAATGCTATATGCTGTTAACATTGTATTGTGCATTTCATAAGTCCATTAGCTGTTTTGGTCTGTGTTACTACTTTATGAAGTTATACATCATAATCTAAAATTATTAATTTCCTATAAATGTTAGTAGTTGCTTAGAGTCTTTCTTATATGTCATCATGGCAAATGGTATAATTAAGGAAATATATATTAGAAAAGGGCTTTGAGGTTCAGCAGAGACATGTTGCACAGTAAAAGTAATGCCAACAGCAATATAAACAGATGAACAGTAAATCATACTTAAACCTTAGAATCACAAAATCTCCACTACAAAAATCACTGAAACATTTGGATAGGATATATCTCCTGAATTGTAGCAGACAACCCTTTATTTCAGAAACTCTTCCAAATCTGCTAACTGTTCTGGAACAATATCTGGTACTACAAAATAAAATTATGTTCTTATGATTCATGTCAACTCACCAGTGGTAGTTTTGAAAAATGAAGCAAATTATAAAAATACTTATCTAAGATACCTCCAGTGAAGAGCCAAGGAAACATTTTTTTACGGGAGATGCAGCCCCCATCATACACCCCATATGTGGAGGTCACTCCCCCAAACTTATATATACCAACTCTGAGGCTGTACAGTAGTGAAGAAAGAGACAAATTCCAATTTAGGTGAAAATAGTTTCTGCCAATGTACTTTGATCCTTTCATGTTCACCACAATTACCTTCAACAACCTGACACTCTCCCTTTTTTTAAATGCTGTTGTAATATTGCACATATTCTTAAGGCAATCCACAGACGGTAACATCTTTCAAACACAATAGAGACTTACTAGGATTTATACAGTGTTTACCATACTATATTCAATTATTTATTGTGAAGATTTTCAAGTATATAAATTCAGACATTGTAGATTCAAAAAGCAGGCTGCATCATTGAACTGGTACCTTTAAGACATACACGCTAGAGGCAGATACTGAATTCTTAATTAAGAAAGGCATTAGAAATATTCAGTTTGCTAAAAATCAATATCACTAGCATTTATTTTTAAGGGCTGGCCATGGTGGTGCAGTGGTTAGGGTTGCCGCCTCACAGCAAGAGGTTCTCCGGTTCGATCCTCGGCTTTGGTGCCTTCTGTGCAGAGTCTGCATGTCCTCCCTGTGGTCGCATGGGTTCCCTCTGGGTGCTCCTGTTTCCTCCCACATCCCAAAGGCATGCTGTAGGTGGATTGGACACTCTAAATTGGCCCTAGGCATGAGTGCGTGCATGTGTGTGCCTTCTGTGTAAGGCTGGCAACTCGACACTGTAAAACTCCACTGCCAATCATGAGCAGACAGGTGATCCTCTATGGTGACCCATAACCAGGAAAAGCCAAAAGAAGAAGAAGACTAGTATTTATTAAAAAAAAAATGATCAGCTATTTGAGTTATAGTAACATCAGCAGAAGTGTATATTACAGTCAGAGCTAAAACAATCTAGCTTAACATTGTTTCACAATAACACAAATCATGGACCACATTAGTCATTTTTAGATTTATACTCAGTAGCGTAATTTGTCTTATTCTACAGAAATAAAACTACAACTGAAATCAAGTTTGTATTAATTTGCCACACATCACTACAGATAAAAGGGTAATTTTATTCGCAGCAGAGGCTGAAAGCAGCTATAGGAAAACTCAGACTCTCTTACAACATAAGTACCATCAGAGCAGCACATTTGTATAGCTAGGGTATGGATTGTTTGCTCTAGAACAGTTTAGGGGTAATATACTAGGTTCAACACCTTGAGGAAGCTGTCTTAATTGGAAGCAAACACTTTCAAACACTGATTCTGACCAGATAGATTGAGTTAGTGGTTGCGGCTGAAGGATTTACTGCTGAAACCTTGTAAAAGGATACCTTGAACTCATACCTTAGATGAGCAACTCTCTGGGCGGGCACAGTGGATAGCATTGTCATCTCACAGCAAGAGGTTTCCTGGTTTGATTCTCATCTGGGATGTTTTCTGTGTGGAATTTGTATGTCCTCCCTGTCCGCATGGGTTTCCTCTGGGTTTGCAAGTTTTCTTCCACATCCCTTTATACTCAGTAAGTGGACTGGGCACTCTAAATTGGCCATAGGTGTGAGTGCTTGTTTGAGTGTGTAGTGTGGAAGAACTACAGTGGTAGGGCTTGCCACTCCATGGTGTAATCCTTGGCTTTAGAAGATTGTCACTTTTGAAGTGACACTCCAACCCTATATTTAAAAATGGAAAAGGGGGTTGTGGATAGATTGATTGATGTACTGCTGTTTTATGTATCTGCAACACTGAGAAAAAGTATTTTTCCTCACTTTAGGAAATGTCTGTAAGTTAAATACTCAGTGACTGTAACCTGGCAAAAGTTGCAAACACCAGTGACTCCATGCATTATTAAATCAGTGTCCTTGAAGGTTAAGATTAAATGGCATGTCTATAAACTGTAAAATATTTACTGAACCCTAAGTATTGGGAGAAATAATGATTAATATGAAACACTGTTTGAGACTTAAATATGCTCCTAGAGGGAATACTGGATAAGGGGACAACAGAGAGGTTGAAATAAGTTTGAGGAAGATGAATAGGATCATGAGTAGGACAGAAGAGGGAAAGGAGGAAAAATATATACTAGTTAGCAGCAAAATTGTGTACATTAATATGATTATGGGTTTTTTCTATCACTATGTGTGTGCATTCCTGTGTTCATGTATACTGAGCATGTCCATTAGTAATGAGGTGAGATGCCTTCTCTCTTCCAAAGTTAATGACACATTCCAAGGAAAATACATTACTGTAATTACTTGTTTGGTGATAAATAATTTTGCTTAATAGCTCAGTAACTAGTCCCCATACAGCTGTTCAAATTAATGCTAATGTGTTTCACCAATTATCTCTGTGTGTCACATCTTGATATCTGTTATACATAAATATGAACTATTAAAGCACTTGTTTACTGAAATGCATTAAGCAAATTATAATATAATATAATATAATATAATATAATATAATATAATATAATACTGTCATATTATATTTGTTTACTTAGGGAATGGAACAGTTTGTAATGATATCGATGAATGTGCAATACCATCTTCATGTCCTTCAAATTCAAAATGTACAAATACGCCAGGAAGCTTTTCATGTTCCTGCAAGTTTGGATTTTCAGGTAAATCTATATTATTTAAGTATTTGTTATCAGCCTCAATCTCACAATGCTATTGGTTTTCCTATACCTTATGTTCTTTCAGATTCTTGTGATGTCTTCCAGAACCTAGTCTGGTTAATACACACACAGACACACACACACACACACACACACACACACACACACACACACACACACACACACACACATTTCTATGTATATCTTCATCTGTAACTATGGATTAAGTTGCTAGGTTGTGTGTGCGTGTACGTGTGTGTGTGTGTGTGTGTGTGTGTTTGCACGTATGTGCATGTGTGCACATGTGTGTTTGCATGTGTGTACATGTGTGTGTGTGTGTGTGTGTGTGTGTGTGTGTGTGTGTGTGTGTGTGTGTGTGTGTGCACGTGTGCAGATTTGTTGTGTACATTAAATACTTACTTATATTTTGGATGTAAAATACTTCCAAAAACAATAATTATATTTGCTACAGCAAGTTTCAGACATTAGGAGAAGGAACTGTTTTAAATCAAAAATAGGAAAAAATAAAGAAATACAAAACCAGTTTAACAGATACCCCTATTCTGTAAGCATAGTAATGCCCTCCAATGTGGGTGTTATCAGGGAAATAACACACTCCCAGCATTGGTAAAGCCTGACATCACACAACACTCCTAGACAGGAATTAACTTCCTGATAATGCCCACCCTATCAGGCATTATTACTTATGTAAAGCATTCCTTTTTGATCAATAGGGTACATAACATTCTTGTGTACTCACCACGTGATATGAGAAGGAGCTTTAACAGGCCTGTCCTGTACAGAACTTTGTGTCACAGTATAACAAAAAGAGAACTGGGCTTCTCTTAAAAAGTTATATTTTGTTTAAACCAGTCCACATTCAAGCCACGTTTTGGTCAATATGTCAAATAAATCATGAAATATCATTACAGTTGAATAATTAAGTGATGTTATGCAAAGGTTTATTTGAAAATGACAATTACTTAATCCAGTGCAATCATTTGATTGTTACTGGAAAATTCAGTGAGTTATGTTACCTTTACTTTTCACTATAATCAAATTTTCAATCCTAAAGTATATATCTTTAGTTTCTTAACAATTATGTGTGTAAGAAAAATCCATTCAAAACTAAGCACCATTTATAGAATCTCTCTTTATTTAACCAATTCCTCACAAAGATACATTGCTTCCGTCTTGATTCCAGTTTTTGCCTATGCTGCTCCCATACTGCTTAATTTACAGGCCCCTGTATCAAACCGTCTTGAAAAAAATGCTATAAAAAGTCATAAAATTTGCCACTAACCTGCCTTATAATGCTCACGACTGCCTTGTTCTTAAGAAGCTCTTCTTACTAGAATTACATCACTCTCTAACCTTCTCACTTGCAGCAGATAGTAAAGACAACCATAAGGCCTTCTATAGTTATGTAAAGAATCTCCACGACAATGTCCAGATTTGCTCTGAATTATTGCACAGTGGTACCTCCTATACCAAGCCAACAGATATTGCCAATATACTGATCCAGTATACTGAATCTGTTGACCAGTATATTGCCAATATACTGGTTGACACATTTAGTGCCAACTTTACTCCCCCAAGGGGCCAGTTAGGATACCAGTAGATTGCCAGGCACCCAGTATTACTACTGCACAGGTTAAAACAGCACTGTCCAAGGCCAAGAATACAGCTTCTATGGGACCTGACAATATCCCTGGCTGTGTTCTACATGAACTACTTTCCCCTCTTTACCTTGGCTGCTGTGTGTTCTATACTTGGTGCTAAAACGTCTGTTGAAACTTTACTAAGTGGAGCCTATAAACATCACTCTAACTGCCTACCACCCTCCTGGAAGACCAGAATTGTTTTATCTACCAAGATACAACCCTCCAACCTTCTTGGAAACATACCCAATAAGACAGTGAAACTTTACTAAGTGGAGCCTATAAACATCACTCTAACTGCCTACCACCCTCCTGGAAGACCAGAATTGTTTTATCTACCAAGATACAACCCTCCAACCTTCTTGGAAACATAACCAATAAGACAGTGAAACTTTACTAAGTGGAGCCTATAAACATCATTCTAACTGCCTACCACCCACCTGGAAGACCAGAATTGTTTTATCTACCAAGATACAACCCTCCAACCTTCTTGGAAACATACCCAATAAGACAGTGAAACTTTACTAAGTGGAGCCTATAAACATCACTCTAACTGCCTACCACCCTCCTGGAAGACCAGAATTGTTTTATCTACCAAGATACAACCCTCCAACCTTCTTGGAAACATACCCAATAAGACAGTGAAACTTTACTAAGTGGAGCCTATAAACATCACTCTAACTGCCTACCACCCTCCTGGAAGACCAGAATTGTTTTATCTACCAAGATACAACCCTCCAACCTTCTTGGAAACATACCCAATAAGACAGTGAAAGTACATGCTACTCTAATACGTTTCACTCTAAAGGTTTAAGAATTGTGTATGTTAACCTAGCTACCTACATAGGACTGCCTGCAGCCAATACCCCCCTATCCCCACTACCAAACTAGTGGAGTCTCCCCTCCTACATCTTTCTCAACAGTTCCCCTTGTGGTTTTAATACATTATTTCACTCCCCATCCATTTTTTCTTTATCACCCCCCTTTCTCTAGCCACTGTCTTAGCTATAATTTATCTGGCCACTAGGTCAAACCCTTCTACTGCCTTTTTGCTCATACCTCTCCTATACCTATATAAGTGTCTTGGTAGCCTTTTCTTTTTTCCAGACTGTTTGTCTTTCACCCTCCCCTCCCAGACTGTGTTACATATACTACTACCTTATACTTCTAATCCAACTCTGTATACTTCCCTAAGTTGAAACTCTCTTTACCTTATATACACTACCTGTGCTTACTTACCTGCTGTTTCCTTCTCTCTATAGATTGTTTTCAGCAACACACCACTCTCTTGTGTCTTCCAGCTCCGTTCGCCCTTCGGGCTCACTCCGCTCCCCTACCCTGCCCCCAAATCCCACCCGCCCCTACCATCTCTACATTTATACCCTCATAGACACACCCTTTACGTTTCTCTAACCACTCAGGAGAACGTTGACAGGCACACCCTCTTTCTCTCCACTCCCCTCCAGTATAAATCCCTCCTACTCTCACCTGCCTAATCTCTTCTAAACAACATAACCCAACTCTTCTCATTCCATACCTTACAGTCTCTTTCTATCATGTATTACCAGCATCCTACCTTACTACTACCAACTCTCCTTACTATGCTCACCTCTACCTATCTTTTAACCTCATATGCACAACCCCTTCATTATACTCTTACCATCCCTAACAAACAAATAATAACTTCCACCCAGCCCTACCCACAAGCTATCTCTATACTATCTACAAAACCAGCTACCTTCAAGCCAAATATCATCGTCTTGCTCATATTAAATACTCTATACTTATCCACAAAAGACAACTCGACTACTACTGTAAATCTCCACAATACTATAACCTTACAGTACTCCATTCATTATTAGATGGGGACATCCACCCCAACCCCGGCCCCAACCCTTCTCCTACATCCCCTAACTATTACCAATACAAAACAAACCCATCACCTTTACACATGCCCTATAAATCACTCTCAATAGCCCATCTAAATATACGTAGCATTTGCAACAAAATACCACTACTTCATGCTCTTCTTGAAGTTCAGCAGTTTGACATCCTCTGCTTAACAGAAACATGGCTCAAACCCACAATAAAAGATAATGAAATTCTACCCCCAGGCTACAGTATCCTTAGACAAGACCGCCTAAATAAAAAAGGTGGAGGTGTTGCAATTCTCTATAAGGAAGGACTTCAAATTAGCAAAACTAGTCATAACTTACCATCTAACAACAATGCAGAAATAATTATCTCTAAACTGCAGCTGAACCTTCATAAAACAATAAACATTATATGCACATATATTCCCCCAGGTAATAATGCTACTACACTAGAAGACATATTAAACTGGCTTTCCTTAAATCTCCAACAAGAAACAATACTATTAGGAGACATTAATATTGACTGGAAGTCATGTATACAAACAAACCCATCCACCCTTATCAACCTGCATGGCTTCTCTCAAACCATTAACTCCTCAACAAGAACAAATAAGCTTAATAATAAAGAAAGCATCCTTGACTGGACACTTATAAATAGTCCACAACAAAACTACACTACAGGAATCCTCCCAGATGACCTCAGTGACCACTCTCTAACATATATTATAAAAGTAATTTTACTATCCCTACATCAGTCAGATCATCTCGCAGCAAAAAACATTTTGACCCCAAATTGTTTCAAACTGAACTTAGCAATGCAATTGGTCACCTCTTAGGTCTCTCCCTATTAATGAAGCAGTTAATTACTTTAATACCACCTTCCTGGCAATCCTAGAACATCATGCTCCAACACGATCCATTAGAATGAAAACTAAATCAGCCCCATGGCTCTCAAAAAATACTAGGAAGCTAATCCTTAGTAGAAATAAAACCTGGGCAAAATGGCGTAACACAAAAAACCTAACTGACCACCAATCTTTTAGACAGCAAAGAAATATGACAAAAAAAGCTATTCTACAAGATAAAAAGAACTTTTATACTCAATTGCAACAATCATCCCCTCACCTATCACAACAATTCTGGTCTTCTATTAACACACTAATATCCCCTGGAAAAGTAGCTACACCTAATCCTTCAGGTTCTAATCCTGATTGCCCAAGGCAAACAGCTAATACCTTCAATACTTTCTTTACTTCTGCTATACTTAATCTAGCTAATCAACAAAACCCTGATACCTCCAAACTTCCCACTCCTACCTCCACTCCCCCCTTTCTACCTCAAACCTATATCCACTTCATATATCTCTGCCCTGTTACAGAAATTAAAACCTCCCACCCCCTCAGCTGATAAACTACCAGCTGAATACCTGCAAATTGGAGCAAAAGCCATTGCCTACCCCATCTCCATATTGATTAATAGAACTATAGAAGAAGACACTATTCCATCGCTCTGGAAAATCTCACACATCATTCCTCTTTTCAAAGGTGGAGACGCCATTGAGTTTTCCAACTTCCGCCCCATAGCATTACTATCTCCACTTGCAAAAATTATGAAGAAATGCATACACAAACAATTACTTACCCATCTACTTTGTCACAATCTTCTAGCTGACTGCCAACATGGTTTTAGGCCATTCCATAGTACTACCACAGCCTTACTATCCTTTACTGACTGTATCAAGAATAACCGCAACAAAAATATTCTTTCCTCAGCATTCTTCGTAGACCTTTCCAAAGCCTTTGACATGGTCAACCATCAACTTCTAATCCACCGATTGAAGTCCCTCTCTCTTGACCACCTAGCTATAAACTGGTTCACATCCTATCTGGAAAACCGAAAACAAGCTGTTCTTTGGAATAACCAACTTTCTGACCTCCTCCCCACCTCTATAGGTGTCCCTCAAGGCTCTATCTTAGGCCCTCTACTGTTTTCCATTTTCATAAATGACCTTCACCTAGCTACCCCAGATACAACTTGCATTCAATATGCAGACGACACTACCATCATTTGCTCTGGTTCCAACCAAACTGAACTTCATTTCCTCACACAAAAAGCCTTCACCACTATAGAGCAATGGTTCTCTAACCACTGTCTTCTCCTTAACCCAAATAAAACTAAACTTCTGCTTTTTGCACCCTCCCACTTATCTCCCTCCTTTAATTTCTCACTCTCATCTAATAATGGTACGCTAATCTCTCCTGATTTCAGCACCAAACTCTTAGGAATTACAATTGATAACCAACTAAAATTTGACTCTCACATAAACTCCACCATAAAATCCACTAACAAAAAACTAGGATCTCTCTATAGAATCAAATCTTTTCTGACTCCTGAAGCCAGAACCACCTTAGCTAGAACTCACTTAATCTCTACCTTATTATATGCCTCCCCCATATACACTAATCTTTCTAAGCATAATCTTAACAAACTAGCTACAGCATTTAACCACATTGCCAGATTTGCCACAAACTCTCCATACAGGACTCATCACTGTCTCAATCTCAAAAAACTAGGCTGGCTGGAATTACCTCACCTGATACAATTCTACCAACTTACAATGGCCCATAAAGCCCTATACCACCCTGACAACACTCCAATGCTCTCCTCCCTCATTAAATCATACAATAATCTGGGGAAACTGCGCTCCTCTAACAGAATGCTGATTCACACTTCCTTTTCAAATAACGTAGCTGGTGACACTATATTTTCTAATTCTGTTGGCAAAATATGGAATCTACTACCACAAAACCTTACTACCATAACATCACTCCCACTATTCAAAACTAACTTAAAACTATTTCTCACTAACCGCTGGCTATGCTCCTGCAATAAGCCTGACTAAACAGCTTATTTGACTCTTTAAGCTAACCTTCTCTGCTTAATTTCCTAACTCTGTCTCTCCAGAGTATTTACTCACCATGTCTGAGTGCACTAGGCATTTTTTTCCTTTTCTTACATACTCACTAATATTTTCCAATTTTTTCTGATCTCATAAATTACTACCCATCTGCTTTCTCTAACTTTACTTTTTTAGCCCTCTTCAATGACATTTGTTATTTTCTGCATGATTATAGTGTGTTTTTTTATTACTATTATTTAGTGTGAGCTTTTAATATTATTATTACCACTTAGATGAATAGCTTTTAGTAGTATGCTAGCGGAGCTTTTCTCCTCAGGCCTCCACTGAAAATGGACATGTATCCAGCTGGACTAGCCCGGTCAACAAATGTAAAATAAAATAAATAATAAATAAATAAACTGGCACCTCACCTGTGTGCTCTGTTCAATCACAGTCTCACCTCAGGCTTTGTCCATATTGAATGTCACAATGCTACAGTCATCACTCTCTACAAAGAAGGAGCGATTACAGATCCTGGAAACTATTGCCCAATTAGCCTGACGAGTCTGATATGCAAAGCTGTGGAATGCATCATCATGGACCTAATAAACAAGGATATAGGGAATCTCCAAAACTCTGGATCCCACACAGTTTGGTTTTGTGAAGGGTAGAGCATGCCTGCTCAACTTGGTCAGCTTCTTTGAGTCAGTCACCAGAGCTGTGGATGAAGGCAAGGTGGTTCCTACAGCCTACCTTCATCTGGCCAAGGCCTTTGATACCATTCCCCACTCAGGAATCATAGAAAAGTTCACTAAACTAGGCATTAACCCCTATATCACTAGGTGGGTTGCAAACTGGTTCACAGATAGAACCCACAGTGTGAAAGTAGCTGACTCCAAGTCAGACTGCTGACCAGTCATGAGTGGAGTCCCACAGGGTTCAGTTCTGGGTCCTGTCCTGTTTGGTATCTACTTCTCTGAAGTCCACACCAACATGAAGGGACTTTGGCTGACAAAGTTCACAGATGATTGCAAGTTGGGAGCTGTTATTAACTCCCCAAGTCATGCTGACATCCCACAGAAAGGAGTCACTGAGACCATTGACTGATGTCAGAACCACGGCCTTAAGCTCAATGCCAAAAAATGTGTCATCATCCCCTTTGGGAAAAACCCAGTTCCCATGAATTACCACATTGATGGCAGTCCACTGAATACAGAAGGCATTATCAGAGATCTGGGAACACAGGATGACAGCAACCTCTATTTTGACCACCACATTGCCACTGTGGTCAGAAACTCCTTCTATATGGCACATCTCATAACTAACGGTTTTGAATCCAGGAAGAAAGAGGTCATTGTCTCCCTCTACTCTTCCCTTATTAGGCCAGTCATTGAGTACAATGCCCTATTTGGCATGTGTCTCAATAAACACCTGCAACAACTGGAGAGGCTGCAAAAGTACCTCACAAAGAGGATCATAGACCTTAAACATTTGTCCTATATGGACAGACTAAAAAAACTGCAACTATTCTCTGTCTCATATCATCTACTTAGAGGTGATCTCTGCTTGACATACAAAGCCATGTCTGACCCAGCTCTGTTAGAAATGCTACATCTAAAGAAATCCCAATCCCTCCGCACCACATGCTCCAGAGACCTCAACATCATTACCACGATCAACAGAACATGCTGGAGGTACAGGTTCATAACCCAGAGACTACCCATGCTATAGAATAGATTTCCCATACATGTCAAGCAGAGCACCACTCTGGCCTTCTTCAAGAGAAATCTTGATGAGTGGATGGGAAATAGAAAATTTACCCCAGGAATCACTCCAGTGGCTGTACTCGACAGACACTGGGAACTAAGGTTGGCTGGCATGATGCCAGGGTAATCCTATGGGCTAGTCTTGTAAAGGCCCCAGGGCCATTAGCCTAGTACTCACCTATGAACCTATGAACATAAACTCATCTACCCAGCTCTAAGCAACATGCTACAAATATACCTCCCAAATAGATGTCTCCCCTTGACAAACAAACTAATTCATGTAACTTCCCCTAATAACTATATCAGTGTTTCTATGTCCTCCTGTTATGTCACTAAACTATGGAATATCTTACTTGTAAAGGTTAAACTAAACAGCACTCACAATATTCAAACTCTAACTCAAGCAGTAACTCCTGGACTTCTGGCTCTGTTCCTGTCCCACACAAGGTTAACTTTGAACTAATCAAAACTATTGGATTCCAACATCCTTGCGTTTATAAATCTTTCATGTACTTGCTGACATTTTCCTGTGCTACCACTTATGTCAGTGTATCTTCTCCTGTCTCTCTTTTGCTCTCTGAAAACATACTATGCTCTTCATATTGATCACTGCCACAGTAGCTTTATCTGTATGGGTTAATCCTGCCAAGATTACAATGGCTGGCCAGCTACCAAAGCTTCAGGGCACCTTCCATGCACCCAAACTGTCAAGCAGTTTGAGCAAAGTTGACTAAAAGACAAGTTTAGATGCAAAGCCTCCAGAGCTTTACTGCTGCCAAAGACTTTTCTCCTCAACAGTTGGCTTGGGTTTTTCTTTGCTGGGCAGATAATTTGCTTCAGGGAAAAGAATCCATTTTCTTAAATGTTATTAATGTTTGATTGCTTTCCTATTCAGGAAAGTTATTTTAAAGCTCGGATTTTTGTTATTTAATGGACTCTCTCAAGACTGTAACGTTCTTTTAAATGGAGCACTTGTTTCTTTCTGTTACTTTTAAAGTAGGCTAAACAAACTGAAAACATATTTTCTGTGGAGAAACTGTGTTTGTTTTCCATTGTGGGGTAGCTATAGTGTTTGATAGTGGTTTTTACAGTGTTTTTCTCTGTTAAAAAAGTGTTTTTCTTTCTGGACTGGTATTTATTGTTGGCATTTGCCTCATGAAAGAGTCACTACTTTTAGGTTGATCATGGAACAGGCTACCTGTCCATAGTCATTCCTTTTCAGCCACAAAAAAAATAAATAAATAAATAAATAAAAAAAGAAAACATTAAGCAAACAGCCTTTGTCACAACAGCAGGGTAGTTGTCTCAGCGACAGACAGGTCATTCTCCTGTGGCCATCTGTTGTACCTCAGACCACTCATCTTTTACCCTGGATAACTATGGATGGGGGGGGTTAGCTACATCCTCTGTGGCTGTTGGGGTCACCTCATTCTCACCCCTACCATTGGTAGAAACATTCTCAACTTGGTCATTACAAACATGGGGGACTGATGATCTACACCAGTAATCAACTTCTCCTTAGTTAGTTCTGACTACAAGTTAATCACAGTCCATATCCAAATCCCACTCTACCCCCCCCCCCTCAAGGAATCCACAGTGAACAACTTCTCCAAAGCAAATTTCAAGCTTCAAACTTCACGTCATCCATGCAAGTGGGGAATGGGTGTTTGGCTGCTGAATCATACACCAAGGTGCTGTTTGAGCATTTACATAAGTGCATGGATCAGGCCATACCAAACAGAACCAAGATGCTGTTCTCCAAAAAAAAAAGAAGCCAATCTGTTGGTCCCTGCTATTAACAACCTCCACAACAGAAGGACTGCTGCAAAAAAGGGTAAAGTCCCAAGATGGAAAAATTCCCTTGTAAGTCTCAGCAAAAAACTGAAATCCCTCATCAAATCCTCCAAAGCTAGCTACAAAAACAAAATTGCTACAGATGCTAAAGATAACCACAAGGCATTCTTTAGCTATGTCAAGAATCTGCATAACAATAAGCAGATGTGCTCTGAGCTAATGCACAATGGCACCACTTATACTGAAACAACAGATATTGCCATTATCTTGGTCAACAGGTTTAGTGCAAACTTTACCCCCCCTTCACCCCCTAAAGGGCCCATCTCAGTACTCGATGAATGCCATATCCCTAATATTATGGCTGCATAGGTAGAAGCCACACTATCCAAAGCCAAAAATACAGCTTCCATGGCACCTCCATGTGTTCTACATGAATTACAAAGGGAACTGGCACCATACCTGTCTTGTTCAACCACAGCCTCACTTCAGGCTTTGTTCCTACCAAATGGTGCACCGCTACAGTCATTCCACTCCACAAACAGGGAGCTACTATTGACCCTGGAAGCTGCCACTCTTTCAGCCTGATGAGACTGATCTGTAAGGCCATGAAGCACATCATTATGGAGCTCATAAATAGGGATATAGGGAACCTTCAAACCCTGGAACCCTCACAGTTTGGGTTTGTGAAGGGCAGATCATATCTGCCCAACCTAATAGACTTCTTCGAATCTGTCACCAGAGTGGTTGATGAAGGCATGATAGTCCATACAGCCTACCTCGATCTAGCCAAGGCCTTTGACACCTTCCCACATTTAGGGATCATTGACAGACTCACTAACCTAGGCATGAACCCCTACATCATAAGATGGGTTGCCAACTGGCTCATGGACAGAACCCAGATGGTGAAAGTAGCAGACTCCAAATCCAACTATCGGGCAGTTACAAGTGGAGTCCTACAGGGATCTGTCCTGGGTCCTCTCCTGTTTGGTGTCTACTTCTCTGAAGTTCAGGCCAACACCAGGGGACTCTGGTTAACCAAATTTGCGGATGACTGCAAAATAGGAGCCATTAATGACTCTCAAGCTGATGTAGACATCCTACAAAAAGGCCTCACAGACACCAATGATTGGTGCCAGAACCATGGTCTTAAGCTTAGTGCTAAAAAGTGCATTGTCATCCCCTACAGGAAAAACACAGTGCCCATGAACTACCATATCGATGGTAGTCCACTCAACTCCCAAAGTGTGATAAGAGATCTAGGGGCACAGATAGATAGCAACCTCTCCTTTGACAACCATGTTGGCACTGTAGTTTGGCACACCTCATTACAAAAGGTTTCTCATCCAGGAAGAAAGAAGTCATAATCCCTCTCTACTCATCCCTCATTAGACCCATCATTGAGTACAATGCCGCATTTGCATGTACATCACTAGACACCTACAACAACTGGAAAGGTGATAAAAATTCCTCACAAAGAGGATCTTAGGACTCAAACATGTCCTATACAGACAGACTCAAAAAACTCCAGCTTTACTCTGTCTCATATCACCTACTTAGAGGCAAACGCTGCTTGGCATACAAAACCATGTTTGACTCAGTGTTGCTAGACATGCTTTATCTGAAAAAGTCTCAATTCCTCAGCACTACATGCTCCAAAAGCCTCAACCTCACCACCACAATAAACAGAACATACTGGAGGAACAGGTTCCTAACAGAGACTTTCCATACTCTGAAATAGACTCCCCATTCATGTCAAGAGAGCACTTCACTAGCCCTTTTCACAAAAAATCTTGACAAGTGAATGGTAACAGGAAATTCACCCCGGGGATCACTTAACAGCCTTGCTCGATAGGGGCACAGGAAACTAACATCCAGTAACAGGACGACTGGGAATATTTTTTGGCTAGGCTTGTGTTGGCTCTAGGGCCATTAGCCTAGTACTCACCTATGAACCTCAATGGGCAAGAGAGAGCCACTCATGTCCGGTCTGGGAGATGGAACAGGGAAGCCTTCCCTATTTTGTATGAATGTTGTGCCCATCCCTTGGGAAGCTGCCATTGCCATTAACAATACTATTGGCCCCATATTTCTTCTCAAAAAAGAAACACAAAACAAAACATGTATTTACTCCCTGTCAAATTTCTCTAAACAGGAATAGTTTACTAGATTCGGCTCAGGGTTTAATTTAGGCTACTGATCCAATTTATAAGGTGGTTTCTGGTAAAAGTAAGAGAGCTGCCTCATTTCCTGAAGAGATATGAGGCTTTGATTCTGTATAGGAAGATGAAGAGACAGATGCAGGTTCTTTTCCTCAGATTTCTGATTCAGGCTCACAAGAGAGCACAGTATCTGACTCTCTTGGGGGGGGGGGGGCTCTTTCTCTGAAACTAGTTTCACAATGTGCCAGGGTTTTCAGTGACAACACTGAGGTTACTCAGTTCCTCAGATTATACTTGAGCTGTTACAGATAAAATTTGAAGTACTTTTACACATTCCTTCACTGCTCTCAGATTTGGGGGATGTTTGTGTCACTGTCTGCAATTTTTCTGATTATCAGCCTGCTGCCCATAAACAGGCAGATGGAGTATATAAGTTCCTCAGTCTTTAAAGTTTTTATACTCTCATGTCAAACCTGACTCAGCAGCTATAGCATTAGTTAATCCAGTTACTGCCAACAATTTAGTTTACTCCAATCCTATACTTTCTGACAAGGATGGGACAAGAATTGGTATATATGGAAAAAAGTGTATGCTTCTACAACTTTCATTTTCAGAAATTTGAATTGTCATGTTAATTTGTTCACGTTTTTCTGTCTAATTGTGAACACAAACAGAATATTTTGCCTACAGTTTCTTCTTGTGAGGAAAACCTGTTTTAAATGGTTTAATTTCTTTCATTTTACAGATCATAGCTCATTGATTAAAATTTGTGTATAACTCTGTTGATACTTCTTCTCAGGGCTATGAACACTGGTACTGTTTTAAAGAAGTTTTCCTGGCATCATTCTCAGAACCTCCCTGATGATGTGAAAAAAATGAGATTTTAAATTATTTTTTAGATAGAGATTTATTTTTTTTCTCCCTCTGCTGCCAAGGTTATCAAAAAGGGGTGATGAAAGGGGTAAGCTGATGTAGGAAATCTCTAAGATTTTTCAGCTATACTTTTCAACTTTTCTAAGTGACTCTGTAATCAATCATCCAATTTTGAATTAAAAAATAATAGTCTCAGCAAAATGTTGGTAAACAGACATTTAAGAAGAAATGGCAAGGAAGCTCCCCCCAAGTAAGAATAACCCTTTTTTTCCCTTCCAAGATGTCTAAATAGCCACTTCTCTGTTTGCAACAGATAGTTTCAGAAAAATGAGTTCTGAATATCATCCAGTTAAGGTTAAAATTGCAGTAGGAGCCAATTCCTCCTTCCCAGGGTAAAAGTCATAATCCAGTAGATCAGACTCCTCTAACTTCTCCAGTCCTTTCACATGTGTTGTCTCAGGTAATGATATAGCTAACTCCTCCTTCCCAGATTGGGAAAGGCTTTTATTCAAAGATGTTTTTGGTGCTAAAGAAAGAAAATGTCTGGAGATTAGTCCTGGATCTTTCTTTCCTAAACCATCTTGTTATCGGGCCTAAGTTCAAAATGCTGTCACTTCACAACCTACTCCTTTGTCCTTATTTAAGTTTCCTGGTAAAATACTAGATTTTAAGAATGTTTATCATTACATCCCTATCCAACCAGACATCAGGTATTACTTAAGATTTTGTTTGTCTGGATCACATCATCAGTTCTCTGCCTTACCCTTTGGACTATCCACTGCACCAAGAGTGTTCAAAAAGTGTCTAGCACCAGTTGTACATCATTACAGGCTACAGAGTATCTACATTTTTCCATATTTAGATGGATTCCTTATCTTTGCAGAGTCTTTTTCAGAATGTCAGGAATCTATCTTGAGGGTAAGTGACTAAGGACTTTCATCATAACACTAAACATGAAATTCAGTATGAGATAAAATTTGCAAATAAAACTAACAACAAAACAGTATACTACAGCTATGTCAGCTCACATAGTAAATGACCTATTTATGATGCAGTTTTAATCACTGATGCTAATCTAATAAAACATTTAATACAATATTTTCAAGTATTTGAAGTATCTGTATATTTTTACTGCGGTGGTGGTGGTGCGGTAGCGTTGTCGCCTCACAGTTAGACGTTGCCCGTTTGATTCTCAGTCAGAGCGTTTTCTGTGTGGTGGCATGCATGAACAGGCGTTCCTTCATTGAAGGTTGTGCGTTAGGCCCGGCAAGCCAGCACGTAAAACTCTACTGCCAATCATTAGCAGACCGGAGTTCCGCTGTGGCGACCTCTAACCGGGAAAAGCTGAAAGACACAAACAAACAAAATTTGAAGTATCTGTATATTACATAAAGGTATACTTAAGTCACCCGGTAACACTTGGCAATATTTGTGAAGCAATAGTACACCATGGGGCTAGATAAAAATTCAGTTAATTTTACTATAGAATTCAACAGCACATATAAACTAAGAACAGGTATACCCATACATATACATGCATACACTGTGTGTGTGTGTGTGTGTGTGTGTGTGTGTGTGTGTGTGTGTGTGTGTGTGTGTGTGTGTGTGTGTGTGTGTGTGTGTGTGTGTGTGTGTGTGTGTGTGTGTGTGTGTGTGTGTGTGTGTGTGAGTGTGCATGTGTGCGGGTGCGTGTGCGTGTGTATAAAGTTATATATATATATATATATATATATATATATATATGTGTGTGTATGTGTGTGCGTGCGTGTGTGTGTATCTCGTGGCATTTGTTGAATTGGTGTTATGTCAACATGGATAACTCATACTAATGTCAAAATGCAAATGTATTAGATATAATAACTCCACGATTGCACAATTCCCAGGGAAAGGGCATATTCCCTAAGTCTGGGGATTGTCTGTTATCAGACAACCGTCAAACATCTGCATTGTTGATTAAAGTGTATAGACAATGCAGATGCTGATTTTACCTACACTACACTGCTAGTAGGTAAACCATATATGTATAAATAGGTAGATAAATATGTGTGTGTGTGTATGTGTGTAAAACACACAAACGTGTATATATAACTAACAAATAAAAATGAAAATTAGAAGTAATGCTTGAAAAGACCTTTTATTATATGACATGATATCCCATATGCAATTTTTCAGACAAGATCCATACATCCATTTTTCCAGTTAACTGCTTTATCCTACATTGTTAGAGGGATACTAAAGTCTAACTCAGTAGCCAGTGGGTGCAAGGTATTGAAGTTTGACATAGCACCAGCTTATTATCACTTGCAGACTCTCACTTAATAACAGACTACATATGCACCTTTGCACAGCTTGGACAATGACTTTTCACCTACGAGATGTCTTTGTGATATGGGATAATAGTAGAGCTTGTTGTGAAGACTGACACAGATGTGAACACATCAGCAGAGATTCAAACCAGAGAACCTGTAACCGAGAGGTGGCGATACCACACTCAATGCACAACAGTGTGCCATCCATCATATAAGATTCCAACTTTAATAGACTATTTTAAGTAATAGCTTTCAACAAGCATGTGACAAAGCTTAGCAGACATATTTCTTAACTGACATTTAAGGTTAAAAAAGAGTATTCAGATAAAAATCATTACTTAAGAAGGAGCTGCTGCTGCTCGGAAGATACCAACTGTGGTAGGGATTGTGGGGGAGACTCCCATTTTTTTATTGCAGTATTGCAAAGCTGAAGGGTTGGTTGGAAAGGCTTAGTGAGAGTGGACTATAACTAATGCCACCTCTAACAAGAGTAGAGGCATTTATGCCTGCTTTTTCTGTGACATCTCTAGCTTGCTGGGGACAGTCCCAGCCATTTGGACAAATGCAAAACATATCTTTGGTAACATCAACATTTTATCTCTAATCCAAGTAGTTTTATTCATATAGCTACCTGTGACTCCCATGAGTTGTTTTATATGAGAAGAATTAGAAGAAAGGTGCACAGTGCAATACACTGTTTTCTCATTCCACAGTAAGGTGTTCCACACAAATGTGCTTATATAGAATGGAGTTCTCTACAAGCAAACTCCATTTACTGTAAAAGTTAGTGTGTATTTGACAACAACCAATTTACCTGATGAAATATTTGAAGCTTGCCTCCTGTTGGTGCAGTGACAGAGACTGTCTCTAGTGTGCATGTGTTATCACCGGATTATAATAATTTGATAGGCATGCAGCATTCTTAAGACAGAACACTGAGATGAGGTATCAGAGAACAATTTTCATTCTACAGAATGGCATGTAGCCTTGCAACACCTGGGTAGGGAGCCAGCTATGGTAGTGATACAACAACTTTCATAGAAAAGCTGATTTAATTAAAACAGTGTAAGAGTTCAATGAACAGAGAAAGACAAGCACAGCAATACTATTACTGGTTAGAAATAATTGTACCATCATGATTTTACTGTTTTTGAAGTACATGTATCATCTGGAAACAGGTTTAGACTATGTTGTTATTAGATTGTTAAAATGAGAAAGTGATTTGAAAAACCCAGCTTAATATCTCTCTCTGGAGATATATAACAATTTTGCAGAATAATGCTATTGTGGCATACTCAATTTCTTACCACAAAGGATGAATGAATGGATGGGTACAGAGATAGGCAGAAAGAGACAGGCAGACTTACATCATAAGTGTCTTACCCAGTGATAGTGTCATGGTATACCCAGCTCAGTATCACACTGCACAGTACACAGATGTGGCTACATATACGCATCGATATCCATTATGTTGTTCTCCACATGCATAACTAGCCACACACAAACAAGTGTTGGAGGAGTTGCCTCATGAATATTGTAACCACAAAGAACCTCTGAATTTCATTATCACCCCCAAAACTTACTGAAGAGACTTTTTCTTGTAAACAAGTGTATGGACTTTACATCACTTTTCTGACACTGTACTTGCAACATTCACAACACAAACACACACACACAAACATGCGCACACACACACAAACATGCACACACGCACACACACACACACACACACACACACACACACACACACACACACACACACACACACGCACAAACACACGCACAAACACAGACACAAACACACACACACACGCGCGCGAGCGCTCACGCACACATGCACACACACTCATTAAAACTGCATGCAGCATTAAGTCAGCTTTACTTCTGCTTTATAAGATGTTACACATTATAAAATCTTTTAAAATATATTATTTTTCCTTCCAGGATTACTACCCCAGTCAATTACAAAAAAAGAAAAAAGAAACTTAACAGATTTTCAATTGCAATTAGGAAAAGCTTAATTTATCACTCTGTGATTTAGTGACCCAGGGAAAGGCATCTTATCTTGTCATCAGTAATTTAGGTTCAAAAACTGATTTGGGGAAAAAGAGGATTAGCAGAGAGATGTGCAGGGAGGGTGATTGTATCCACAGTTCTGCGGGAAGCATAACTCTAGTAAATATAGCACCATCCCAGTAGAGGTTGGAATTATTTCTTGTGATGTATGATTTGGTAGCAGGGTATATTTGGAGGGTATCCATGGAAGTAATCATATTGATGTAATCCCATTGCCTTTCCCTACACGAAGAATCAAAAAAGTATATGGGTCCTTGATTTATGCCCTCTGATTAAGCAACTACTTACTAACAGTAAGAAGAAAAAGGACTGTGGATTCAAAACCTTTAGAAGGCAAAAGTGAGACAACATGAGATACAGAATAGGGAAAAGGCATCATAGTCATGTAGTCTATTAATTATTAAACTGAAAACAGGAATTATATTTATCCTTAGCTTGTGTACATGAAGAAGTTTCCAATAAGCACAACTTTCAAACAAGTGCCGATTTGTATAATAGAGATGAAAATACGTAGTCATAATTAGAGCTAGCACATGATTTACTCTTTGCAATATGTAGCATTACATGTCCTCTTTGCAATATGTAGCATTACATGTCCTGTGAAACTTATTATATACAGCAGATAAACAGCTTCATGTAAACAAGATTACCTTTGTAATCACACAGTTCTAGTTTGCTAGAATGAATAAACTGAGTATCTGTTTTAATAGAAAATTTAGTAAAACAGTGATGGCGGAGGCACTAGTTTGAAGTGCACCGTTATAAAATTAAGTACACAGCATAAACTGTTTTCCTTTAAAGAGAAGGGGTACGCTGAAAGTCACATTGTTTTACAATATTTATCACATTCCTGTAATAAGTGTTAGAATTCAGCTAATGTTTAGTAGTTATACCTGTATCCCTACATTATCAGTTTACCTACTTAACATAATGGTTTAAACAACCAACAACTAAAATAGATATAGGTCAGAATGCATTCCCTTACAAAATATGAAAGAAAGAGCAAGCGGTACCTCGAAACTAAAAAAAAAAAGAAAGAATTTTAAACAAAGAAGCAATTTTATTAACTTTGATAATTATTTCTGGAGTAAAATGCTTTACTTCTTTTTTTATAGGATGCTTTGTTTTCAAAACAGTTTTTCAGGCTAAACTTTATGTTCCTTTCAATAACAGCTGCAGAAACATTACCTTTTTACATCTGCAAAAACTTTCTATTTCTTTATTTGTTTCAAAAGTACTCCTATGTTATCTGAATATTTCTTCCAAATTGTGCTGAATTTTCAGTTTACTAGAAAACAGTCAAAACTCTGTCCTGACTACGTACGTCTTGGAAAGGTGGCCAGGATTTCCTACTCTTAGCTGTGGCAGAAGACACTTGAGGAGCAGCCAAAGTAGTTTTATTAACTTAATCATTATCAAAAATAAACTGGATGATGGCTTATTGTTTTGCATTAGAAGTTGCATTCCCAAGGTCTGTATGCTGTTTTCATGCCATGAGACAACATGAGGTACACTAAATACGTTAGGAATTCAACCAGTAAGAAAGCTGATAGTGCCCCTCTTCTTTTTCTTGTGGGAGTAAGAAAATTCATACTCTACATTCTATGTCTATTTTGGAACTTCCATCTTGTACTAATGCCCATGGGTTTACTATATAATAAAATAAGTTCACACTTCTGAAGCTTAAATTCTACTATATTATTTTCAATAGCAAAACTCTTTTCTTGCTCAACTGTTGTAAGTTTTTGCTAATATATATATATATATATATATATATATATATATATATATATATATATATATATATAGAGATACTGACGAATTTTATAGTAAAAAATGAATGGCCATAATAATAAAGTTAATATTTTTTCTCACTACGTTTTTGCCATTTCAATTTTTTGAGGAAGATTCCATCCACACTTTGTCACTGTAATTCATTTTCTCAACAAATGTAAGACCAGTTTCTTTATAAGAAATTTGACAGATAGTTAAAAATCTGATAGAATGTTTCTTTTATTGGACACTAAGGGAGGTACTCATGGTCATTTGGGAAAATGTTGCATTTTTGTATTTTGTATTTTTTATGATTGTTATGATTGTGGAGCTTTTCTCCCCATGTGTCTGCTGAAAACAGGCACCTGATTGCCCAGTCAGACCAGCCTGGTAATCAAATATAAAATAAATAAATAATTATAAAATAAATAAATGTGGTAGGGGTATTTGTGATGTTTGCGAATTAGCATAGCTAAGGCATGATTCACAGGGGCCATTTACGTTAATGCGCAATGCCTTAAGTATAATTAGAAGTAAATGAGAAATTTTGTAAAGTGGCGTATGCTATCACATCATAGGTACATATATTGTTAAGCATTGCTGTGTCTCTAATATCTGCTTTGCAATCCACGAACTTGCCCCCAGTGATCCCTCCAGTAGTTTGTCCAAGTATGCACATGCACACGCACTAAAATGACAACAAAATAAATTATTTTTTCCCAGATATTCCTTCAGTAGATGGTCCAAGCATGCAGAAGCACAAAAATGGCACAAAATAAATTATTTTCCACAGGAATCACTTCAGCAGTCTGACCATGTATGCACAAGCACTTAATAACAGCAGTTCTTCGAGCAGTCCCTTCAGTACTCTGACCATGTATGCACAAGCACTTACTAACACCAATGTCCCCAGCGATCCCTCAAATGACACATAAATTAACTATTTCCCTCAGTGACCCCATCAGTAGTTTGATCACGTATGCATAAGCAGTTCACTATCACTGAAATTATTATTTCACCCAGTGATCCCTTCAGTAGTTTGTCCATGTATGCTCAAGCACTTCACAGACACCAAAATGAATCATGTTCCCCAATGATCCTTTGAGTAGTTTGGTCATGCATGCACAAGCACTAAAATATAATGAAACAAACTTTCCTTGAAGTGAAGTCAATAATTGTACCTCTTTTAAGAAAATTATAGCACTGCATTCATTTTTCTAGTAAACTAATTAGCTTTCTGCCAAACCACATTTTCCTTAAGTAAGTTGGTGCTTTCTGGTATAGGTTCAGGGTCCTTTTGTGCATTTCGGATGCAAATTAGGTCCTTTTAAGTTTATCTTTATGAATCCTAGTAATATGCAAATGTGTAATTCCCCTTTAGCAAGCTTTAGCTTGTTATGTGTTTTTCCTTAGGTAGGCATGTTTACCAAGATGCCTCCATACTTCCATAGTCAGCCTGAATTACCTTATTAGCATAAGGACATAGCTCCTTGCTATTCGTGGATTACAGCTTTGAACATATAAAGGGCAGAATTATTACTATCTCCCTAAATACTACAAATATTTATTTTGAAATAGAGTAGAATATTAATAGTTTGTCCTACAGACTGAGAAGGCAGTCTGCTGGTAGGCCTTTACTTCAAACCCCTGCTACAAAACTGCATTGAGCAGATCATAGCTCCTCTGTTCTTGCCCCTAAATTGCAGCAATCTCTCCATCACTACCTTACACAAGCTACCCCAAGCTTAAGCCAGGATTCAAATAGTTTGTGAATGATCCAGACTAATGCAAATGCCAGGTGACTTGGGACATTACGGAATTAATAAATCTTCCCGTATGAGTTAACAACTCGGTCTTTCTGATTACATGCTACTCTAGACTGTTTATGCTAATTACATGCCATGCTGACTATTCATAGTTTTTTCAATCCACAGGAACTGTTTTTCCTCCAGTAGTATATTAGACATCAGTAGGTTCCATCTGGTAAAACACAAGGTAGTATGTTACTATCCATCTTTCATGATACTGTAATTTTTTTGTACATGTTTTGCTGTACTTTTGTGTTTGTATTATTTGTCACATCAATAGAGACATGATAGAATAGATATATTTGTTGTTTGTATTTTTTGTTGTTACAACATCCCTTCTATTACACCTCTATTGCCATTTGTTGTTTGTTGCTTTTTATTGTTATAATGTGATTGTAACTCAGGTGGTGCTCTACCCTGGTAACCAAAATGTAAATAAAACATAAAATGATTGAATATTGCTGTAATGACATGATCAGGATAATATGGTCTGCATTTATTTATTTAACATTTGTTAACCGGGAAAGTCCGACTTGGAACAAAGCCAATTTTCAACAGACGCCCAGCGATAAACATTCCAGATACATCTCTTTATAATACCCTTCCTTCATATTTCCAGAAAACAAATAGTAAGTCCTTTCAGAATATGCAGTGGACAACCCTTTCTAAGGAATGCTTTTACTTTTGAGTGCATCACAAGATGTACCATTAAAATGCTAACAGATCTATGACATGGCATATTAGATCTTTAAATGATTTTAGGTATTTATTTCATGCAAGTCAAAAAATTGAATCCTTTATTTATGTTTATGAAGCAGTATTGAAGCATTTCTGGATATTCAAATTTCTGTCAGCTCTCACTTTATGTTTAATAAATTTCTTATTGCAACATTGCATCACATTTCAAACCACTCTTGTTGTAGAGAATATATATATATATATATATATATATATATATATATATATATATTTTGCTTCCCTTGTGTATTAAAAATATGCTTTTGCATTTGTGTATCTGGACAGATAAAAGTGAGGGACTTCCTAACTGTAAGCATTCCAGATCATAGAGGGCAATGCAAGAAATATTTTATGTGAATATAATGAAGTTGTATGTGCATTTTGCAAAGTTATGGTCACTATTTAGCCCAGTGTCATCAATCTGCTAATTTGTTCCAATTTAGTTTTATTTCTCAACTAAGTTTAATCCAATTGATGATTCACAGGCAATGGGCAATCTTGTCAGTCATTAATAGACCATGCAGTTCCGCTCTGCTCTTCAGGAAGTACATGCATTAATTCACTAGGATGTTATCTCTGCAACTCTTCAATAAGCACAGGTGAGCATTTCAGCACTTTTTGCCACTTGAAAATTGTTTTTTTTTTTCATGAGCACAAATGATGTTTTTGATAAAGCACTTTTAAAGATACTGAAAATTTGCCAACAATACAGATTTTTTTGTAAGCAGAAGAAAAACAATAACTGCTAACAACTGGTATAAACAATCTGGAAATACATTGCTGATTAATAAGTATATTTCTTGGCCTACCTCTATATATTGTGACCTGTTCCAACCCTCTAAAACATATGTGGACTGTCGTTATCTAATCAGTTTTAACTATGATTTATTTAATCAAGCACTCTCATCAATAAACTGGTCCTTTCACCAGCACCTCCCTCTTGAAGAAGCTGTTCTCACATTTAACAGCATCTTCCTTAACAATCTTAACTCCCTACCCCCTTCAAGAAAAGTTTGAGTTAAAACAAACTGCTCCATTGTTAAGGAAAGTTAATCTCTCCTTCATGCAGAAAAGAGACAATGCATGGAAAACCTGGAACAAATTCAAAAACCCTTCCAGCCTCCAGCATTATAGAGAACTTCAAAATGCCACAAAAAACACATCACCATTAATAAGAAAAACTTCTATCTGAACCCCACAAAAAACCCACTCCAACCCCAAAAGATTCTGAGGTACCATTACATCCAGGTATCCCTTCCCTCCCAACCCCATCCATAAACTGCTCCCCCCTAGAAACTGCCACACTGACAAAATGATTGACTTCACCAATTGGCTAAGCTTCTGTGTCATTCAAAGGGGATCCAGTATCTGTCTGCCTAGGATGGGGTTCCTATTAGATCAACAAAAAATGAAAATCTCCAACGCTCATTTGAGTGGAAATGCAGGTAATTGAAATTGCTATTGTGAGATCACGGTACAGTGAAGATCAGAAAATTTGTCCTTTCCTCACTGTAGTGTGATCTCAGAATTGGAATATATTTGGGGGGGGGTGCAGCCCCCCACAATAGCAATTTTGACTACCTGCATTTTCGCTCATATGAGCGTTCCAGATTTTGATTTTTTGTCTATGTAATATAGACCCCTGGGACGACATGATCAACAGAACACGAAGCTTTGCCAGAGATGGTCTGCACCTGTCACCCCTGGGATTCAGGTTACTAGCCAAGGCTCTTGCCACCCCTATAGTGCTTTTTTTAGGAAAAGTTCAAAGGGCAAAACCACCACCATAACACGTATGCAAAATCTGAAGGTAATGCTACTCAATGCTAGAAGTCTAAACATCAAAATGCACTTTCTCAAGGCACTCCTAAAAATGGAGAACATTGATATCTGTGCAGTAACTGAGACCTGGTTCAAGGCTCCAGAGAGCACCCCTGCAATACCAGGCTACAACTATTACCACACTTTTCAGCCACCAAACCAGGACCAAAACATTAAAGGTGAAGGAGTGTCCATATTCACCAAGGATATTCACACCACCAGGCTAGTTGCCCAACACAATGCATCTGAAATTCTCCAGGTGCAGCTAACACTAGGTATGACTGCAATCCAAACTGTAGCTTGCTACAGATCCTCCACTATGCCCCAAGATTCTCACTACATATTTCTAAACATACTGGAAAATATTAAGATACAACCAAACACCCTAATACTGGGTGATTTCAACTACCCTGCCATTAACTGGGAAATCTACTCATGTACCAACAGCTTTGCCCAATGGTTCTTGGAATTCATAAATTCCAATGCCCTGGATCAACTAATCCATAGTCCCACCAGGGGCTCCAATATTCTAGTCCTGGTCATTACCAACATTAGAAATTGATGCTCCACACCTATGGTCACCCACTCATTGGTCAGGTCTGACGATAAGCTAATCACCCTTGACATCCACATCCCTCCCCCACTCAACAGTAAGGAAACCTCCATAAAAGACTTCCCCAAAGCCAACTTCATGCTACTCAAGTCAGAAGTGACAAACTTCATGACACCCATGCAGATGAGAACTGAAAGTTCGACTGCTGAATCATACACTAAGGCACTGTATGAGCACATCCACTCGTGCATGAATTGTACCATTCCAAATAGAACCAAGATGCTCTCCTCCAAAAAAAGGAAGCCAATCT
This sequence comes from Protopterus annectens, assembly GCF_019279795.1. Classification (NCBI taxonomy): domain Eukaryota; kingdom Metazoa; phylum Chordata; order Ceratodontiformes; family Protopteridae; genus Protopterus; species Protopterus annectens. Next base: position 307,922,172 of record NC_056734.1, read on the forward strand.
GGTGGTCCCCTACTATAAACAAACGTTACAACAAAAGGAAGAAACTATTTCAGAAAAGAGGAAAATCCCAGGATGCAAAAACTCTTTTACCAGCCTCAGTATGAAGCTGAGATCCCTCATAAAATCCTCCAAAGCTAGTTACAAAAATAAAATTGCCAAACATTCCAAAGACAACCCACAAGACATTCTATAGCTATGTCAAGAATCTAAATGGCAATCCTCAGATCTGCTCTGAGCTACAACAGAATGGCATTAAATATACTGATCACAAGGATATTGCCAATATCCTGGCAGATCGATTCAGTGCCAACTTCACCCCTCCCTCAGCCCCTAAAGGGCCCATCTCAATACCAAAAGATTGCCAAATTCTGGTAATAATGGCCATACAGGTAAAAAATGCCCTCTCCAAAACTAAGAATACAGCATCCATGGGACCAGATGACATCCCAGGCTGTGTACTATATGAACTACAAAATGAACTGGCACCTCACCTAAATGTCATGTTTAATCATAGCTTTACCTCAGGCTTCGTGCCCACTGTGCTGCACACAGCTACAGTTATCCCACTCCACAAGGGGATCCACTTTGGATCCTGGGAACTACTGCCCCATCAGTCTGCCGAGCCTGATCTGCAAGGCCATGTAACATATTATGAAACTTATAAACAAAAACATTGGCAAACTTCAAACACTGGACCCCACCCAGTTTGGGTTCATGAAGGGCCGATCTTGTCTCTTTAACCAGATTGACTTCTTCAAATCAGTTTCCAGAGCTGTGGATGAGAGGAAGGTGGTCCACATAGCCTATCTTGACCTAACTAAGGTCTTCGACACCATCCCCCACTCTGGAATCATAGATACACTTACTATGCTGGGCATTAATCCCTATGTCACTCAATGGGTTACCAAATGTCTTACTGACAGAACCCACACTGTAAAAGTAGCTGACTCCAAATCCAACTCCAGACAAGTTACAAGTGGAGTACCTCAGGGTTCAGTCCTGGGACCGCTATTCTTTGGCATCTACTTCTCTGAAGTACAGGCCATCACTAAGGGACTCTGGCTAACAAAGTTCGCAGATGACTGCAAACTGGGTGCCATAACTGAATCCCCAAAGGATGTGGATATTCTACAAAAGGGCCTTACAGAGACAGATGCTTGGTGTCAGAGCCATAGGGTCAAGCTCAATGCCAAGAAATGTATAATTATCCTCTTTGGGAAAAAAAAAACATGTACCCATGAATTACCACATAGGTGGCAGTACACTAAACACAGAAAGTGTGATAAGAGACTAAGGGTCACAGGTGGACAGTGGTCTCATCTTCGATAACCACATCGCCAGAACAGTCAGTAAATCCTTCTATGTAGCACACCTCATCACTGAGGGCTTTTCATCCAGAAAAAATGAGGTTATTGTCCTACTGTACTCATCCCTCATTAGACCCATTATAGAATACAATGTCCCATTTGGTATGTACCTCTTAAGACATCTGCAACCACTGGAAAGGCCACAGAAATATCTCACTAAAATAATCAAAGTCCTAAAGTAGATTCCCTATGCTGACCTTCTAAAAAAACTCCAACTATACTCTGTCGATTATCTTCTACTCAGAGGTGATCTCTGCTTAACATACAAGGCCATGTCAAACCCAGAGCTGTTGGACATGCCACACTTAAAGAAATCCCTCAGAGCCACATGCTGCAGGGATCTAAATCTTGTCATCACAATAAGCAAAACATGCTGAAGGGATAGTTTCCAGAGACAGAGACTCCCCAGACTCTGGAATAGACTGCCCATACATGTCAAGCAGACCACCTCTTTGGTCCTCTTCAAAAGGAACCTTGACAATTGGATGGGAGAAAGGAAATTCACCCTGGGGATCAGTCACCCTGCTAGTCAGGGGTCCAGGGAAGTAAATATTGTGGGAAGAAATAGTCAGGGAATTATTATGGCTAGGCTTGTATAAGCCCTAGGGCTGATAGCCTAGTACCAACCTATGAACCTATAAAAAACTTGAACTAAATTATAATAAAGTTGCATGGTTCACCACAAATCTCCCTTATCACTCACACCACTGTCTCTCCTTAACCAAACTTCACTGGCTAAAATTCCATTATCAACTCCTTCTACCTCAACTTCACCTAACACATTCCATCTTACAACAACCTCTACCCTGTCCCTCGCTAGCATCTCGCATCTCCCCCTGCATTCCTATCTGCGAGCTTCATAGCTCAGACAAACACGTTCTCTAAATTTCCAAACCTAACAAATCCAATGGAAAAAGCCTTTATGGTCATGCTGTCTCCTCATCTTGGAACAAGCTTCCTCTCTTTATCAGAACTCACCAAAATCCACCCAATTTCAAACTAGCCCTAAAAGATTACCAACTCAACTCCTGGACCTGCCCCTGTAAGGACGGCACTTGAGTCAATTCCTCCCCAGCCATTCTCCCACCAAGCCTCTGTCTCCATTTCTTGCATTTCAGACTCTCCTAGTTGCGTGTTTCTACTTCCATATCAGTAACAATGTACAGTTTTCTTAATCACTATTCCCTGTATTGGACAACTCTCACCTATGTATTTCATCATCTTACCTTGCTCCTTCCCTACTATTTTCCCATATTTGACTCAATGCTATAAGTAAGCATTGCCTTCTTACTAGGTCTTTTCTTTTCCTTCTATTTCTTACCATACAACTACATCATTTACGTGTTATTTTAAGATTACTAAATGTACCTTTGTAACTGAATGTTAAAAACAAATAACATTTTCTTATTTTGTTATTGTTGTTATCTGTATTGTTCTTTGTAACAAATTGTAATCTTTGCATCTGGAGCTTTTCTCTTTAGTTCTCTGCTGAAAAAGGGTATCTGCCCAACCAGACTAATCCGGTTAACAAATGGCAAATAAAATAAAATAAAATTACTTTTAATTTGTATATGTGCACTGTACATATTAATTGTATTATCAAATACATAGCACATAACATTTTTTGATATGTATAATGTTATTATATGTAATTTATTGAAATGTTATTTAAGCTGTTTCTTTAAGAAGACACATTTTTGTATATTGTTAAATGAATTTCTATTACAAGGTGTTTAGTAAGCCTGAAATGTAGCACTGACTATTACAAATTCTTTATTTCCAAAAGAAAATGTTGATAACTTCATAGTTTTGTATATTAATTAATATAGCATCATGTAATTATCACACTTATGCTATGCATCCAAGATGAAAAACAAAATGTAAAACATTATGTTCAACCATTAATGCACTGCAGAGTATATGCTTCTATAACTTTAAAAAAAAATCATGTTATACAAATATTTCTGAATTAAATATGACACCCTTCATAAAAAAGACATACTAACAATCTCATTATTTTACCATGTTGATGAATTACTTTAACAAAGGAGTCTTAACTCTGCATATCATATTCTCTACGATATAGCAAATCTGCTTCTGCAAACAGTTCAAATATTATTGCAGTTGTACAGACTGTAGGGACAGAATACAGAATTTATATTACCCTTTCAAAGCATGCGTCAGATCTCTGCACTATCTCTATTGCTGTATGTTGGTATTTAGTAAGAAGTAAAAAACATTTTCATATTGTGCTACAAAAATTATCTATATCTTGCATTACTAGCAGAAAGTATCAATTGGTCTTTGTCACGTAAACAGCCTATTTCTGAACTATGAAAATCTTAGCACCTTATATAATTAAACCTTCCCAAACAACATGTATATATGAAGTTCAATATAGGACTATTCACAGTAATTGACATTAATGCATATCTAGCTTTGTGATATGTACATTTTAAGACATATGTGAACAATTGCTCTGGAATAACTAATATTTTTAAGATTTTAAATCGTTAATCATTTACTCACTTTTTGTTCTATAATAAACTATTATATTTTAATGTTTAGATTCATAAAAAGGAAAGTTTATGTGTTTAAACAAAATGGCTTGCTAATATTTTCTTCTGCTTTGTTTCTTTATTTTGTCTGTCTCAGCATTCTATTTAATGCATTTCCTGGAAATTCAAATTTCAGGTTGTTCTTCCTGTTTCCGTTACATGCTCGCAGAGTCTCTGCAGTCATCCACATTTAATACCGTAACTCATGACTTTTTCAAATCAAGGAAAGTGAGTGTATAAACATTCAAGAAGGAAATATGCTTATATAAAATTGTCTAACACAGATTAAAGCTTGTGACTGCTTTATATGAGCTTTATATTCAAAAAGCATGTGTTAAGGAATACTAAAACAGTTTAATATAATACTGCTTTCTGAATGAACATCTAAATAGTATACTGCATCTGTCCCAAGCCTTCCATTTCAATATATATAACATTTCAATATATTCTACAGTTTCTATTTTATGTATCTGTAATATATATATATATATATATATATATATATATATATATATATATATATATACACACACACACATATATATATATATATATATATATATATACACACATATATATATATATATATATATATATATATATATATATATATATATATATATATAGGGACTATATTAGAACATCGAAGTTTCAGAACTTCAAATGTTCTAATATCGACCACTATTCAGTGAACGCTGACAACATCGAACATTCAGAACAGCAAATTTTTTCCTAGGAAAAATATTCGCTGTTCCGAAACACATACACCAAACAAACAGCAATCCACACACATACAACTAAAATCTTACATCTAACCCTACACTAAACTGTACATACACCACTAACTATCCACTTACCTTTACCCAAACCCTAAACCTAAGGTCCGTCACTATCGCGCACTCACCTCACCCGTACCTTAACCGTAACTCACCTACCCCGCCCTAACCTTCACGTGCACACAATTGCACACTTATCTGAACCCAACCCATAATGTTCAAACACAGTGCTGAAAATAGCAAAGCGACAGAAACGGACAACCAAATTCTTTACCTAGGAAAAAAATTCGGTTTTCTGCAGCTTCACTATTTTCAGAGTTCGCTGAATAGGGGTCGATATTAGAACATTTGAAGTTGTGAAACTTCGATGTTCTAATATAGACCCTATATATATATATATATATATATATATATATATATATATATATATATATATATTTATATACAGATTAAACTCTACTATTATGAAAAACTCAAGAAATACTTCAAAACTCATCCGTTATGTCCTTGCACTAACCCCGGTTAGTGACCTCTGTATTTCTTAGGTGCCTTACCTTCAATTACTTCTTTTTTCTACCACTCCATTTCAGGAAGGGTCAATTGTGTAACCGCTGCTCAATGTGTCTTAAACCTGAATGTAATGTTATGTATACATAACTTTGAAAATAATGTTATGTTTTATAAAGTGTTTTATAATAAGTTAGTACTATATGTGCTAAATGCTGGTATTGCTTATGACTATAATCTGCTTGAAACTAGCATTTACTAAATGTTCAATGTGTATTATTATCTTGGCGCTTTTCTCCTCGGGCCTTCGCTGAAAATGGACATCTAGCCAGTCGGACCATCCAAGTCAACAAATGTAAAATAAAATAAATAAATCAAATTTTCTTATTAACTCAGTGTAATAGCACCACAGTGTAGCACTAGTCAGACAATTTCAACAGTATATGAAATAAATGTCACAAACAAAGCATTTAGTTTATCTTTTTAAGCTCAAGTACCAAAATATCTGTGCTGCCTTACAACAACAATCTATAGAGAGAGAATGTTAAACTACAATTTTTTTTTTGTTTAAGGTATTTAGAAAATAAAAAGGTATTACCTTAATTTTATGGCATTTCTCTATTGTTGTGAAAACAGAGTTTTAAAACCATAGCACAACAAATGAATAAAAATAAGAAGATATTACTTTTCTTTAAGCTTCTTACTATGTTTTCTTTTAATTGTCTATTCATTTCCTGCTGCATTTCTTTTAAAACTTATTGAAGACCAATCCATTTCCTGAAGTTTTTCCAAAAGTTTATTTTTCTGCACAAAGGCATCTTTCAGTGTGCTAAAGATTTTTTAGCCACCAGGAAGGAAAAGTTTTATTTTAGCAGGGAATAAGATTTGAGCCTTGATGCCTTATTTCTTTAATTTTTTATCAAAGGAATGCAGTCTTTACTTTTAGAAATCACTGAAGCTGTGTAATCATTGTCATATCTAATACTCTCCCTATTTAACCAAGGAAACAAAACTCCACTTGACTCTGATGATGCCTATGCAAGGCAAAACCGCTTAGTTGTGACTTCTTGTTTTATCTACTTTTTTATTATGTTTTATGTTAGATAATAAAATTGGTGTCCGCATTGTTCCTATTATGTTCATGGTGGTTTTATAGTGACTCTTCCTATTTATTTTTACCAGAGGATTTGACCATGCTGTTTTAAAGCCAAGCCTTTGTCCTGGGTAGGACAATTACTAACAATTAATTAACAATTACATATCTTAAAGAAGTTGTACTTTTAGCTGAAGAAATATTTGAGAGACAGCTATGAGCTCTCTCTTTTCCAAAGTAAAGCCCTTTTGGCAGGTTTAAACTCGTTAGCAAACAAGGATTCAGAAGCTGTATCATATTATTATCTTCTTCATTTTCTGTCACTCCATATTTTCTAATATTATTTCTCCTGGACCGGCTTTCCAAATCTTCCACTTTCCCCAAGAGAAAAGTATTTTGTTTTAGGAGAACATCCATCTGATTCTCATTCTCCGTTAGTCTTCTATCTATGTAATTTACTGATTCTTCTATAGATGAGATTTGATCTGAATGATTTTTTAATTTCTTCATTAAGTAGCTCTAGTTGTTTCTTGCTGTCTTGTTTTATATTGTACATTTTATCCTCCATTGTATCTATACTGACATAAATATTATTAATACTTGATTGATTGTAATTGTTTCTTCATTCCATTTTCCTGAGTAGAAGATTTGGAGTGACTCATGACTGGATCTGACTGAAGAAAACTTCTGACAGGATTAAGTCTTAAAAGACTTCCAATAACTTGATTTTTTTTTTCTTAATTTGAATGCTAAACTATTTTTTTATGTATTAAATGGTTAATATGTATAACCTTTTTTATCATGAAACTCAATTTTCCTGTCAGAAAAACTGAATAGAAGTTTTTGTGCTGCTAGCTGTTAACATCCTTGCCGCGGCCCCACCTGTACCCTTTTTATATTAACATCAGCCTTTATTCAGTTCATTTTTAGCAGTCCTAAATTTAAAAAATGATTTTAGGAGAGGTAAATATTTTTATTGCCTTTGTTTTGATGTAGGATTATTGGCTAGCAAAAGACTATAAACTATAGATGTTGTCAAATAATTAGTTCTTCAGTTCTTCCTTAACACCAGTATTCAGTAATTCATTACAGACAAAAGTGTTGACAATTTGAGATTCTACATTTATATATATGTATATATATATATATATATATATATATATATATATATAATGCTTACAATTATGCATCAGTATATCTGTGACATCACTGTATATTTATAAAGGTTAATTGTGGATTGTCATAGGCTCAGTTTTAAAGTAGATAAAAACACTCATATCATATCAAACAATAACTAAAACACTGTCTGATATGATCTGAGAGTGACAGTTTATTGTATGATGTTACACTGTCAGTATGAAGTCATTGATTACCAGAACCCATTAACTAGACTATTACAACAATGAAGACTTATACAGAACATTCAATGTAAGGGCTTTTCAGTGTTCCATTTCTAATGTCCCTACTGGTTGTCACTCCATGAGAGACAGCAAATTGGATAGGGATGCATACATTAAGCCAGTGTGACTGCCATATACTTCAACTATAGTTTCTGATTAAAGTAAAAAAAAAACACAATTCAGTTAGTAAAGTGTACTGAATTGCCATATGTCACACAACTGCTCTGACCCCCCCATGTCTGCAAGAAACTTCTTAAGACTATTATATGGAGATTACAGCCATACTTGGAAAGTGAACTGTCAGATGGGGAACCAGGATTCAGCAAAGAGGAAGGGACCAGAGATATTATTATAAATTATCTGCATTCTTAAAAAGTCAGAATAATATCAATAGTACATCTAAATATATTTCAGTGATAACAGCAAGACTTTTGACTGCATAGATCATTAAAAAATATGGACTATTCTGACAACTTGGGTATACCAGGACACTAAATAGTGCACATGTATAGTCTTCATATCAATCAAAAGGCAACCATTTGAAAAGAGCAAATAAATAGAATGCATGAAAACTGTTCAAAAGGCATATAGCAACGTTACCTACCTTTCTTATACCTGTTTATATGAGGAAAAAAATCAACAGAAAATCAGGATTATATGAAGTAAATTGAGGTGTAAAAATTGGAGATAAAATTAGCAATAACTTTTATCTGAAAAATAAAACTTTACAGGCAGAAAATAAATATGATCTGAAATATCTGCTTATCAGGATTAAATATCACAATCAGCATAGTATATATTTTCAACCTGCTTGAGTTAATGACTAATAATGAAATTACAAGCAGTCAGGAAATCCAGTGACACATTGTTTTTGTCAGAATGGACAGGAAGGATGTCCACATGATTTTAAATGCAGACATGCATCTTTGTCTACAAAGGTTCAACTTGTCCAGTCTGTGGTATTTTTGTTAATACAATATGAATATGATTATAGCACACTGAAGAAATTAAATGAGATGAACACTGTTGTCTTAAAATGAGGTTAGATGAAAACAGCATGTACGATGGACTGCTTGAAAAATAAACTAGTCAATAATGGTTGATATAAAACCTAAATATTTTGGGAAGGTTCAAATGAGAAGACTTAAATTTTCATACTTTGAATATTTTACATGAATAAGAAGGCCATCAGAAAAAAGACACAATGTCTGACAAGTTCGAAGGTCAATATACAATGAGGAAGATCAGCAGTGAGACTGAGTGATACAATAACCTCAGTGACAGATGCCCTTGCCTATCAGAAGACAAAACACAAGTCATGATAACCCTGTTTAGTATCAATGTTAGTCAATATTGACTCTGTTACAGTTAGCACCCACAGTCTATGGCTGGGTATCACTTTGTTATTAGCCTTTGCCCAGAAGCCACTGAGGACACTGATAATGCCATTGAAACCAGTTTTACTAACGTCACAAACTTTGAAATTGTAGAGAAATAACCAAGCAATAACAATCATCATTGATAAATCAACAAATATGAACAGTTCACTAGCAGCAAGCTAAATCATACCACTCATTGTAAGTTATCTAGAGCCAGTCCTTGCAGCAGCATACCGCTTTGCACTCCAAATTATGTAGTAAAGAAATGGAAGGAGGAAAGTGAAACCAATGAACTTACTCCAGCCACCCAGACAACAAAAACTGCCACATCAAAAGAGGAGAGAGAAGGGTGGGCATACATCAAACACCCATGCCAAAGAGGCCAAACATCCCCTATTAGCCACAAAAATAACTCAACTCACTCCACCATCCACTGCTTCTTCTTCCATTCTCCTTCCTTGCATTGACTAGAATTATGCCCACAAAGCCTAACTCCTAACCTTAGCTGAAGGAAAAGCAAAAACTCAGGCAGATATATATGACAATATGTCTACCTGACAAACCTTATTTGTCCATAACCCCTTCCCAAACTCTTACAAAGGCACAAAAACTACCATTGTGACCAGTTTTACTGAATTTACAAACTTCAAAATTAGTAACGCGGTGGTGGTGCTGCGGTAGCGTTGTCACCTCACAGTAAGACGCTCGCCGGTTCGATTCTCAGCTAGAGCGTCTTCTGCGTGGAGACATCCATGAATGGGCATACCTTCATTGAAGGTTGTGCATCAGGCCTGGCAAGCCGGTACGTAAAAATCAACTGCCAATCATTAGCGGATCAGAGTTCCACTGTGGCGACCCCTAACCGGGAAAAGCTGAAAGACCGAAACAAACTTCATAATTAGTACACAAGTAACCATGTGAAACAATCATCAATGATAAAGCAATAAATGTGAACATTTTTCTGGCAGCATAGGGAATGTTCACCAGCTAACCAAGTACTGCAATCAGTGTTAAGACATACTGCTTTCTGTGACTTAACTAAAGCCAATCCTTGGAGCAGTGTACCGCTGCTAACACCCATTGAGCTCTAACATTCATTTTACACCTCTGACAGTTGAACCAGTAGTTCAGAGGTTGGGAACTTACATGGGATAGTGACCTAACATTTGATCAGCATGTGTCCACTGTGGTAAGAAAGATCTATATTGTGCAGCTCATATACAAGAGGATTACTTCTAGATTCTGGGAAGTCATTGTCCTGCTTTACTCAGCCATAACTAGGCAAGCAATTGAGTATACTGCCTCTTTTGGCATGTATCTCTCCAAGCACCTGCAACAACTGGAATACTTGCAGAGATACTTTATAAAAAGGATACAAGGCCTAAACAATGCATCCTACATGGACAGCCACAAAGCCCTACCGATATAGTCGGTCTCTTACAGGCTGCAAACAGGAGACCTGTGTCTGTCATATAAGCTGTCCTTGAACCCATTATTGATAGAATTCACATTCATAAGTCATATGGTGTCAGAAGTATTCAATCCAGGGGCATAAACTATTTCTAAAACATTAACAAAATGGTTTGAATGGATAGGTATATCTTCCAGAGGACATCACTGCTCTGGAACATACACCTCATCCACATAAAACAAATCTGATCCCTGTCCGCATTCAGTTGTAACTTGAATCAATGGATTGGAAATAGGAACAGCAGCAGCTCTGAAATGCAGTAATTATCACAAGAGTGACACACTCCTCTCTGTAATTAGCTAGACCCAATCGTTGGAGCAGCATACCACCACTTACTCTCAGTGAGCTATCACATTGACATCACATACCTTAGAGCTGACCCAGTAATTTGGCAGTTGGGAACTTATATGGATAGTGACCTAACCTTTGACTACCATGTGTCTACTGTGGTAAGGAAGTCCTTCTATATTGTGGAGCTCCTATATAGGAGGATTGCTTCTAGATCCTGGGATATCATTGTCCCTCTTTATTCAGCCCTCATTAGGCCCTACTATGTAACGCCCCTTTAGGCATGTATTTCTCCAAGAGCCTGCAACAACTGAAATGCCTGCAGAAATAACTCATATAATAAACAAATAGAATTAGGAAAAGGGGGACATAAGAGGGATGCCAGAATCCATTGAACTCCATTTACTCTCCCCACTAACTTGCCAAAGACAGATTGTTTCCTTTTTCCAAGCCACAAAAGTTAAACCACATCACTCAAAAGTAAAGAAAATTGTAGATTAAATAAATTAAATAAATCTAAGTCCACTTCATAAAAGTGCATACCATTAGACCTGTACCATATGGAGTGTCTGTCATCAAACACATGTGATCTAAGACCTTCAGGTATAACTTAGCCGCTGCACAGTTCCTAGCCCTCTCCATTCCTTTAACACTGGCATCCTCTCTCAATACCAACAGAGGAATCATTTCTGACCAAACCATTAATGGCTGAGGAGCTTACTGCATGCTTCAATGTCACCAAATCCTTCACAATTTCAGCCTATAACTTCCTGTAAAGTACAACCCTAGATCAAGCCCATGTAGTCAATTACAATGATATGAGGAATTAATGCATCCTGCAGCTCACTCACTCCAAGTAACAAGTCATTTCTCTGAAACCACAGCAGAGTATGTTCCACATACCAGGATCGAGCCCCAATGTAATTCCACCAGGTATGACCAAAACTCTCTTTGCCATCCAAGACATAAAAGAATGCCTGAACATGAGGTTCTCATTATGACCTGAAAACAAACAAGCAAAATAAATTCACAGTACAACCTAATAACGCATTAAAATTACCTAATATATGACAAAAAGCACCTGATTACCATCTCCTTGCACTTTTTATCAAATAAGTGGATTTACATTCCTCCACTAAATCAGAAGTTCAGCCTGTCTTGAAAGTAATAAGCTGAAAATCTACCTACAGAAATGCCTTGATTCTCCAAAGACCTCCTTAAAACCCTACCAAACTAAGTTGCTGATAACAGCCATATGCTAAATAAACTTAAAATCCAAAACACTGATATCATAACCAGCTAAACCCTTCTATTGCAGAGCCCATAATCCTGGAGTGGACACAAAATAATATGGTCTAGGCCATTTTGGAGCAATTTTAAGTCTGCTGACGATCAAATGACACCCAGTTTACAATCATATGCAAACATACTTAACCATAGGCCAGAAGTCCTTGGCTGAAGGTCTAAGAAACATATGTAAAACAGCAGAGGACCTAAAACTGAGGCCTGTGGGGTACCATTGTTTTGCTTTCAGAAGGGACACCTGCCTCTCCAACCACATGGACTAGTGAGACTAATGGATCTATAGTTGCCAGTGTCCATGGTTGGGCCACCCTGGTGTAATGGTATTATAGTAGCTGTTTTCCAGGCTTCAGAAAAGTAATTAATGGAGAGGCTTAGAATAAATAAGTAGGTGTAAGAAGGGGTTCAGAAAGGCTAAATTTGGCAATGGCAATCAGGCAATCTGGTATATTGTCAGAGCCAATAAATGAGGCATTCTTAATTTTTGAAAGGGCTGAGAGAACTTGTTTCCTAGTAACTTAAGTAGGTGGTTGGGACTGCAGAACCTGTGGGACAACTAAAACTGCAGGTGGAGTAAAGTTTTCACTAAATATGTTAGCTGAGTTATTAGCTATTTCCTTTGGATCAGAGAGTGTAATATTATTATGGACTAGCTCTGAACACTGTAGGGTGTTAGTTCTTAATTTCTTAACATAGTTAAAGATTTGCATTTGTTTTTGGTTTTTATGGCTACTTTAATTTCATACTCAGCTTTGAGCTTTCTAATGGTTCCCTTGTGTTCTTTGTTAGTTTGCTTAAGTGTGCTCATAAGTTAGGTGGAATGAGACCTCTTATAAACATTAAGCAATTTCTTTCTCTTGTTATATAATTAATTTATATGGGCATTCTACCACAGGGGTTTGTTTTTAAACTTCTCATTACATATGTTGCAAATAGCTACTTCATTATCAGTACACCTATTTCAGAGGGAGTAGTAGTCAGAGGCTTAGGTAGCAGCTTTACCAATTAAATCCTCCAGAGAAGGATTACAGCAGAATTTATTTACATCATCAAGTAACTGAAAAAAGTTTGCTTTTGAGAAGTCCCAGAAGTCCTTAAAGATAGATTAATTTACAGGGGAAGTGTCACCAATTTTAAAGCAAAAGGCTGATAAATGAAGGTGTGATTGATACATATGGAGCTATGCAAAAAATGATCACATTTGTGAGAACTAGATCCAAGATATTGAGGCCCCTAGTAGGACGGTTAACTATGTGAGACACCTTCATCTTTTTTCGCTCCTAGTAGCTAATCTAAATGTGTGAAAGGTATCATAGCATTGCATAACCAGAGGTTTCACCACAGCTGACAACTTCCTCCATTATGAAGAAGGATTGTAGGGAGACAATTTTCTTGTTTAGACTCCTGATCAAGAACCCCTTAATATTTTCATTTTTTTCTATTACATTGGTAGATATATCTGGGAGGCATTGCAAAAAAAAAAAAAAAAAAAAAAAGCTCTATGGGGTGCAGGTTTGAGGGTAGATGACATCCTTGGCAATATCTGCAAGTCTAGATTGCATGCAGAGGTGGCTGGTGATTTCAAATCAAAGGGGTGCTGCAGGAGATAGCTGAATTGCTGGAGGTCAATTGGAAGGGGTGTGGTCAACTAGAAAGGGGAGGACCTATGCTCAAAACCACAAAAAATGTAACTTTAATTAAATACGCTGCCCTGGGTGCCAAACTGTCATTATGAGAGTCCAATCAAGGCAAAATGAAGTGTAGAATAAAAAAACATATTTCAATGCATTGGCTGCATGACTGCTTACTTAATATCTAGATGGAAACAAAAAAGTACTTTTTAAATACATTACTGGAATGCCAGTCAAAATCAAGTTTAAGAAAAACAAGCAGCACTTAACTCAAACCACTTCTCCTTACACTGCAGTTCTAATTATAATTTATATTCAGCTTTATTAAAGTACCAAGTAACATGCTGAAAATAGCAATCTCTGTGATACTCCCACTTGTAAAAATGTTTCTTAGCCCGAAAAGACCTGCTGCCTGACAACAACTTGTTTCATGGGGAAAACATGATCAAAGTAAAAAATGAAAAGCAAACAAGAAACAAGCTCAAGATACATTGCTTATAGGATTACTGCACAGGTTATGGACCGCACACAATAGATTGGCTTTCTATTTAGTTTACAGGTAAAGCCTGCAAAGATGACTGCAGGTCTCCAACAAATGTAATGAGCTTCTTAAAATAATGTAATCCTGTCCTTTATTACAAATACTGTCATATGCATTTCAATACCCAAGGCTTATACCTTATCTAGTTATGTAAGTATTCTCTGCATGGCAACAACAGAAAGGCTTTCAATGTTGGCAGTTCTTTAACAGTGTGCTTACTAAAGCTTACTTGCATATTACATTCTCAGACACAGTTAGCTGATGGTCATTAAATAATTGCTACTTAAATACAGAGCAATAGGCACTTTCTAAATAATAATAAACATAAATAAACAGTATAAAAATATGACAGAAACCAGAACATTCTGCAAAATCAAGGACAGATGAAAAGCCACTGTAGTACTTGTGTATACCTTGGATTGGGGGATACTCTGCCCATTTACACTGCATAATTGATCCTTGCCTTGCTTGGACACATCCAGATTCACTGCATGGGGGAGTGGGGTGCAACAAGTATGTCACAATTTGAAATATCTCTGGCTGACTGTGATGGCCCTGACACATTTGTCATACCTCTCAAACTTAGAGCAAGAAATCTGGACAAAGCCATACATAGAAGTGGGACAAAGGCCCAAAAATAAAGGCAATTTTTAAATATTGCTCTTATAAACTTAGAAAGATAGTCTTGCATTAGTATGAATTTTCTGAAGGGTATGAAATCTGAAACTCAAATGTCTGTCATTATTTTCTAACTTCAGTCTTTAATGATTTGCCATAATTTGTCAAAAAAAACCACAATTTTATGAAAAACGGACCAAAAATGTGATGCAAAAATATAAAATAAAAACACAGTACAGCTGGGAACCTGTCAAAAAAGTGACACTTTTTGTAATATTAGTACTGCTAACTTGAGCAGCTGACAAAATAAAATAATCTACATGCATTTCTGAAATAAAAGTAATCTATAACTCTGATTATTACATTTATTTATTAATTGTAAACCCTCCACGTTTTCTTCCAAAATTGCCATTTTGGGAAGGGATTACTAGGGGAAGAGCAATATTTTGAGCCAGAATCATGGACAGTTGAGAGGTTTGGATATGCCTAATTCTATAAAGCTATTTATTTGCATGTACCTCTCAACCTGTTAATGCAGGAAATATGGACAAGGCCAAATATATTGGGGGAACATATAATTGGTACTATAAATTGCTCTTGTATAAACTGAGACAGTTGCTAGAATAACAGGTCTTGCTTTAGCATGCATTTTTCTGAAGGTTATGAAGTCTGAAACTCAGTGTCTGTCATTATTTAGTGATTTAATTCCTAAATGATTTGCCAGAAAACCACAAGTTTTATGAGGAACAAACCAAAAATAAGAAACAAAAACCTATTAATTCTGCAAAAATCTGGACAGTTGAGAGGTATATTTCAGCCAGGGCCATCTTTGTGTTTGCCCCCTCCCCCCACAAAATCACGGTTGAATGGAACCTCCACCCTGCAGCCATTCCAGTGAACCATTACTTGGCTATTTCACCTCATTTACCATAAACACTAATGTGCATACTGCTTTACTTCTGCAATTATTTGGACTTCATTTGAAAGTTTTATTTTGCATTTTACAGCACAAACACTAATAGATATCTGCTAAGCAAAGCAATGCAGTCTCACAATGAAAACAGACTTAGCATTAAAACTTATCTGCCCTTGAAAGTCACATTCATTGAAAAAGCATTGAAACCCACATTCAAAGAAAATACATTTTGCCAGTGGCAGATAAAGATTAGCTTTGGGCTGTTTTCAAATCACAGGCCCCTTGCACATGAAACATACACATTCTCTTTGATACACCTTCCTGATTGTATTAAATTATATTCCCTGTACAATACAATACAGTTTTAGATGGTGTTTTAAATTTATTGTTTTGAACATTTTTCCAGTAAACATTGAAACAAAATGCATGCACCAATAATGACTAAACTGCCCAATTCAGAACATTTCCATCATAAAAGTCTACTCAAACTTCTACAGTCCACCAGTATCAGTAAATATGCACAATCTGTGAAGAAGTAAATGTCATCTAAACAATTCCACATTAAAGAGATCTGTAACTAATGAAGAGGTTGCTGCTAGCAAACAACTTTATATTTCATTGTTTCATCTACAAATAAAGTACCTGTTGCCCTTGAGGAATAAATTGCCTATGTTACACTAAAAAAATGATAAGCTAGTAATATTGCAAAAGGGAATGGATGGCAAACAGACAGGTTCATAGTTACTAGGTATCTTTGCCAAAAAGGAATGCAGCATCCCCCCCTTTTACAACACAGTACAGTATCAGCAATGCATCTACCTACTGTGGGAGTAGAACCCACAACCTTCTGCATCAAAAGCAAGTACACTACCTGTTGTGCTATTAACAATGCAAGCAGACTCAGTATAAGCAGCACTAAACTTTTGCTCCTCTGCAGCTCTTAGGTCCTTGCAAAATTTACTCAACACTCAGCTGTATCTCTGAACTTTGCAGCACAAGAAATCTGGAAAAAGCCAAAATTTATTGGAGGGAGGACAAAATCCCAAAAACCAAGGACACATTTTAAACATTGTTTGTATAATGTTGGAAAGTTGCTAGAATAAAATGCTGTGTTACCACCATACATTTCACTGCCAAGTCTAGAACCCAGGACCTTGTGCAAAGCAGTCAGAGCAACATACCACTATGCCAAATCAGCTGTTTTGTGAAAGCAGAGAAGACTGAAACTTAAATGGCTACCATTTAGTGAATTCAGCTCTCACCATAGCTGTCAACCTCTTAGCACAAATCACCTGAACAAAGCCAATAATGGGGGAATACAGCCCCCAAACATATTCAGTGAATTCAGTTCTCACCATAGCTCTCAACTTCTTAGCAAAAAATAACATGAACAAAGCCAGTAATGGGGGAATACAGCCCCTAAACATATTCAGTGAATTCAGTTCTCATCATGGCTCTCAACCTTAGCACAAAAAACCTACAGTCCCAAAAATAGGGACAAGTTTCAAACATCCATCTTATAAACTTAGAAAATTGCTAGAATAAAAGGTTTTGTGTTACCATGCACCTTCTCAACAATATGAAGTCTGAAATTCAAGTGCTTGTCATTTTTATTTATTTCACATTTGTTAACCAGGAAAGTCTGACTTGGAACAAAAGCCAATTTTCAGCAGAGGCCCCGGGAGAAACACTCCAGACACATGTCTTTGTAAATGGGAGGACACCGGAGCACACCCACACAAACACAGAGAGGACATGCAGACTCCACACAGAAGGCAACCCAGCCAAGAATCAAACCAGATAACCTGTAGCTGTCAGGCAACAATGCTACCACTGCACCACTGCACTACTGACTAAGTGAAGACAAAAGTACAGAAACCGCAGATTTTATGAGGAACAGAACAGGACAAATATGAGGCAAAAATCTTCAATTTTTTTACAAATGGTGGTGCTTAGGGGACTCAAGCTCTTGCCACCTGTTCCAAGGTACAGGATTCAAGCCTGATTCTCTACCCACCACCATACAGCAACTGGGGCATCACATACACACACACACACACACACACACACACACACACACACACACACACACACACACACACACACACACACACACACACCAGGGTCTTATCAGAAAAGGAAGTTGCATAATAAAATTCTGGAGTGTTAAATATGCAGTAAATATTCAAAGTCCTGGATCAAATAAATATTTAGCCCCACAAAATGCCAATATCATGAAAATGTAAAGGACAGCCCCTGCATACTATGTGTCGTTAACAGCCAGTAGCATACATGTGGCCAGGTACTGAAGACAAACATCATGGATGAACAATAGTTTTCTTGAAACTAGCATACTATATACATGTAATGCTAACTCAGGCTTTTCCAGCACTCTTATCAATAAATGTAAAAAAAAAAAAAAAAAAAAAAAAAGAAAAGCTATGTGTGTTAAAATGATAAAATAAATACTTACATAATGAAGATTTTAAATCTGAAAACTTTACAGTACACACCACAGATGATTTAAGGGGTACTAAAAGAGCACAGGTCTAATGCCTGTTCAGAAGAGAAGCAGTCAGCTATGGGATTATCACAAAGCCAATTTGTCTAATATAACTGTTTAGTAATTGGTCAGTTTTTTGTATAATATTTGCCCCGCTTTAAATACATTTGCATACAAAACATTTGTGTTCATCATCTTTCAGTGCACCGAGTGATTTCACACACACACACACACACACACACACACACACACACACACACACACACACACACACGCACACACACACACACACACACACACACACACACACACACACGCACTTCCATACCTTAAAGTCAGTAAACCCACATATTCCTTCCTGCAGTTCTTCAGTAAAAGCCCACACTGAGTTATTCCTTCCTGCAGTTCCACCAAATGTCTGTATCATCCAAATGCCCGTGCAGAGCAAGTTCTTCCCGTGAGAGCAAGCTGGGCGCTACCCAGCCTGCGGACGTTGCAGTCCAATCCCCTTCCAGTCTATGCAGTTGTAACTGCATAGACTTCTGGGGATATGCTGCTGAATACTTTTCTTCCTAATCTGGACTGCTGGTGAGACAGTCTGGATTCTGTGCGCATGATCCAGACTCGTTCATTAGCAGTCTGGATATCGGAAATGCCACGAGTGCACATGCACGATGTTCTGCGGTGCATTTTTGTTATTGTTTTATTTTCTTTTATTTTCTTTTTTCTTTTCTTTTCTTTTTGTTTTACAGCTGAGGAGGCTGCAGTCCTGTAGCCCAATAGCATGAGCCACCCCTTATTGCATGTTCCTTTTCATGTGTCAGTTTTACAAGTAGAAATGTATTTTTGTGTGTTAGTTTGAACTTCGGCTACTGGGATTTCAACACTATTAAAGTTTGGTATTTGTGTGAGGTGCTTGATTTTATTATAAGTTTTTTTGAATGTGTTATGTACCGCACCAGCTTTTTTACTAGCATGACCATTATATGCTAGTATGAAATATTCAGTGATGGCATTATTTAAGATATATTTTATATTTTTTAGGTCAAACTAATGGAAATTGGGTTTGCTGTACTGATCTTTCATGCCCAGCTGGATTTTGCAGTGGTGCTGGATCATGTAAAATAGAAAGAAAGAGTTCAGGAAGACAATGCGTACCTGTTTGCACTGATCCATATGAAAATGAAAAGCGTGTCATCACAGGAAATAATTTTATCCCTAATCCATCACCAGGTATGTTGATTTTGTATTATTACAAATGTTTTACCATTCATATCATAACATATTAAAATAAAAATGCTGCTGCATCCTTAGGAAAAAAATATGTTGTTAGTAAAGTATTTGAAGAGTGACTCCTTTTCCTTAACAAACAGCAAATGATAACAAGGGAATTTGCTTATATTATCCTATACGTAAGACTTCATTGCATATTGGAGTGTTTTATATTGATGAGCTTCCTGTCATTTATTATATGCACAAAAGGATACACAAAATATGATATAAAAATATCTTCTGTAGCTGTACTGAAGTTTATTTAAGGTAACATCTGTATATAAAGTTGAAAGTGGCTGTCTTGACAAAAAATAACTTAGACATTTATTTTTATTTATTTATTTGTTAACTGTGGTAGAGCCAGTGGCTGCTGGTGACTTCAAATCAAAGGGGGGGGGCTGCAGGAGACAGCTGAATGGGTGGGATCAATGGGAATGGGTGTGGCCAACTAGAAAGGGGAGGAGCTATGATCAAAACCACAAAAACTGTAACTTTAATTAAATACGCTGCCCTGGGTGCCAAACTATCATTATGAGAGTCCTGTCAAGAAAAAAGGAAAGTGTAGAAGAAAAAAATGTTTTCAATCCATTGGCTGCATGGCAGCTTACTTAATATCTAGATGGAAACAAAAAGGTTGGGAGGCATGAAAAAATAAATTACTTTTTAAATACATTACTGGAATGCCAGTTAAAATCAAGTATAAAAAAACAAGCAGCATTCAACTCAAACCACTTCTCCTTGCACTGCGGTTCTAATTATAATTTATATTCAGCTTTATTAAAGTACCAAGTAACATGCTGAAAGTAGCAATCTCTGTGATACCCCCACTTGTAAAAATGTTTCTTATCTAAAACAGACCTGCTGCCTGACAACAACTATCTACTTGTTTCATGAGGAAAACATGATCAAAGTAAAAAATGAAAAGCAAACAGGAAACACGCTCAACATACATTGCTTAAAGGATTACTGCACAGGATATGGACCACACATGACAGATTGGCATTCTGTTTAGTTTGCAGGTAAAGCCTGTAATGAGCTCTTAAAATACTGTAATCCTGTCCTTTATTACAAATACTGTCATATGCATTTCAATATTCAAGGCTTATATGTTATCTAGTTATGTAAGTATTCTCTGCATGGCAACAACAGAAAGGCTTTCAATGTTGGCAATTCGTTAACAGTATGCTTATTAAAACTTACTTCCATCTTACAATCTCATTTAGGCTTACCAGATGGTTGTTAAAGTATTGCTACTTAAACACAGAACAACAGGCACTTTCTGAATAATAAGCATAAATCAATAGTATAAAAATATGACAGAAACCAGAACATTCTGCAAAATCAAGAACAGATGAAAAGCCATTGTAGTACTTGTGTCTACCTTGGATGGGGGGGATAGTCTGCACATTTACACTGCATACTGTTCCTTGCCTTGCTTGGACACATCCAGAGTCACTACATAGGGGAGTGGGGTGCAACAAGTATGTCACAATTTGAAATGTCTCTGGCTGACTGCGATGGCCCTGACAAATTTGTCATACCTCTCAACCTCAGAGCAAGATATCTAGACAAAGCCATATATAGAAGTGGAAGAAAGGCCCAAAAATAAGGACAATTTTTAAATATTGCTCTTATAAACTTAGAAAGATAATAGAATAGTAGGTCTTGCATTAGTATGAATTTTCTGAAGGGTATGACATCTGAAACTGAAATGTCTGTCATTATTTTCTAACTTCAGTCTTTAATGATTTGCCACTAATTTGTCAAAAAAACAGTTTTATGAAAAATTGACCAAAAATGTGATTCAAAAATATAAAATAGCCACACAATACAGCTGGGAACCTGCAAAGAAGGGACAATTTTTAATATTAGTACTGCTAACTTGAGCAGCTGACAAAATAAAATAATCTACGTGCATTTCTGAAATAAAAGCAATCTATAACTGATTATTACAGTTATTTATTAATTGTAAACCCTCCATGTTTTCTTCCAAAACTGACATTTTGTGGAGGGATTATTAGGGGAAGAGCAACATTTTGAGCCAAAATCGGGTACAGCTGAGAGGTTTGGATATGCCTAATTCTATAAAGATATTTATTTGCATGTACCTCTCAACCTGTTAATGCAGGAAATCTGGACAAGGTCAAATATATTGGGGGAACTTATAAACAGTACTAAAAATTGGTCATGTATAAACTGAGATAGTTGACAGAATAACAGGTCTTGCTTTAGCATGCATTTTTCTGAAGATTATGAAGTCTGAAACTCAGTGTCTGTCATTATTTAATGACTTCATTCCTAAATAATTTGACAGAAAACCACAAATTTTATGAGGAACAAACCAAAAATAAGAAGCAAAAATCTCTTCATTCTGCAAAAATCTGAACAGTTGAGAGGTATAGTTTAGCCGGGGCTGTCTGAGTTTGTTGCCCTTCCCCCCCTCACAAAATCATGGTCGAATGGAGCTTCCCCTCCTACAGCCATTCCAATGAACCATTACTTGGCTATTTCACCCCATTTACCATAAACACTAACCGGGAAAAGCCGAAAAACAAAAACCATAAACATTAATG
This sequence comes from Protopterus annectens, assembly GCF_019279795.1. Taxonomy (NCBI): domain Eukaryota; kingdom Metazoa; phylum Chordata; order Ceratodontiformes; family Protopteridae; genus Protopterus; species Protopterus annectens. The sequence continues at coordinate 307,944,367 of NC_056734.1, forward strand.
TGCATACTGCTTTACTTCTGCGATGATTTGGACTTCATTTGAATGTTCTGTTTTGAATTTTACAGCACAAACACTAATAGATATCAAATCTGCTAAACAAAGCAATGCAGTCTCACAATGAAAACAGACTTAGCATTAAAACTTCTCTGCCCTTGAAAACTCACATTTACTGAAACAGCATTGAAACCCACATTCAAAGAAAATACATTTTGCCAGTGGCAGATTAACTTTGTGTTTGGACTGTTTTCAAATCACAGGCCCCTTGCACACGAAACATACACATGCTCTTTCATACACCTTCCTGATTGTATTAAATTATATTCCTTGTACAATACAGTACAGTTTTAGAGGGTGTTTTAAATTTTTCCAGTAAACAATGAGACAAAATGCATGCACCAGTAATGACAAAACTGCCCAGTTCAGAACATTTCCATCATACAAGTCTACTCAGACTTCTACAGTCCACCAGTATCAGTATGTATGCGCAATCCCTGAAGTAAAAGTCATCTAAATAATTCCACATTAAAGAGATCTGTAACTAATGAAGAGGTTGCTGCTAGCAAACAACTTTGTATTTCATTGTATCATCTACAAATAAAGTGCCTGTTACTCTTGAGGAATAAATTGACAATCTTACACTAAAAAAAAGATAAGCTAGCAATATTGCAATAGGGAGTGGATGGCAAACAATAACAGGTTCATAGTTATTAGGTATCTTCGCCAAAAAGGAGTGCAGCATCCAGCCCCTTTGCAAAGTACAGTATCAGCAATGCATCTATCTACTGTGGGAGTAGAACCCACAGCCTTCTGCATCAAAAGCAAGTATACTACCTGTTGTGTTATTAACAAGGCAAGCAGACTCAGCATAAGCAGCACTAAACTTTTGCTCCCGTGCAGCTCTCAGCTTCTTGTAAAATCTACTCACTCAGCTTTATCTCTGAACTTTGCAGCACAAAGAAATCTGGAAAAAGCCAAATTTTATTCGGGGGGGGCAAAATCCCAAAAACCAGGGACACATTTTAAACATTGCTTGTATAATGTTGGAAAGTTGCTAGAATAAAATGCTGTGTTACCACCATAAATTTCACTGCCAAGCCTTAAACCCAGGACCCTGTGCAAAACAGTCAGAGCAACATACCAATATGCCAAATCAGCTGTTTTGTGAAAGAGGAAGACGGAAACTTAAATGGTTACCATTTAGTGAATTCAGTTCTCACCAGAGCACAGCTATCAACCTCTTAGCACAAAACACCTGAACAAAGCCAATAATGGGTGAATACAGCCCCCAAACATTCAGTGAATTCAGTTCTCACCATAGCTCTCAATCTCTTAGCAAAAAACACCCGGACAAAGCCAGTAATGGGGGAATATTGCCCCCAAACATATTCAGTGAATTCAGTTCTTACCATAGCTCTCAACCTTAGCACAAAAGATTTGGATGAAGCCAATAATGGGAGAATACAATCCCAAAAATAGGGACAAATTTCAAATATCCATCTTATACACTTAGAAAATTGCTAGAATAAAAGCTTTTGTGTTACCATGCACTTTCTGAAGAATATGAAGTCTGATATTCAAATGTGTGTAATTTTTAACATTTATTAACCAAAAAAGTCTGACTTGGAACAAAAGCTAATTTTTAGCTGAGGCCCAGGGAGAAACACTCCAGATAAGACACATGTCTTTGTAAGATGGGAGGACACTAGAGGAAACAAACACAGGGAGGGCGTACAGACTCCACAGAAAAGGTAAGGCACCCCAGCCAAGAATCAAACCAAAGAACCGGTAGCTGTCTGGCAACAATGCTACCACTGCACCAATGCACTACCAGCTTTGCAAGGACACAAATACAGAAACCACAGATTTTATGAGAATAGAACAAGTATGAGGGAAAAATCTGCAATGATTTTACAAATAGTGGTGGGTAGGGAATTCAGGCTCCTGCCACCTGGGCTCAAGGTACAGGGTTCAAGTCTTATTCTCTACCCACCATCATATAGCACCTGGGGCATTTCACACACGCACACACACACACACACACACACACACACACACACACACACACACACACACACACACACACACAGTGAAGAACTTGATTCAGCATTTACCAACTCAAAATGAGTGAAACCACATATTCCCTAATAAGTTTAATGCTTTTTTCTATACAGTACATTAATGGCTACCACTCAAAATCTGTTGCAGAATTTCATACCCTTTACAAATATATTGGCATAATCAGTGATGTTAAGTCTCATCAAAATAATTCTTAACATGTGCAGAACTGAAGATCCCAATAAATATAGCTATATAATCAGAATAAGTTATTCTGCATGATCAGTGTCAATGTTCATGTTTTCTTATAGCATTTGTATGAAGAGTACAGCTTCTCATGTTGCGATGCCTTAAATAGTAGTAATACAGTACGGTGGAAGGGAAATTTCATCATCAGCTTAGCCTTAGAAATGTTAAAGTTACACAGTGATGCAACTGGGCAACATAATAATGTTAAGTCATTTAAACTGGACAGCAGAAAAGAGAGTAGTAACTTTATCAGCAGGTGTAAGATTTTAGAAAAGCATCCGGAATGTCAGCTGGTTAAGAAGAGGTAGAAAAAGAAGTTATGCCTTTACCATAACATTCCATCTGTGTTGTTGATCTTCATTCATTCTTGATGAATGGGATTTGGAATGGCTCAGCCATTCTACAGCTTGCGCCAGCCAAACACTCTTTTTTTTTCAAAACAAGTTTATTGTTTTAACATATAAGAGAAATATCATAACAATTTTATACAAATAATTAAAAATAGGTATTATTATAATATTCAACAAAACAACTAAAGTATTTACAAAGACATCCACTACAATCAGATCAATTAATTAAACTAAAATACTGTGCTATTGAAATTAGAATTTTTTTAACAAATTTTGTAAATTATCCCATACAATAAAATGTGATGTTTTTCTAGTTGTTCTCATTCTAATTGTGCTTATTTCCATATGACACATTATATTCATAACATTTTTAAATTCATTGAACGAAGGAGGTGTATCTGAAATCCAATTTCTAGTTATTATTTTCCTAGCCACTGCTAGGATAGACCATAACAAGGGAAGCTTAATCTTTTAACACATTGAGGTACAGGTGTGTTGAATAATATAAGAGACTTAGAAATAATGAAATTATCTGTAAAAGAGCCTGCAAAATTCATTAATTGACTTCCAGTATTCTTTCAACTTCATACAGTCATAAAACATATGAGCCCAGTCAGCATTAATTTCTACATTACATCTCTTACATAGATTATCTTTATTATTAATTTTATTCATCATCAAAGGTGTATAAAAGATCTATGTAAAAATTTCCATGTATAAAGTCTCCAGACAATGGAAGATGTAGTTCTATAAGCAGATTCCAATATATATTGTTTATCTTGTTGAGTTGGTGGGTCCCCATTAATAGAGGTGAAATAATTCCAGTATGAATCTACATTGTAAAAAGTTTCTTGTCTGATAATTTTATGTATATATGAAAGTTTACCTTTATCAGAAACTTTATGCTGTAAATTTATTATCAAGTAATCAATCAGTTTTGGAATAGATTCTTTAACTGTTATAGACATTAGATGTATTCTATCAATGAGATGTTGTCTAAAGATCTGAACCTCTAACCAGCAAGTTTCTCTTAGATCAAATTCTTGTTTTAAGAAATCTAGATTTTTAACTTTATTATCAGATATCAGCTGATACCAGTACTTTAGATTATTATCTATAGCTAAATGAGCTCCTTCAGAAGTAGATGACATAAGCATACCCTGAGTATAAATTATAGGAATACAATAAAATTCCATTCCCTATACTTAGGGTGCATGAATATAAAGTTACGATAACTAATAATAATATTTAATGGGTAACAGACCATATGTTTAGGTGTAATAGGTGAAGTACAAAATTCCTTTAGCAACCACAACATGGAGTTATTTATAATCATATTTTTATGTGTTAAGGAGATTTTCATGAAGTGCATACTAATTAGCTCCCAATAATCTTTCCATTTTGACATATGACCGATCTATTAATAAAGTAATAACTTTTATAATAGAAGAGATAATATATAAATTAAAGTCTGGAAAAGAAATACCCCTTGAGACCAGCTATTAGTATGTTTTTTTAATGCAATCCTATGTCTATTAGGTGCCCATAAGAAATTTAACATTAGTGTATTCAGTTTCTTGATAGTTATTTTTGTAGGTGAAAGTATTATTGATTGTATTAAGTATAAAATCTTGGGGAATATTATCATTTTAATAATTGTAAGTCTCTCCTCCATAGTAAAAAACATATTATTCCAGGCATTAAAAAGATTTTGTATATTAAGAAAACAGGTATTATAGTTATTATATATAATAGATTTAATATCTTTAGATAGTATTATACCTAAATAAGTTATCTGACCTGAGTTGGGTACATATTTAGTAAAATCACTAATGAGAGTATTTTTCGTGTATATATAGGTAGTATTTTAGTTTTTTCTTCATTGAATATTAAACCAGAAATACTTTTAAAATTTATCATTTTATCAAATAAAGACTGCATAGAAGAATTAGATCCTGCTGATGTAATTAGAACATCATCTGCAAAAAGTTGAATTTTTGATGTTGTATTTTCTTCTATTTCAAAACCCTCTATGTCAGTACTGTTTCTAATCAAATTAGCCCAAGGCTCCATTACTAAAGTGAATAATAGTGGAGAAAGTGGACATCCTTGCTTTGTACCTTTAAGAATGGGTATTTTTGTGAAACATATGTTCCTACCTTAATATAAGCCAGCATTCCTTTGTATAAATGCTCAATTAAATTTACAAATGCATCAGAGAAATTTGTGCATTTCAGTAAGGTAAACAGATAGTCCCAACTTACTGAATCAAATGCTGAACCTATATCAAGACTAATAAGTGTTAAATCTTTCTTTTCCTATTTGCAAAATCAATTAATGTTAAAGTTCTTCTTATATTATCAAAAGTATTTCTATTTACAATGAAGCCCGTCTGATCTATGTCTATAATGCCGGGGATAATTGTCTTCAATCTATCAGCAAAAATACTCATAAACATTTTATAATCAACATTAAGTAATGAGATGGGTCGATATGAAGAACATCTAGTTGGATCTTTATTAGGTTTTAAAATTGGTGAAATAAATGTATATTGCCAAGATGGGGGTGTTATTAACTCAGTTTGGGCCAGAATAAAAACCTTATGTATTAATGAATATGTAGTTTTAGAAAGGATTTTATATATCTCTGGTATAATACCATCATTACCCGGTGCTTTGTTTGATTTAAGCTTATTTATTTGTGTAATAACTTCTGTATATGAAATACTCTTGTCCAATAGTTTAATCTGTTGTTTATTAAGCTTTTATTCATGTTTGTGGTTATAAACTCCTTTATTTTATCTTTAGGTTCCATGTTAATGTTGTTATGGTTAATCTTGTGAAAGTGATTTCTAAATTCATCCAGTATTTCTGGTATACTAGAAACATTCTTCTTTTTCCTTAGAGAAAAGATTTCTTTGATATGGTTTTGTTTATTCAATCTTTTGTTTTATTTTTAAGTCTATGTAAGTATTTGGGGCTTATTGAATAAGACAAAAACTTGTATTTCTCTAAAGTTATTTTAACTTTATGAGTTAAAATTTCTTTGTATTTCTCATTTAGTTTGTTTATTTCTTCAATAACTTTCTTGTCCATAATATTTTCTTTATTATTATGTTTATAAGAGTCTAGTTTACTTTGAATATCTAACAATTCCTTATCCCAAGATTTCCTTTTGTTATTATACCATCTGATACTTTGTCCATATAGATATGATTTTAAGGCATCCCAAACATAGACAATGGAGACTTCAGGAGTATTATTTATGTCTAGAAAATGTTGTACTTCTGAAAGTATATATTCTTTATAGTCTTTTAGCTGAGTTAAGTATGCTGGTATCCTTTTGATCTGAACATTATGAGTATTTTTTATCATGAATTCAAAACAATTGAGTTATGATCAGATATAGGACATGAAATGATTTTGGAATTAATTAAATCTGTTACCATCTGGTTAGAAATAAAGACCCTATCTATTTTGAATAAGTTTTGTATCTGTTAGAAAAAAAGGTGTATGGTAATGATTTTGACTCTATCTGATTATTAATATCATTCAAATGATAAGAATTAGCAAAATCATTTAAATGTTTTGCATTAGATGTAATTCTTCTTTTCTTTATAGTGGTAGTATCACTTTCATGTAGTATACAATTAAAATCACCAGCTAAAATAATATCCCCTACAGAGAATGATATGATCTTATCAATATGATGTTTCACTGTATTAATACCAATTCCAGGTATCCAATATACATTAATTAAAGTGTAAGTCTTCCCATTAATTTGTATTATAACCATACAAAACATTCCTTTGTCATCCTGATAAGACTTAATGGTTTTAGGAATGGGCATACTTTTATTCCATAAAATAGCCACTCCTCTTTTTTCTGAGTGTGCTCTGAACTAACCAATACTGTATACTTATTAGTGGCTAGTTTATCAATATCTTTTTTTCAAGAGATGGGTTTCTTGCAGGAAGACTAGATTGGCCTTGTGTAGATTAATGTATCTTATTAGGCTTGCCCTTTTACACGGATTATTCAATCCATTAATGTTTAAAGAAATTCCTTTTAAAGATGTCATTTGGCATTTTTAAAACTCAAGAATCTTATGATCGAAATAACAAATAACAAGATAAATAATGTTACATCTCCTCTTTTAGGTGTACCTTTAAATATAGCTGTATTTATTAAATCTCTTATGGGATTTTGTATAGGATTCAATTTTGTTTGTAGTGACAATGAGTGTACAAAATATATTGTGGATGTCAAAACTATATACATATAACAATGAACAAGTGAAAATAATGTAAGGATTAAACCTTGCATCCCGCCTGGAGTTGAAAACTCCAACTTAGAGCAGTATTTACTACTCAAGTTAACCCCTACCCTAAGCAGCAGTACCTCAGCTACCACCTTATCAATTTAATACTAGTTATATTTAACTGAGGTTAACAGTTTTCAATTCAATTATCTATCAAGACAAAACTACACATTTGGTAAAACAGCATCATATAAACTAAAATAAACTTTTTTTTTTTTTTTTAAAAAACTGTTCATACTATTATATAGATCTATGTAATATATAACACTTGTATTCTAATAGCATTCAAATAATCTTAATGTTAGAAATCAAGAGGAGAGAAAATTATGTTCTAACATTCATTTAAATCAAAAACTTTGGCTAATATGATTCAGACATTACATGCATTAAGATGCATCTATTTTCTGTCATGTGAATTCTATCAACAGCTTCCAAAAAAATCTTGAATTGTTTGTATATGAGCATTTACTTAAACTCATTATTGTCAATAGAGTAAAATATTGTATTCATAAAAATTATTATAAATCATATTGCATAGTTATGCAGATTCTCAGAAACACCTGCGTTATTACCTAAAAAAAAAAAGCCATCACACACATAAACACAGACACACACACACATACATATACACACACACATATACACACACACACACACACACACACACACACACACACACACACACACACACACACACACACACACACACACACACACACACACATACATACACACACACACACACACACACACACACACACACACACACACACACACACACACACACACACACATATATATATATATATATATATATATATATCTGATCTCACTGAGTTGTGTCTTTGTAGAGCACTATCCTACTTGCTGTCCCTAGAATAAATCTGTCTGCTTTATACAAAATAATGCACAGCAAACACATATTAGTAACCAGATTTTACAATCATGCTAACCTACTGCTTTAAAATATATCACATGACATTTCTTCCAGAATAGAGTTATAAGATTATTTATGCTTGTCAATCAGATGAATTAAATGAGTTATAGTAAAGTATATGTTTGGGACACAAGTTTTTAACACAGATTATTATGCTACTGTTAAGTAGATTTTCAAAAACATTTAAATAAATGTTTCATTTTCTATGCCTTCTAAAATAAGATATTTACTTGCTACAAGAAACTAAATCATCTAAACTCATCATAACTGACACATTTTATGAATAGAGTATTTTTCCTGAATCTGTGGTGTGTCAGTGTGATAACCTTGTCAATGTTTATACTAACTGCTTTCAGTTTCTCTGTGAAAATTCTGTGAGTGAAGCTTCTGAGGAAACTCATGGACACTGTGCATGAGACAGCCCACATCCCAGATTGTCTCCCTTAACATTTTGGCAGGAAACTTATTAAAACTTGTGGCAAACATTCATTTTGTCAATAGAGTAAAATATTGTATTCATAGAAATTATTATAAATCATATTGGATAGTTATGCAGATTCTCAGAGAAAAAGCCATCACACTCACACACACACACACACACACACACACACACACACACACATATATATATATATATATATATATATATATATATATATATATATATATATATATATATCAGATCTCACTGAGTTGTGTCTTTGTAGAGCACTATCCTACTTGCTGTCCCTAGAATAAATCTGTCTGCTTTATACAAAATAATGCACAGCAAACACATATTGGTAACCAGATTTTACAATCATGCTAACCTACTGCTTTAAAATATATCACATGACATTTCTTCCAGAATAGAGTTATAAGATTATTTATGTTTGTCAATCAGATGAATTAAATGAGTTATAGTAAAGTATATGTTTGGAACACAAATTTTTAACACAGATTATTATGCTGCTGTTAAGTAGATTTTCAAAAACATTTAAATAAATGTTTCATTTTTATGCCTTCTAAAATAAGACATTTACTTACTACAAGAAACTACATCATTTAAACTCATTATAACTGACATATTTTATGAACAGAGTATTTTTCCTGAATCTGTGGTGTGTCAGTGTGATAACCTTGTCAATGTTTATACTAACTGCTTTCAGTTTCTCTGTGAGAATTCTGTGATTTGAAGATTCTGAGGTAACTCAAGGATATTGTGCATAAGACAGCCCACATCCCAGATTGTCTCTCTTAACATTTTGGCGGAAACTTATTAAAACTAGTGACAAACATTCATTTAGCAGTGTAAATGCATCTAAACATGACAGAACCTCCACAATGTATTCCACAGATCATCACAGCCTCTATGCAAGTGAAATTAAACTCAAAATTACCAACAAGCAATAAAACTCAGCATTCTTCTCCCAACTCAATTTTCATACAAATCCTATTATTCACTGTGCCCACACAGTCAAAAGCATTTCTATATATTAATAAAGAAAAGAAAAGAGAGTAGAAAATAAAAGGGAGTGAGGCAGAAATAAAAATGTAAGAGAAAGCTGTAAGAAGTATATACAATGGAATGTTACTTACTGTTTATATTAATAGAGTTAAAAATAAAACATATTATTTACTCTTATTTAGTTCTGATTATTATTAGTTAAAGCATGACAGATTATTTACAAACAAGCATAAGCAGTATAATCAAGAAAGTATAATTAGAAATAGCATTTGAAGAACTTATAAACTTTTGCAAGAAATAAATATGTTATTATTCTATTAATGATATTTTCATTACTGTTCTCTCCTGCCCTCCCCACCCTTTACCCACTACATAATCTAAATAGAATGTCATTGTTTAAACAAAGAAAATAATAAAAGAAGAAGGAAAAAAAAGATAAAGATAAAAAATGTATCAAATTACTAACCTTACTTTTTCAGAAAGAAAAACAAATCGAGTCACAGCCTGCCATTAAATCCTCAGGCATTTTGACTGGTTATGAAACAAAACATTTCTATGCACATAGAGAATAACTTTGATTAAATCTTTTCCAAAATATTTGTGGCTTTCTGGAAATGCAGGAACTATATTCAAAAAGATTAATAATGAACTAAAATGATGAGAGAGAAAACAAAACATATAACAAATCATTTGTTTTTTAGTCTCTTCTTCTTCTCTGAAGTCTTCCAGGAAGCTTCAGTTGCCAATCTCTTTAATGAAGAACTAGCCCATTCCATTTCTTCTATTTTATCCAAAATCCTTTTTCTTTGACAAACAGTAAAGCAGAGTCTAAATCATCGAAGACCTTAGGACCATCAGGAAGGAAGATTTTAAGCTTGGCAGGAAACAGAAGGTATGTTTTAAACTGTGCTTTTTAAGCTCCCTTATTAGTGGCAGAAAAACTTTTCTTTTAGCAATTACCATGGAAGAATAGTCATTGTCAAAACGCACAGTTGTCTCATTAAACTTAACAGGAGCTTTAGCCCAAGCAGATTTAAGAACCATCTCTTTATCAAAAGATGATAGAAATCTAACTATAACTGATGTAGGATAGTTTTTGTTAGAGTTAGTATTAGCTATAGATCTATGTGCTCTTTCGATACCAAAAGAGAATGCTTCTGGTAAATCTAAAGTTTTAGGGAGCCATGTTGTTAAAAAGAAGTAATATTGTTACCTTCAATATTTTCTGGCAGTCCAAAATCCTAATGTTATTGCGCCTAGATCTATTTTCCAGGTCATCCAGCTTTGTTTGTAAATGTGTATTTTGTTTCAGCAGAAACTCAATGTTGATTTCCTCTTCTTGTATTTTATTTTCCATGTCATTCACAGCTTCTTCTATGCCTGTCATCTGGATCTTCTGTTGTTGCAGGTCCATATGTAACAAGTCTATTTGTTTTGTAGTTTTTTCTATGAAAGTGTCTATTTTAGTATCCATTTTATCCATCTTAGCAGTAAGTTGCTGGACTATAATTATCAGAGACTGAAGTTCTTTCTTGATGCTGGAGTCTTGAGAATTTGTCTTACTGGAACTCATTTCAGACTGATAAACTGACAGGAAAATTTCCAAAGTAATTTCTGACAGGAATATTATTAAGATTTCCTTTCTTTTTTAGATATAGTTCAAGAACTATATAAAACAAACATATTTAGAAAGAAAATTACTTCAAAAATTAATTTTTTAAGTAATTAATTCCTGTCAATGTAATGAAATTGGTGGAGCTGAAGAAATCTGCTGCTATCCTGTGTTCATCCTTGGCCACGCCCCCCGCCAAACACTCTTGAGCTAAGGCTCTAACCACAATGCCCCTTTCTCCCATTACCACAGATCGAGTTTGCAGCCAAAATATAAGAAAGAACAGAAGCCCTGTCTAAAGTGAAACCTACAAGCCTTCCAGAACAAAGGTCTGATCCTCCAGAAGTCCTTTGGAGGGGGCAGGAGGGTGGGATGTTAAGAATGAATGAAGATCAACAACACAGGTGGAACATTATGGTAAGGACATAACTTCTTTATCTGATGCTGTTGATCTTCATTCATTCATGACAAATGAGTCCCCAGCTACTTTAGATCCTGGGTGGCCCTATGGAAGGGGATTCCTGAGCACCTTAGAGCCAAAGGATGCTCTTTCCCTGAAGACCATATCTAATTTGTAATGAATGATACAGATATGGGGAGTGGCCCACATTGTGGCTGCGCATATTTCTTCCATTGAGGCCTTGGAATGAAAAACAGCTGAAGCAGATACAGATCTAGTGGAATGCACTCTAACTGGCACAGGTAGCTCACATTTGTTCTGATTGTAGACAAAGGTAGCACAATCCCTAAGCAATTTTGATAAGGTAACTTTGTAGACCAGTTTACCCAAAGTGGGGTCTGAAAAGGATACAAATAATTGATATGATTTTCTAGATAGTTTGGTTCTGTCCACGTAGAAATGCAATTGTTTGTGGACATCCAGCAGATGCAAGGAGTATTCACCTTTTTTGAAAAATTTGGAAAGCAGGCAGACAAATCTGTGGTCTGGTTAACATTAGATTCTGAGACTACTTTAGGAAGAAAGGACAGATTGGTTCTTAATGACATCTTATCTCTGTGAAAAATCATATAAGTATGGAATCAACTACCACCTGACCTTACATCTCAGACCTCTCTCCCACTTTTTAAAAGGAATCTAAAACTATTTCTCTATAACCACTGGTTATGCTCCTTTACCAACCCTGACTAACTTTTATTCTTAACTCTTATTTTCAGCCTACATCTACTACAATCCTCCCTACAATGCCTCTATATACAATGTTTTGGATATAAATCTATGTTTCCATATTTATTATTGTTATTGTTCACTTTGAGTAGTATAATTATGCACATCTTCTGAAAAAAAATATTTTAGTTTTTAATTTTCTGTTATAATGTTTATGTAACAATGGCTGCTTTTTACTTTTTAAGCTTTATTAATTTTTGCATGTTTTCCTGGAGGTTTTCTCCCCGGGCCTCTACTGAAAATGGACATGTATCCAGTTAGACTAGCCTGGTCAACAAATGTAAAATAAAAAATAAATAAATAAGGGTGTTTCACACATAAAGCCTGTAATTCAGAAACCCTCCTGGCAGAAGTGATGGCCACCAGGAAGAGAGTTTTCCAAGACATAAATCTGAGGTTACAAGTAGCTGCTGGCTCAAAGGGCTATAGGACTAAATGTAGAACTAAGGTCAAATCCCATGGAGCTATAGGATCTTTGAATGGGGATTTTAGATGTAAAGTGTCTTTAAGAAAGATTTTGCATAAATGATGAGACATCAAGGAATGTTCATCAAACCCATTGTGAAAATTATAAATGGTTGCTAATTGGAATTTAATGGTGGAAGTAGAAGCTCCCAGTTCAAATAGTGAAGACAGGGATTCCAAGACATTGTCAACTGGCACTAAAAAGGGATCTATATTATTTGTACAGGCCCAAATTGAGAATCTCTTCCATTTACTTAGATAGAGTTTCCTAGTGGATGGTTTATGAATAGCCAGAAAAATATTTAGCACCGAGGAAGATGAATTGATCTACCTGGCAATTAATGGAATTGGAGATACCAAGCCATCAGCTTGAGATTGTGGAGATTGGAATGCACCAATCCCTGTGGATGCGACAACAGGTCAGGAACTGGTTCCAAAGTCCAAGGACAGTAAGAAAGCTGAGGCCAAAGGAAGGGGAACCAGACTTGATGAGACCAATAAGGTGGAATGAGGATCACTTTGCTTCTCAACCTGTGGCCTTTCCTCAAGAACTGGGGAATCAGTGGAATAGAGGGAAAAGCATAAAGTCATCCCAGGGGCAGTTGAGGAGAACTGCATCTCTTTGGGACTCCCTGTGTGGGGGAATGAGGGCAAAATAGCTGCTGCATTTGTTGTTCATTGGTGACAAAAATATCAGAGCAAAGCTGGCCCCAAAAATGAAAGATTTTTATTGCTATGTAGTGATTGACAGATGACTTGTGAGGCAGGAGGATGCATCTTCTCAGTTTGTCTACAATCACGTTGGAGCTTCCTGGGATATGCATTGCTATCAAAAAGCAGTTGGAAGCCAAAGCCCATTGCCAAATCTTGTGGGCTTCCTGACACAGGGGGTAGGATCTGGTTCCCCCTGCTTGTTGATGTACCAGACTACTGACATGTTGTCTGGTTGAATTGCAACCATACCAGAAGGAAGGACAGACTGAATGGCTTGCAATGCTAAAAGCACTGCCCTCATTTCTAGGATGTTGATGTGCAGACTGGCCTCTTGTGGGAACCAAATGCCTTGCACCGTCTTTCCCAGATACTGCCCCCACCCAATCTGGGAAGTGTCCATGGTCACTATGGCTGTGGGCAGAGAGGGAAAGAAGGTGCGGCCCCATAAATTTCTTCTGACTTCATCCACTAGGATAGATCCTTTTTTTCAATGATTTGTTATTATAATTGGGTGAGACAGTGGATGTGATAGAACTGACCATTGCACCACCAGGAGCCATTGAAGCAGCCTCATATGATACCTTGCGAGGGGTACTAGGGTTATGGTCACTTTCATAGTTCCCAGAGCTTGAAGTACCAGCAGAGCAGGAACCTTGTTTTTGGAAATTATTATCTTTACCTGTGACCATAACTTTTGTAGCCTGTGGGGCTGATGAGAGGCTTAAACAGGAAACTGTATGTAGTCTTGCTCCTATAAATTCTAGATCCTGTGTAGGAGTTAACTTGATTTCTCTGTGTTGATTGAAATGCCTAAAGATTGTGAAGGGTGTAGCACATAGTCTGTGGCATGAAGTGGTGGATGCCTGGAGGCAGTGGTGAGGAACCAGTTGTCTAGGTATGAAAACACTCAGAATCCGTGTAGTCTCAAGTGAGCCGTTACCACTTCAATGCATTTGGTGAACACCCTGGGGGCTGTGCTGAGTCTGAAAGGCAGTGGTTGGAACTGGAAATGAATGGCTCCTGACCAGAAGAGGAGATACCTTCTAGAGTGTTTGTCCCTCTTTATGAGGTAATATGCATCCTGAAGATCTACAGAGCACATCCAATTATTCTTCTCCAGAAAGGGAAGGACAGACAGAACCATGACCACCCAGAATTTTGGATGACTCATTTTTTGAGCAGCTTTTGAATTTCTACTGCTGTTATATCCATCTGATTGGGTTGAACGTCAGGGATTTGTTTTTGAGACTTTGGTAAGAGATTGAAGGGAATCTTGTAACCTCTGGTGAAAATTGTCTGCACCCACGTATCTGAAGTCATTATTAGCCAGGCTGTTTGTTGCAGTGAAAATCTCACCCTGACTGCTTCCAGAGGTGAACAATCAGGTCATCATTCAGGAGCACTGGTAGTGTTGCCCAGAGAAAGAATCTCTGGAGCCCTGATTACATTGACCCCCTCTGCCCAAGGGAGGGCGGCTTCCATTGCAACCCCTGCATCTTCCTCAAGGGGAGTATTCACCATCTGTGTCCCAGAAAGACCCTTGGGATTTTTTGATCCACATTTTTCGACTTCTCTGATTCCTAGCATTGGATTGTTGAGCAGTAGAGAAATGAATGCCCATAGTAGACAGGGCTCTTTCCATCTTATTCACTGGCTAGTGTGTCTCTACCTTTGGGACCAAACAAGGAAGATGCATCAATAGGAACATTGATGAAAAAAGACTTGAAAGTTCTGCAAAGTCACACAAGTGCATCCAGGCGTGGCTCCTTAAAGGCAACACCTGTACCTGCTGCTCTAGATGTTCCTTCAGCTGCATAAGCAATGAGCTGAATGAACAAGATTGATATAGACTCCAGGGTGCCAAGTTGAGTGGCAACTGTATCCTGCACCTCATCAGACAGAACTTCTGTGAGGGTGTCCCATAGCTTGTTTATCGGATCCCTTTGGAGTCTAGTGAATAGTGAAGTGTGCCAAGAAATTCAAGGACCTAAGAGTGAAGGTCGTTCATTGGCTGAAAGACCAGCTTCCCAAACCTGTCCGTCATCCAAGAATGACAGTTGGGAGGATGGATATTGGGACTCTACTCAGTAAGTTCCTTTTTGGTGGCTGCTGCCACCACCATGGCATCTACGGCTAATTAATTTCCCCAGTGAGGTTGGTCTTCTTGGGCTGATAAACTTTTATGTGGTCAGAAAGGAATTGGCTCTTTGGAGTCGGGAGCCTTCCACACCCACTGTATGATAAGCTTAATGAGGTCATCAGTGGGTGGGGTCACCCAGGAAGTAGATGGGTGGGCAAAGAAAGCTTGCAACAACACCAGTTCCTCAGAGGATGGGTTTGAGGGCTTTCAATCTCCCCCTGTTTTAAAATTTCTATGATGTCTCCAAAGGAGACATCTTCAGGGGGTGACCAGGAGGAACCCTCCCCTTCATCGTAGTCTTTATCGTCAGTGACAGATTCTTCATGAGAATCTAGATGCTTCCTCTTGCAAGTATTCTTACAGGGTGGTTCCTCAGTGGGGATCTCTGGGGCAGACTCCAAAGAAGAAGGACCCTGAACAGGGATGTTTTGCAGCTCCGGTGCCCACTATCCAGATGTCATAGATTGTGGCAGCTGCAAAGCTGAGGGTACAAAAATGTGACACTCTGATGCAGATGGAGCCAGCTGGGAGCCCACTGAGGCTAGAGTTCTCTCCATGTCTGGAAGGCAGGCCATCCTGAAGAGGGATGGGAGCCTGGAACCGAGAAAGGCAACCACAGAACTGGGGTCACACCCTGTTCTGATGAGCCGCTCTCCAAAAGAGGAGCCAGGGCAGAGTTTAAATCTGTTAGGACCTGAAGAGCCAAAGACAGTGCTGTGCAAACAACTGGTACCATACTGTATCTCCTGGAACTGGCAACAAGACCACAGTCCCAGGTGTCCATCAGTTCCAATGGAGCCAAAGACATCAGAGACGACCATGGTACCAACAAAGGAGCTGTCAGCTCTGAGAATGCTGGAACCAGGAAAGTGGAAGTGGTGGGCTCCAAATCTTGAAAGGAAGTCAAAGAAGGATAATCTGGAGGAGTCCTAGGAGAATATGCCTTGGCTCCAGAAGGGAGGGATATCTGTGTGGGTGTGGGAAGACCCCTGGCTGCCAAGAGCTGGTCCAGCAATCTAACTACTTCCACTTTGGAAAGACTTCTGGATGAACAGATTGACATTCCCGAGGGAGACTCTGGCCTATCCATGAAAGGACTGAGGTGTTGACCAAAAATGCATCTATAGAAGGGGAATATCTTGTTCTTGGAGCAGAAATGTTTTGAGCTTTGGCAGCATAGGCTGTGGAGCAGATGGAAAAGTCAGAACCGAATGGAAGGTCAATGAAGTTGGTGATGGCAATGTTTTCAGTGCTGACAAGAATGTCGGCGTCAAGGTGACTGTCAGTGGCAAGGTAGCCTGAATCAGTGCAGAGACCATCGTTACCAATGGGGACCTAACTGCCAGTGCCAAAGGTTGTTTCCCAGTCATTTTTGCATCTTTAGTCCTTGGTTCTGAAGACACAGATGGAACTGGCAGTTTATGAGATTTTGATTCATGTGCCAATGGTGAGCTTGGCACTGAATGACTTCTCTTTTTTGACTCAGATTTGGACAATTTAGATCACTCTGATTTAGAGAAGGCTTCTTCAAAAGAGGATTTCAACAATCCTTTTAAAATAAGTTTATTTCAGCATTCTGCCAAGGTATGGGCTCTAAATGCCTGGCAGATCTTACACTCAGTATCTAAGTGAGGTGCACCTAAGCAGAAAACACATGAAAGATGCCCATCTGAACTGGGCATCTTTCTACCACAATCCTGACATTGTTTGAATCCTGATGTACCCTTCTGCTTTTCCACCATGTCTAAATCACCATGTACATGCACAGGAAAGAATGAGCCAGAAATTCTGCCAACAATGATATCAAGACATTACCAAAAAGGTAAAGAGAGAAAGGGAAACAAGTGACCAATGATGGTAATGAAGAGTACCATTAGGTAGTAAAGGGGGTAGAGAAATATCAAAAAACACACACACTCAAGGGTACAAAATAGAGAAAATATTTCTATTATTCAAAAATAGAAAGAGGTTTGACAGAATATATAGGAAAATATATATAATAAAGGCATAATATAATAAAGGCACTTAGCTGGAGCGTATCAACTGATGCCTCTAAATTATAATCTAGGTATTTTATGATTTTTTTAAATATTTTTATGTTGTGATTGTATGATTGTATTTATGTATATTTTTACCAAGATGTTGTGCCTATAGCTTTAATTTATTATGACGGGATTTGCAACATTGTAATTGACTGGTTTGTGAATAGCAGGTATGTTATTTAAAGTCTTTATAAACTTGAATATTTTGTTTTTACATTTTTAGGGTTCTGAAGTATATGCCAAAGTTTAGACGAAACCGCTTAACCGATGTATTTGAAATAAAGCGTATATTTGAGTCACTTTGCCACCTGGTGTTTAGTTTTGGATTTTTAATTTGTGTTATGACACAATGTGAGTCACCTGCTCAGTCTGTGGATTTCTTTTGATTATGTTAAGATCTAAACATGATTTCTGAAAAACTTCCGAGGTTTACTCCTGCAAATGGCTTATAGACATAGAGCTGGGGACTACATAACTCTGACCAACACTCCTATTGTGCTAAACATTGCATTCTACATAAAGCAAAAAGCCTTCCTGTTTGCAAGTCATGTGGTCTGTGTTCAGGAGGAGATTTCAAATCATGTTTATAGAAGATACAAACAATGCAATTTCTTGTTTTGAAAGGTCAGGCAGAAGAGTCTTTTAGCCAAGTTAACTTCAAACTAACACCTTAATGTTTGTCTGGAAGGGAGTGTGATACACTTTTTCAGGAATATGTAGATGTACTGAAGCTTCATAGGAGTGAACTAGACAGAGTGATCCAGTGGGATCAAGTTACTGAGTGTACTTTGGAAGTGTTTTTACCAGCTAGCAACCCCCTAGGAGGAGGGGGATTACTAACAATCCTAATAGGGCTATAGTTTGAATTTTTTCCCCACTTGAAACATGTAATGACCATTTATATTCTAATCATATTCAATAACTTCAAGATGGAATGACCAGTCACCCAACAGTCCTTTTGATGGGGTTCTAAAAAGCAAATTTCTGTTAAGGTAGCTGTCATAGTACCCTAGGAGGAGTAAGTAGTAGGTATCACTGAAGACTGCTGAACAAAAATGCATGCAGAAGACAAATAAAAGGCATTACATGGAGGAGGGTACCGCCAAAAAATCACTTCCATCACAAGAATGGGGTTCAGAAGAGTAATAATTCACAGAGGGCACCCAAATGCTGGAGCCAGTAGAGACATCTAATGTGAGAAAAGGGGTTAAATGCAATAGACATGCCCACCACAAGTTTATTTGGAATGAGAGAGGTTCTACATTGTTTCAGTTAAATGCTTTTCAATGGATGGGTTGCAGATAGTGGTTATTACTAGTCATCTAATGTAGGCTTTCTAATTTGTTTCTCTGCATTTCTCCCTGCCTGAGTAAACCTGGACCACACCCATACGAGCCGGAAGCTGTTGAAGACTGGGGGGGGGGGGGGCACTTAGTGATCTAAAAAGGGCATTTTTTTAAAAAACTATATACTACCACAACATAGGTTCACTAAGAGGAAATTTTAAGCTTAATTCAAGTACCAAAAGTGAAATTGGCTAAAATTTCCTGACTGGTCTTACCTATCCCATGGCTGGTAATTGTACATTAGCCCTCGTGAGAATACCTGTGATTATATCATAGATAATTTGAGGGGACCCATGTAAGGGATACAGCATTTAGGAACTGCCTGTATCCATCAGTGACATGAGGGGCAATCCTGGAGTACATTTTTTATTACCCATCCTTAGTTCCAAGTTGCATTTGAATATGGACAGGGATAAGCTTTGTTTTACTTGAGTGATTAGTCTGTAACATCCTGCCACTCTATCAGCAGCCCCCCCCAGCCACTCCAGTGTTCCATTACTTAGCTATTTCTCCTCATTTACCATAAGCGCTATTAAAACCTGTCAGCATGCATACTGTTTTCTTATTTACTTCTACAATGATTACAGAAAATGAAATAAAATAGTGTAAACACCGAGCCATTTGCTAAACAATACAGTCTCGCGATGAAAACAGATTTAGCATGAGCAGTAAACTTTGCCCTTGAAACTTACATTCACTGAAAGGGCATGAAATCCCACATTCATTTTGCATCTGGCCAGTGGAGGACTAAGCTTACCTCTGGGCTGTTTTCAAACCATAGGCTCCTTACACATTTTTAGGGCCATGCATTCATGTATGCAGTCTTTGATTCACCTTCCTGATTATATTAAATTATATTCCTTGTTGAATACAGCACCACTTGTTAGAATGTGTTTTAAATTTGTAGTTTTGAACAGTCTTCTAGTAAGCAATGAAACAAATGCAGTCAGTTTACATGCCACTGTATTGTTTGTTTGCAAATTATTGTTTTAAAACATTCAACTCACAAACAAAATGTTATCAGCTTCATAAATATGCTGTGACAGTCTTATACTGTGTGTCTTTATAACATTATTCTTGACAGATCGGACAGTGACTACTGTCATGCAAACGCAAGCTAATAAAAGTCAGTTTTCTGTAAACAATGGAACAGTGTACTTTTTTCCCTATGGAAATAAATAAAATTAATGAATGGATTTTGCAGCCTAAAATACTAGCTAACAGCAAAAGCTGAGTAGAATGATTCAAATAACCCAAAAATGTCAAAAATGTGAGGTTCATTGTCTGCCTAATATAAAAATCTCATCTAAACATTCAATAAAACATGAATAATGTTTAACTTTGTTAAAATGAAAATATACTAAACTAAACACAGAATGCGTCTTCCATTCATTAACATGCTGTTTGCAAATGTAGGTACAACTGATGTCTCCACAGCTGCTCCTATTCTTTAGTGAAATAATCTTTTTACCAAAGAAAAACAATTCTGTCAATGTTTAACCATCATCAGCATGCATATCCATCCCCTTCAGTTATTACTCAGCACATTAGGCTTCACTTCCTTCTCCCTTAATCACTGCTCGTGGTCCCACTTCCAAAGAACGATCACCACTCACATATCCAGTACAAACCAACAAAGCATTTTAAAATCTTTACATCATATACTGACTTCCCTCCCATACCATTTCCTTCTTGTTTCAAACCTACATTTTACCAGCTTCTCATAAAAGTCCATCCCTACCATACACTTTCCACTATTTCTTACAGAAAACTACACCTACTCCTAACCATAACATCGAACTACCTAAATATCTCTCTGCTGTATTTCAATACCTGCATTCACAGTGCAATGACACCTCAACTTGCTCTCTACTAAACGCTAACAGTATACTCAATAACCGTGTGTTACCTTCATCTTCACCTATCGGCATAATCTACCAGAGTAGTCATTGAATTGTGGTTCAGATATGACAGCATAGCATAAACACCTATGACTGCACCTTTGATGCAGACCAGGTAACATGAATTGTGACATAACCTTACTACTTTATAAATCTTCTATAAACATTCAAATACTGTCTCATGCAAATGTCACCTCCAACCCTTTTCTGTACTGGTTACTCATGGCAGATTATTGGTTACTTACCTTCACTACAATATTTTCTAAAAAAAAATGCAGTCCCTCATATACAAAATGAGACATCTTCAATACTATATTTAAGTCATCTTAATATATAAAGTAATATAAACAACCAACATTTAAAGTTTCAAGATTAGCCTTTCAGTAGTGTGATGCTTCTTATGTAAGTTTACCAGAAGAGGTGACAACTGCCTTTGAACCACTGACTGACCTAATTGCTTTGTTTTGCTATGAAAGGCATGGCTACATTGGAAGCTGCTCTGAATCTGTGTAAGTTCTCTACCTCTCTGCAATAAAGACAGTGCAGTGGAAAAGATTTTCATACCTTTCTGTCTTTTTATAGCAGCTGCTAAGCTCCTCACATCAGCCAAACTTACTACCCATATAAGACCATCGGCAGTGTCTGACAGAGTAAACTACATATTTTTGTGTGTCTGTGGTATGCTGTGCAGGCAGAGACAAATTCCTCTGCAAAACATGTGAGAAGTTAAGCTTAAAAAATGGGTGGGCTTTCCCTTTCTTTGATTCCAATGCAAGGGAATTAAAGTTTTATAAAGTACAAGCAGGTTTCTGGTACCTGCACAATACTGGAAATATATTGTAGGGAGGAAAAACAACCTAAGGGTTGAATTAAACTGTTTTGAAAGTGGAGGTTTCACTTAAGAAAACTAATCACATAGCTTCTAAGTTCTCTAGGAGGCCCATATTCTTCAGATTATTGACTTAGTTGCAATGTATTAACTTTCCTCTTAAGGTTAGATGCTTTCTTCCTTTGTGTGGCAGGAAATAATGTTCAATGTGTACTATATATGCAATTGTAACAGTCCTACACCGTATTGCCAGGAAAAGTTAATATAGCTATTGAAACTAGCATGAAATGTTTGCTTTATTGTAGTTGTTGGAGTTAACTGCCACTGATGTAGTTGTGTAAGTGAAGAAATATGACAAATGGTATTGGGTATGGATTATAACTAGTAACAGTTTGGGTAAATACAGCAATTAAAGCCATGCAACAGAAAAATATACCACTGCTATAGGACGATTGAGGTAAACAGAGTACCTGCCAACTTGTAGGAGGAACTGAATCATTAAAAAAGTTTGATAGTTTCCAAGCTGCCATTAAATTACTGCAATCACTTATACACAGCTTATGAACTGTCTGCAAAAATGTTCTGTTTTAAGGCAGTTTTCATGCTATCTGAAAAAAACACAGTTTAGTTTGCAAGCTATCACAATCCTATAATTATGGATTTTACACTATCAGACTATTATTTTTTAAAGTTGCAATGGTTACCTTAAGAAAAATGATAGTTTGCAAGCTGTCATTTAGGAACTGTGATTGCAATTATTTATAGACATATTCAATTGTGCGAGTCACTGAATAAGTGTATTTTCCAGGGCACCAAATTCCATCACTACAGCTCTGCAAGATGCAGACAATTTATTCCACAGACAAGTGAAAGTAAAGGGGAAGAGCAGTGGAAATGGGCATAGTTGGGAAAATGAATCAATTTGACAGTACTACCAAGGGCTGGAATTCATGTACTGAACATACAGAGCTATATTTTACAGTTACTGTCAGATGAGAAAAACGTTGCTACACTACTGAGAAAGGGAGTTAAAATGTACAGTCCCTTCCACAGTTCAGTAACTCACACAAAGTTATATAATAAGACAGTTAAATAATCTGTTGGTATTTTGTAGATCACCTCAACCTTAAACCCTTTGTGATTGTGGGAAGCTTTAGTTTTAATAAATGGAATCAAACTGAAAAGTGAGAGCATGTCCAAGTATGTTGCTGAACTATGGAGATTATCACAGCACTGTCAGCTTAGTCAAGGACTTTCTGATGTATTAAGAAACAGGCTTGTATGTGGTACATACTGTGAAAGTACTCAAAAGAAACCACTAACAGAAGAAGATTTAACCTTAGAATAACCTCTAAGTTTAGCAATTTCAACCTTAAAATACGGCCTAAGTATAGCAATTACAAACAAAACTACTCCATTAAGATGCATCTGAATTTTAAATATCACTGAGGCAGGAGAAAGGATAAAAATTTTACTGTGTGATAAGGTATCACATAATGCAAATGGCTGTCACTGTCGATTTTAAAAAGAAAGACTGTAGAAAATGCAACAGCTGAGGGTGTACAAAGAGAATTATAAAGCTTATAAAAGGTGCAATGGTAAGAAGCAGAAGGTTATGGGAAAGAGGCATTAAAATGAAAAACAACAAATGTAATGTGACTGAGTAAGAAGCTTGCCCAACGGGAGATAAGTGAATCTGAAAATATGATTCCTGTGCCTGAAATTCCATAGTATTTCAGAGTGAAATTAAAGAATCAGGATACATGTCAATCGACTGGCAGCATTATTATCAAATGCTGAACAATCAAAGAAAAAACAAGCAAAACAACTTTTGCAAAATCTAAGAAGTAACTTTTTTGGAGGGGCAAGCCTCCTGTATCCCCCATGTGGTAGACACCCCCCAAACACATACCAACTTTAAATATATCTACTCTGAGGTCAAACAACAGTAAAGAAAAATAAAAACTATGTTGCTGACAAACGTTATTTTGCTCATATTCCTTTCATCATTCAGCACTGAATAATAGTACTGCAATTGAAAGACAGGCACCAGAGAATCATATGAATCATTCCAAAGTGGCTGCAATGAAGTTAAAAATAAAATTTTGTGCAGGGTCTGCATTGTCTGTTAATTCAGATGTTGATAATGATAGACTGCTCACCAGGTTTCTGTTACAAAAGGTGCTACTGATGCTCAAACCTTTTCCCGAAAAAAGGTACCCCCTAAAGGCACAGAATATAAAAACTGAGTGTGTTAACACCTGATAATACCACCATAAAGTAAAGGCTTTCACAACTGCTCAGATAATAAAAACAAGCTTTTTTAAAGAAGGTACAGGTACTCTCAGGTGTATAAAGGGTCAAATTAAGAAATATAAAAAGACTGTCCTGGTGGCATATGTGCTCATACTAAAGGTAGAAGTGAACTGAGACATTTGAAGTGGAGAATCTAGAATTTTGTGAATGATGGGATTGAGTGAGTGGATTGCAGCCAATGTTCCAAAAATAAAGAAAGGAAGGGCACAGATTAATGTATTTTTTGAGATCTGAGTGTAATCATTAATCCTTTGCACTGTCCAGTATCCACTCCTTTACAATAAGGACATATTTGCTTTCTAACAGCGGGAATGTTTTTCAAAAACTGATTTTTCTCACTCCTAGCTACAAATGGAAACTGAGCACTCATCTACAAAGTTTTTAACAGTCAGTGCTTACAAAGGTTTACTCAAGTACAACTGTCTTGTTTTCTGGTCATAATGCTAAGAACTGTACAGCCTTGAGCTGGGAAAAGAATAAATATTTCTCTGACATTTTCCCAGTAGTCCTTCTGAAAAAACACTGGAAACAACATACATCTTCTACAAAAGAATTTTTGCTCTTGCAGAGTATTGTATTTGTTTTTCTTGATTTAGCTGTCGTGTTTTTGGCAACCAGTACTTTTCAGACATAAGGCACTTGGACAACAAATTTAGACCATCTCACATTGTTTGCCTGCTTTCAATTAACTTTAAATGACTATCTCAATATACCATTTCATCTTTTTCTTGTTTGTACCTCAACCCCCCAAAACACACAAACACATAAACATGTACAGGCACACACACACACACACACACACACACACACACACACACACACACACACACACACACACACTGTGTGCAGCAACTTACTCACTCATCTCCCAGTACAGACTCCACCCTAAGCGGCAGCTTCCGACTTCTGAAAATAAGATTCCGATAAGCTTAAAACCATCCGTTCCCACTCGCAAAAGCCTGGAAATACGTGCGCTGCGAGCTGATGTCATTGGCATGAAAAATGAAATAATAAAGAAGTAACAGTTGGGAGATATGATCTGCAAAAGTGGGGGTTCACCTCCCCCCTCGCTCTATGGTTCTGGTGCCCATGACCATACCCCAAGTTATGTCTGTTTCAGCAAGCCCTGCTCTTCTGGCTCTACTTGAAAATTAAACACAGAAGGTGGCAGTTGAGCCCTGTGTTTCCTCATTTACCAGCTCAAACCTCTCTAGCTTCCATTACAATTGCAGATAGTGTCAGCTGAGTCTGTGTTTCCTCATTTACTGGCTCAGACCTGTCTCGCTTGCTTTACAAGTGCACATAATATCAGCTGAGCTCTGTTTCCTCATTTACTGGCTTATACCTCTCTCACTTGCTTTACAAGTGTAGCTAGTGTATATTTTGACTTTGGCCATGCATAATACTGCTTACTGTCTGGATGCTTGTATAGCTCTTTCCCAGCAGAGCTTCCCAAGGGCAACCCAGTGGACATCTCACTTTATAAGCTCATTTCTTACAACTTTTGGAAATCAAAATTTTGTTTTAACAACCTTAATGAAAATTCTAAATATTTCATTTAATGTCCTTAGGGCAGCATTTTGTTCAGTGAATATGTCACTTGTTATGTAGTGTAGGATGCAGTGGCATATATAAATATCTACTGGGTAGATGGTGCAGTAACTCTGTATTATGTTTCATATTACTCCCATTGCCTTATGTAAGTAGGGAAATATTTTCTTTGTGGATGATTATGGCCACCTACGAACTGTAGAGTTCCAACTCAATAATGAAGCAAATTGCTAAGTTCAGCTGGTAGGAAACTCAACCTGAATTAAAAAAAAATAAATTAAGTCTCCCTACACCTCATAGTCTTTACATAACTACTCCTTAACCCAAACAAACATGAAAAAAACTGAAATTCCCACAAAACAGGGGAATCACACTTGGCAGATACTTAAGTACTGAACAGGCAGTGTAATAAACAGCAATCAGGAGGAAGAACTTTTGTTGGTTCCCTGTGCATTTATAACTTAAAAAGATGCAGAGAAGCTGTATTGTGTACTCATCATATTCAGAAGGTTAGCAAAGTTTAATTATTAATAGTAGATGAGTGGAATTGCATGATGGGTGGGAGGGGTCAATGTATTTGTTTAATTTATTTTATACATCTTATACTAGTCTATGATAATATACATTATTGCTGTTGTTTCCCTTTCACAGGGGAAATAGACCGTTACAGTTGTATTCTGAATTTTGTAATACATGATAGCTGTGAGTCATAGTATTCTTGAAATTTGTCCTTTGGGTATATAATCATTAATGCTATTCATATTTCGGATAGCATTTTTTCTCGTTTATGTTGTGGAATTGAAGGCCATATTTTTTTTCTGCTCACTATTAACGAGTAAGGTTTTTAAGGTGTTAGATGTCTAAAGTGTATGGGAGAGGTGATTTCCACACTGTATACAGGTATGAGATGTTTTGGAGTAGAATACTGCTGAAAGGTAATTAAACATTTCTGATTACTGATTGATACTTAAGTGATATACTATGGGAATGGCATGAGCCTGTGAAACAAATCTGTTTGATTGGAGAAATCCTGTGAGATGAGAATAAAATGGCTTTAATATACAATGTCATTGGGTAAACGAGGTAATGGTCCCCTCTTTAAAGGTAAGGGGGCAATTGGAAGATTTATGAAGAGGGAGAATAATGAAAGAAAGAGGAAGAGCATTATGTTTAGGATTTAGAAAATGAATTATGTGAGGTGCAGTGGTGACAGCTGCCAGAAGGGCAGATATAAATTGACCCAAATTGATGCATAAAGGATGGTCACAACAGAAGCTATAGAAAGTATCATTGACTAGAGTATGTGCAGAACTGGAAAGATGGGACACTTATTGGTGAACAATGGAAGAGTCTTGTTCTGGTCTCTTAGAATTTAAATTGAGAGATACTAAATAATTTTGCAAAACACAGATGTAAAAGACAAAGTGGGAAAAGTTCATGAAAGTTCTGTGTAGATTAGAGAAGTATTTACAAACATCAATCTGGAAATGAATTGTGGGGCAGGTAAGAGACATTTAAACTATGGTTCTGGAAAGCTTGTTTTATGCTAGGAAATGATAAGGTTAGGTCAGTCTGGAAGAGAACCTCATTGTATGAATATCAGTGTAGGAAAATGTGTCAGCCATTAAATAGCTGAGAAACAGCAGATCAGCATGTGTATGTGTGTGTGTGTGTGTGTGGGGGGGGGGGGGTGGAGGCTTTTGAAGGATTTCTACAAATTGTGTTGTCAGATTGGTTCAGATATTGTAGCTCCATTTAATGAAAATTTTACGAGTAATACACTACCACCGTAGTGTAAATGAGATTGTATTGCAATGCTTCCTAAACAAAAGCTGGAGAAACATTGGCCTGTTTCTCTAATAAGCATGGAAGTAAAGATTTATGCATAATTACTTTCTGAAAGGCTAAAGAAATACGCAAGTAAATTGTTAGGGGATGACCGTGTGGATTCATTCAAGGAAGGGGCAGTGAAAATTACTGAAGACTCTTGATGAATTTCATGCAAGATAAAGAGCAAAGGTTGAAATAAAATCTGAAATGGTCCTTTATGACATTGCAAATAGTGTCTGGCACGATGAATTGTGTTTACTTAAACCCTGTGTTGAAATGCTAGGGCTGAAGTAAGTTAATCATAAAGAAAGTTATGACATTTTGGGACTATCCATATTTATGGGTAGATGTTAATGAGATAGTATCCAGATCAGTAGACATTGAAAAAGGGACTTTTCATCAGTGCCTTCATCATGTCCACCTTTCTTATTGATAATATATCTCTACATCTGTACTTAAGAACATTAAACATTTAAAAGGGATAATCTGTTTGTCTTTGGATGTGGATATGGTTAGTTACTTTCCTGTTCAACAAACAGTAATATCTTGCAGTTTCCCTCTGTGTGCCTGTGATGTTATGACTGAGTTATGTGGCACTGAACAGCGCATCATATATATGAGGTCAGCAGCTACTTCAGCAGTGCTTTGTTCCCTGTAAGTGTACAATTATACTTGCCTGGATTTCTGCATCACTTGCAGCCTTTTCTCTGCAGTTCACAGGTTGTAGTTCACAAATTATAGTTTCTGTTTTGTCTTCATGCTCCATATGAAGTCTTACTAAGGTATGAAGTAGTGTATATAGCTATGTATGTTGTTAATGTCTGCCTGTCCCTTTTACATACATACATACATACATACATACATACAAATATTTCAAGCACAGGCATTAATACCCTTATAGCTTGCCAATATAGCAAAACACTTGTTCCCATAATTAGTGTCCAGGCTCTTCTTATAAATATCTAAACTAGTACTTGCTTTAATGTAATTTTATAGTGTGTGCCATGCTTTAGCTACTCTGTCAGAGAACCAGTTAGTACAATTCTCATTCCTATAGAATCCTCTACATAGGTTGTCTGATGATTCTCTAGTATTTTTTGATAACCTCAAACATTCCCAGAGGTAGTTGTCTCTAAATGCCCTATATACTTGAATACAATCTCCTCTTAGATATCTGTAAGAGATACTGTACAAGTTCAGATATTTTAGTCTTTCATAATAACTTAAATTTGCATATCCAAGGATGCCCTTGGTATAGGTCCACCGTACTCTTTCCAGTTTACTCATGTGTGTGTTTTGTTTTATGTATATATGTGTGTATATATATATAAAATATATATAATATATCAAACAACCTTCACCTGCCTTCTATATACCAGCTTCAATGATTTTATGAGTTTGTTTCTAGGCTTTATCAGCTATAGCTTCAAGCAGACAGGTAAAGTAATTCTCTCACCCTTCCTTGGTCTTTACAGCTGGGTCCACCAAAAGGAAGCCACTGTGTAATAACTGTCATATCATATCCGGATAGGAACGTCTAGAAAATTGGGGCCTTCTTTATCATTTTTAGCCTACTGAAATGTACTGTGGTCAAACTGCTCCTGGTTCTACATAACTGCTGGTTTAACAGCAGTAGCTGTTGTAGCCCTGGTGTTAAAAGTCGCTGCTAGATCCTGAATAATTTTTACTGGTGATAAGAAATCCCCACTGTCTTCCTAGAGGTGTATCTTCAGATTTAACCCCTTTTTATCTTCTATAGGTTCATAGGTTCATAGGCTAATGACCACAAGGGCATTTTTAAGCCTAGTCATCCCAAATTTCTGAAAAGTTCTGATACCCTTGGTAAGTGTAAGCAGGGGGTTGAGATATGAAATGTTTACAAGTAGGGGTCTTGGAGATGAACCATTTATCAGTTGCCTGTGTCCATTACAGACATAAGTGCCAAACCAGGGATGAATTTCCCATTCCCTATCCAATTGTCCAAGTTGCAATTGAATTGGGTTAGGGAGAAACTCTGCTTCACATGAATGGGGAGCCTGTTCTAGAGACAGGGTAGTCTCTGGGATGTATACCTCTCCCTCCAGTGAGTCCTATTTATATCACAAAGTCAGAAAAAAATCTCACCATGTCAATGGATAAAACCAACTCCTAGTAGAAAAAGTAATCAAAAGACAAAACCAAGGAGATGGTAAATACAGGATTTAAAATATAAGTTTAATCAGGTATAAGCACTTTTGCATTGCTTCCACAATAATAAAATAACATCTCAAAATTCTTTTATTTAAATCTCCATAAACTAATAAAAATACTAGGAGTAGTCACATAACATATAAAACAAACAGTCACCTGACTCTGCATTTATATTAGTCACCTGACCTAAACTATAGTTTGCAAAATCCCAAATAACACATTCATCATAAAAAACAATTATAAATGTTCAGCCTATGATGCAAAGCTGAAAAGCTAGTAAAACTAACATATAAAGTTCCTAAATAAAATATGCATACATGTTTATATATAACAAACAGTTTTCATACTATCAAAAGCATAATCTTATTAATAGCAGTCAGACACCGCTAAATGGAAGTCATAAGAACTAGCAAATAAACACATACAAAGCTGCTCAATGACCCCTTCAAGGTGTAAACATAAGGCCTGCATCACTGTGTCATTTCTGTTTGAATTTCTATGACCTTTCCATATAAAAAACAACAAAGTTTGCAAAAAAATACTTATATGCTCACCCTCATGGCTTCCACTAAACACAACTTGTAGCTAATCAGCAAATATATCTATTTCAAGTGAGTCTACATACACTTGCCATTTCAAAATCAAGTTAAGCTGTCCATGCATGTAGATCTAAACAACAACAGTCTTGTATATATAAAGAACAGCAAGATAAATGAGAAATACTTATATAGACACTCCCATGGTTTCACTAAGCACATCTTGTCATAAATCACTTTTATGCATGAGTTCCTACAAACCTGATGCTGAATGAGTGCAAGCTTCCTTAGGTACAAAACTGCCTGGGTTGTAAACAGCATTCAAAAGGAGAGTCTGGTGGATGAACTAATGTGGCAAAAAAAGCTTTGTAAGTGTTTATTTGGTAGTTCTTGTGCTCTTAAGCACTTAGGAACTTTATATGTTAATTTTATTAGCTTTTTAGCTTTGCATCATAGGCTGAATGTTTTATTTTTGTTTTTATGGTGAATGTGTTATTTGGGATTTTCCAAGCTGGAGTTTAGGTCAGGTGATTAGTAGGTGGTTGTTTTATATGTCATGTGATTACTCCTAGTTTTTTATTGGTTTATGGAGACTTAAATGCAAGCATTTTGAGATTCTATTTTATTGTATCTGAAGAAGCGATGTGGAAGCAGTGTGAAAGCGCTTATACTGCATTAAACTCAAGTTATCTTTTAACTGCTGTGTTTACCGCCTCCTTGGTTTTGCCTATTGATTTCTATTTATATCACAGGCAAGGTTTAAGTCTTTAGAACAGGTTATTATGGTACTGTTTGTTTTGTGGATATGCAGGAGATCCATCAAAGTGGGTTCTGATGATGCCCTGTATGTATATATCTCCTCTCAAAAGCCTATAGGAGACAGAATACAGGGATAGGACCTTGAGGTGGTCACCGTAGGACATTTTACTTATGCCCTGTATTCTTTTAGTGAGGAACATCTGTGGACATTCCAAGTGTTGGATATGGCTGGTTAGGTAAATACCAACGAGGGCATTGTATTAAATGATAGGTCTGATGAATCCTGAATACAGTGGAACAATGACTTCCATGGACTTAGACACCATACCTTTGTTTATAAGTTGCACAACATAGAATGATTTCCTCACTACTGTAGACATGTGATGGTCAAAGGCTAGATTACTGTCTGTTTGTGTCTCTACATCCCAGACTAAGGGGTATATTGTCAATATGATAGTTACCAGGGGTGGATTACTTCCCAAAGGATACTATTATGCATTTCTTGGCATTTAGGTTTAGTCCATGGCTTTGACACCAGTTGTTTGTCTATGTCATCCCTTCCTGGAGAACATTTGTGTCAGTAGAGGTTTAAATGACAGCTCCTAATTTGCAATCATCTACAAATTGACTCATCCAGAGACCATTGACATTGGCTTTGACTTCAGAGAAGTAAATACAAAAAAAGGAGTGGTCCAAGGATCAATCACTGAGGGATTCCACTTGTGACTGGCCTCTTTGTAGAGGTCAGTTCCTCAATTCTAACTTCCTGGGTCCTGTCTGTGAGCTGATTAGCTATGCACCGGCTGACATACCGGATTGTACTTAACCTCTTGAGTTTTTCAACAATGCCCAAGTGGGGTATTGTTTCAAATGCCTTGGCCTGGTCAAGGTAGGCAGTGTGAAGCATTTTGCACTCATCTATTTCTTTGGTGACCTTCTCAAAGAAGTCTACAAATTTGAGTAGTCATGACCTGCCTTTGATGAAATCAAACTGGGTTGTTCCAGTGTCTGGAGGTTTACTATATCAGTATTGATCATTTCCATGATAATTCTTTCTATGGCTTTACATTCAAGACTAATGAGACTTATGGGTCTGTAGTTTCCAAGGTCTGCAGATGGCCTGCCTTTGTGCAGATGGTGACTGTTGCTGTTCTCTGTTCATGAGACACGAAGTCTGTATGGAGGCTGTAGCTAAATTGTAAGTCCAGAGGGACTGATAGGTCATGTTTCATGTTACTTAGAAGACATCCTGGGATATTGTTTTGGCCCATTAATGCAGTGTTCTTGGCCTTAAAGAAAGCATTAAGGTCCTGTTCCCTAATGATAGCAAGGGGAGTTATATTTGATGGTATTTCCTGAAGGAATATTGAGTGGGAGAGAGGGGTAAAGTTGGTGCTGAATTTATTGGCCAGTATGCTTCCTATATCTTCTGCTTCAGTTTCAGGTGGTTTAATTTACAATGAGCTCCGCACACAATTGTGCATTGCCTTTGAAGTTGCGGACATAACTACAGTATGCCTTGTGGTTGTCCTTGGCCTGGGAGGCCAAATTCACCTCAAATTTGGCTTTGGTAGACTTTATTTTCCCTCTGAATTGTTTGTTTAGTTTGATGAGAGTGCTTTAATCCTTTTGGTTGCTGCACCTCTTAATTTTGTGCCATGATTTTCTTCCTTCTGTTATACAGCCTACTGAGTTTGTGATTCCACCAGGGTGGCTTGTTTTTTGAGTTAGTTCTGTACTTCTTCTTGGTGCATACAGCTGCCTCTGTACAGCTATTAACATGGTTGTACAGTGTTTCTGTGAACTGTTCTGCATACCAGGGTTTAGGGGGGGGGCCTTGAAATATTGCCAGGTTATCACTTAATAGAAGGAAATGAGCCTTAAAGTAGTTGCTGAATATTCCAGGTTTAGCTGGGGATCCAGGTTTTATTTTACTTCAAAGGAGACCATTTTGTAGTCTGACCTTACCAAGGAAGACATTACAGTAGGGGGTGTGCAGCAGTCTCCCATATTATTGAGGATCAGATCCACTATGGTTGCACCCTTAGTTGGTGTATTGACAGTCTGGTCCAGGGAATTTGTGTTTAGAAAATCCAGGAATCTCTGTGCCTGTACAGTTGGTGTCCTATAGGATTCCCAGTTAATAGTGGGGTAATTAAAGTCACCCATGAATATGGTATTTGGTTGGATGGTGAGTGTTTCCAATACGTTTAAATACATGGTATGGGTTTTCTGCATCATAGAGGGGGACCTATAGCTTGCAAGGATGTGGTTTTGGATTTTGCCTATGGTGATTTGAACATGGAGGAGGACCAGTACATTTTCCTGTTTGACCATCCTTCAGGTATATTTATTTTTGATGTATATTGAGACACCTCCATCTTTAGCTTCTGTCTGTGTAGTAGCTGTTCTAAATGTGTGGAAGGCATTATAACCTTGCACTGTTCATGTGCTGTCCGTGGCTTTAAACTATGTCTTATTGACTGCACAGACTTTAGCATTCAATATAATTAAGAGATCTTCTACATAGTGGAATATCTTCCAGAAGAGCAATGCTTTGCTGCACTGCACTACTCCTGTCATTATTTTTTGTTGGCATCTTAGCTGTTTTGCATTCTTACTAACCTCTGCTTACATTTAATTATGGTTTATTTCTCATATGTAGAATTTTTACTTGTTCCTTTCTCAAAAGGTCCTGTTACACTCAGAAGCTATCTTATGTATAATGATGTTCCTTTAGTATTTCTGTGTCATAAATAACTAAGATAGGCTCATAATGGAATATCAGACCTCCCTAATGAGATCCAGAGAACCATAATTACCACATTGATATTATAACCCTAAGATTTCACCCAGTTGTTCAAGATTTGTGAACTTATCTAGAAAGTGACCTAACTTTTGACCAACATGTATCTATTGTTGTAAGAAAGTCCAACTATATTGTGCAGCTTATAAACAAAGGGATTGTGTATAGATTTGGGGATGTCATTGCCCCCCTTTATTCCTACCTCATTAGGCACATCATTGAATATAATGCTCCCTTTGGCATGTATCCGACCAGAGACATGTAACAAGATGAACGTCCACAGAGATACTTTAATAAAAGGATATAAGGCCTAAACAACATGTCCTGCATGGAGTAACTCAAAGTCCTGTCACTATATTCAGCATCCTACAGACTGCTAAGAGGTGACCTGTGTCTGCCATACAAGACATCGTTCTACCCAATACTGATGGATTTCCTGCACATCAGCAAGTCAATTGGCATCAGGAATGCTCAGTATAGGGACCTTAACCTCTTCCGGAACATCAACAGAATGGTTTGGCGGAACAAGTATATTTCACTGAGGATACTGCTGCTATGGAATGGACTCCCCATCCACATAAAAAAGGTCATCCCTGTCCATTTTCAAGCACAACTTAGACCTGTGTATGGGAAACAGTAAATATAACCCAGGACTAACCCTTATACTACTAACGGACAGATGCAGCACCTAAATGCTTTATCACCTGTATGGGTCAATCAAATTATCTATGGCATGGTCCAGTTAATCTCTTTAGGGATACTGTATAGTTATTGACCATGAGATGTGTAAGACCAATCCATATCCAAATTGAATCGGTTATTTTGAGCATAAAGGGGGAAATTGTTTAGGCTTAAAATGGCCAGCAAGGGCCGCTAGCCTAGTACTTACCTATGAACTTAAAAACCTATTAACCTATAACTTTAATAACAGAACTACCAAATGCTGCTTAGCTAGGGCACATCTTAAAAACTTAAAACATATCACTTTTTGCAGGGGATCATGAATCCCTTGCATTCCCTTGTGTGGACACTCTGCGTCCACATTCCTGAACTTTTAAGTGGACTGCATCTGTGACTGCACAACCATTGTCTTACGGAAACATTTTGAAAATATCATCATTCCCTTTTACCATAAGATGGGAATAGCTTTCAGTGCAAATGGCCGTTCTACATATGAGAAATGTGGAATCAAAATTAAGATGCACACAACTCTAAGCTTCAACAAAGTGGAATATGATAATATGTATTGTTCCCATGTTTTGGTGCTTAGTAGGACGTTTAAAAATGACTATAAAACTCCACCTTTAAAGTCCAAAAATAGGTATTTAGTAGCTTTGTATTCTGTTGTATATTAATGCATCCATATCACTCAAGTCCCTCTTTGTAAATGTTAACATGTTTTATGACAACATGGCCACCATGGGGTCTACCATATTAATGTATTCTTGTTTTACAGCTTCTTTTCTTTCCAGAATCCATTTCAGGTCCCAGTTCTTTATAACTCATACTTAAGGAAATATGGTGTGTTTCCCCTCCTTTACATAAAAAGCCAGTACTGTGAGTCATGGGCATCTCCTATATCCTTTAGAACTTAAATACATTTATTTTTTCCTGAATAACTATGATTTGTAATGTTGAGTAAACTTCTACCAAGCTTTTCATAGCCAATTAAAAAAAAAAAAACTAGCTAAATTACATTTTGAAAGATTGTCAGTTTGCAGTCCTTCAGCTATTGATATCCTTTCCTCTTACTCTTGCTTGGGTTTCAGAATTGGTAGCCTGCTGAAGAAGCCTTGTCCTCAGTCACATAAAAGTGACATTTGTTACACTTCATAAGGCATATGTAAGCTACTTATATCCCCCACTATCTACAGTGGCAATCTGTCTGTAGCATACTGAATTGCATTGGTATAGTCAAGTGCTGCATGTAATCAAAAGTATTTTCCTTGCATGACTCAATTACTGTTATCTTAGCCCTCACAATGCAGTACTTTCCTGTAAGATTATGCAAAATATTCAAATTCATTGCAGGAATTTGTCATGTTCTAAAATGTTTCTTTTTTATTTAGGAACAGATATTTTCTTGAATTACATTATTACACTTTTATTGTTCTACCTGTATGCATTGTATTTATCACATCACACCATAGTGATGCTTCCCCTAAACCATGATCACAGAATATGAAAGATTAGTACTATTTCTCTGTGATATGCAGGAATGTAAACAATGCTTAATATGTAAACAATGATTCTGTGCTGTCATGTCATTTGTGGATATTTAGCATTGATCTACAACCTGCATATGCACATAATGATTAGGCTATGACTAACTATTTTCTTTATTTTCACAATGATGCCATATAATTGACTGTTACAGCTATTTCTGAATTGATATTATAACTTCACAAGCAGGTACTGCAAACCAAACACATCCTATGAAAAGTCTTTATTCTTTCTCTCCAGAGTTAGGTATCTGCAAATGGAAACTGCCCTTTTATTTTATTTAATCATCACTTCAGCACTGTATTTGTCTGTCAAAGTAAAATACCAGACACTCCCTCCTACTCACCTGCAGGTTGTGAGTGCAACCTTGCACTTCCATGAATAAAACTTGTTAATTCAATAAGTTAACAAAATTATATAGGTTTATATGAGGTTACTAGACTAGCAGCCCTAAATCCTTAACAAGTCTAACAATGTTAATCCCAGTTATCCCCATTTCTTATTTTTTGGGTATTTCACAAACCAAATTTATGAACAGAGCCGGTCTATGATTAACACCGTCTACCTCTTTCCATGAAGGAAATGGGTGCCACCCCAGGAGCAAATTTGTGGTCACTCATCCCGTTATCTAGGTTGTGCTTGAATATGGTCAGTGAGGAGCTCTGTTTTACATGAATAGGGAATCTATTCCAAAGAATCAGCAGTCAATTAATGTCACAAGCTAGGCTGAGATCCCTAGAGCAAGTGACTCTTGAGCTATTTGACTTGTGGATGTGAAGCATTTCCATTTGGGAAGGGTTGGAGATTGCCCTATAGGCCAGGCACAAGTGATCTTTCATCAGCCTATAAGATACAGAGTAAAGTGACAGAGCTTTCAGTCTGTCCATGTAGGTCATGGTTTGGAGACCCTGTATTTTCTTAGTGAGAAACTTCTAAGTTCTCTCCAGCTGCTGCAGGTGTGTGGTGAGGTACATGCAAAAGGGTGCATTATACTCTGTTTGTGGTCTGATAAGAGTCAAGTACAGTGGAGTTATAACATCCCTTGACCTGGATGCTATGCCCTTGCTTATGAGGTGCACTCCATAGAAGGCTTTCCTTAAAAGTGCCGAAACTTGGCAGTCAAAGATCAGATTGCTATCAACCTGTGTTCCCAAGTCTCATGCTGCTGGGTTGGAACTCAGAGGGTTCTGCCAATATTGTAATTTGTAGGGAATTCCTTTTTCCAAAGGAATAATAATGCATTTTTCTTTTGTATTTAGTTTTAGACCATGTCTTTGGCACTAATCATTTGTTTGTGTCAGCCCTTCTTATAATATGTTGCATCGTTGGAGGACTCAGTGATTGCTCCCAGTTTGCAATCATCAGCGAACTTGGTGAGCCAAAGGCTGTCTACTTTTGCCTGGACTTCTGAGAAATGGATGCCAAACAGTAAGGGGCCCAGCACAGACCCCTGTGGTACTCCACTGGTGATGGCTCTACTGGTGGAGTTGCAGTCACCAATTTTGGGAGAGTGTGTTCTGTCAGTGAGCCAGTTGGCTACCCATTTAGTAACATAAGGGTTAATCCCTATCTGGGAAAGTTTCTCAATGATGCCAGAGTGGGGAATTGTGTCAGAGTCCTTGGCAATGTTGAAATAGGCTGTATGCAGAGTCTTACCTTCATCAATGGCGTGACATTCTCAAAAAAATCTACCAGGTTTAGTAAACATGATCTACCCTTAACCAAGCCAAACTGGGTTGAGTCCAGCATTTGGAGATCACCTATGTTCTTGCTGATAAGATTCAAAATAATTCCTGACATGGCCTTGTAAATGAGGCTGGTTAGACTTATGGGCCTGCAGCTCCCGGGGTCAGTTGATGGCCCCCATTTGTGCAGGGGGGGATTACTGTTGCTGTTCTCCATTCTGCAGGATAATAGCCAGTTCTCAAGCTATGATTTAAGAGAACACCAAGTGGGTCTGCTAGGTCCCATTTTAGATTATTTGGTAAACAACCTGAGATATTATCTGGTCCCACTGAAGCCATGTTTTTGGCCTTGGTGAGTGCAGAGATGACCTGCTCTCTAGAGATGCTAGGCAGAGGGCTGATGTCAGGTATGCTTTGGGATATTCTAGCTGGGGATAGTGGGGTGAAATTTGCACTGAATCTGTCAGTTAGCAGGTTGAACATGTCTTCGAGTATAGTATTAGTGACCCCATCTACAAGCACTTTGGCACATGGCTGGGCATTCCGCTTTAGACTTTGGATGTGGATAAAGAATGCCTTATTATTATCATTAGCTAGGGATATGATTTTAGTTTTTTTCTTTGCTTTAAAACACTTTACAAGATTTTTGATTTTCCTGTTTAGGCTTAGAAGTGATGTCTCTCTTTCTTTTGAACAACAGTTTCTTCCTTTTATTGTATAATCTGTTTATACTTGAAGTCCACCATGGTGGCTTGTTTTTTACAGCAAGACCTGGTTTTGATCCGGTCAGGTACAGTAGAGTTTATGCAGTCACTTAAGTGTTTGTACAGGTCATTTGCATACACTTCAGCATAGTGAACATTGGTGTCTGTGATTGTGGCCAGTATGAAGGTTTTTATGCCATCACTTAGTATTTACTTGGCAGCTAAACCTTACATTATTGTTCATAGATTCATAGATTCATAGGTGTGCACTAGGCTAAGGGCCCTGTAGCCTTTACAAGCCTAGCCCATAGCATTACCCTGGCATTATGCCACCCAACCTTAGTTCCCAGTACCTCTGTCAAGTAGAGCCACTGGAGTAATCCCCAGAGTGAATTTTCTATTTCCCCTCCACCCATCAAGATTTCTCTTGAAGATGGCCAGTGAGATGCTTTGTTTGACAGGTATGGAAAGAATATTCCATAGCATAGGCAGTCTCTGGGTTAAGAACCTGTCCCCTCCAGCATGTTCTGTTGATTCTGGTAATGAGGTTGATGTCTCTGGAGTGTGTGGTGTGAGAGATTGGGATTTCTTTAGATGTAGCATTTCTAACAGAGCTGGGTCAGACATAGCTTTGTAAGTCAAACAGAGATTGCCTCTAAGTAGGTGATATGAGACAGAGAATAGTTGGAGTGTTTTGAGTCTGTCCATATAAGACAAGTGTTTAAGGCCTAGGATCCTCTTTGTGAGGTACTTCTGCGGGCTCTCCAGTTGTTGTATGGTTTAAATGACTGTCAGTCTTCTGTGAATAATAGAAGGACCAGCACATTTGTTCCTACTAGTAATCCACTAATAGTAGCATTTGAGAAGGTAGTGGGAAATGACTTTTTTTTCAGCATATTATGGGACCTCATAAAAAAACATTTTTACATTTTATCAAAAGAACATTTTGTGAAGTGTATGTACTTGTAATTATCTGCTATTTTGTGCTTACAATACAGCAGTGCATGTGCTCTCCATATGCCTGCTAAGCAGCCTGCGGTGATCCTTTATTTTCCCCTCAAACTCCCCCTTATTCTACACCCATCACTTGGCCGTACTGGTTCTCAAGCTGCCATTCACAATGTTTGCCACTAGGTGGCATTGTCTACCCACCTTTAGTCTTTAAACAAACACTATGGTAAATCCGTGCTTCCCCTGAACAGATCCGTTCCCTTCTTACAAATCTTACTTTGTCGGCTTGCTTTGACAAGTGTATTGTACTTTTCTTTCTGTCTCCTCCCTCCACAGTGTGGACTCACCTTTATTGTTCTGGTCCTGTAGTCCCTCCAAGTTTCCTTGCTCTTGCTAATACCCACTGATTGATTCCTGATAACCTCCCTCCCTCTCTCTGGCTCTACCCACTCCGTTCGCCCTACGGGCTCACTCTGCTTCCCTACCCTGCCCCCAATTCTCACCCCCCCACTACTCCTACCTTTATTCTAACCCCTATTTCCCTCCCCTTCTTCTTACCAGCCAATCCAATCACATCCTCACATCACCGCCACTCATCACCACTAACTCCCACCCCCATTCCACACCATAAGGTTCTGTATTCACCTCTAAACCCCCTCCCTCATCCACACTCAAAGACACTCCCTAACATCCTAAAATCCTTTTATACCTAACTTACACCAACTAACCGTGCTTTCTCTACTTCCACAAACTCTACCTCCTATTCCACTTGCAAACTCCCTCCTTCCTATCCCATACCCCCATTCCCAACCCCCATGCTCACCCTACCAGATCTCACTTTCACGCTATATCCTCCTCTTTAGTTCAACCCAACCCACTCCACTACTTCAGACTAAAAATTATACCCTCCTCAATAAAACATCATATACATAAACTGATATTACATTTTCCAAAAATCTCAAAGAGCAAACCCAAGCTCCTGCTCCCATCTTTCTTTGACTGCCTATGCTTAGCAGGACACATACACCCCAACCCCGGACCTAATACTACCACTAATCCTAATCCCTCAGACACAAACAATATAAGCAACCATAAATATCTCAAGCTACTGACCATTAATGCCCAGAGTCTAAAAAACAAAACAGCCCACTTTCATGCCTGGCTATACCATAACCTACCAGACATAATAGCTATCTCTGAGACATGGCTAAAACCCCAAATTTCTGACTCTGAAATCCTACCCCCTGGGTTTCAAGCCCTCAGATACAACCACCTAAATAGAAAAGGTGGAGGAGTAGCCTTAATCTACTCTAGCCTACTCCCCATTACTCCCTACCAAAAATCACATTCCGTAGTTCAACAACGCAGAACTTGTCATAGGAATACTAAAAATGAATCACTATAAAAGCATTTGTTTTATGGCTCTCTATATCCCCCCAGGAAACAATGCCACTACACTTGAAGAAATTCTTCTATGGGCCTCAACTAATATTAAGCTTGAGACCTACATACTAGGGGACATGAACATAGGCTGGAACAAAATTAATACCAGTAATCCCACCATATCTATCAATCAATTCAATTTCACTCAACATACCAACTCCATTAGTAGACCCAATAAAAGCAACCCCCCAGGCTCCACTCTTGACTGGATCCTAGTCACCTACGCAAATAAAATCTCAAACACATGCATCTTACCAAACTCTATTAGGGACCACCTGCCAGGTTTCATCCATTGAGCAACCCCCTCCATTCCTCACCTACACCAATATATCCACACATGAAACCTTATAAACTTTAACTCCACAACTTTCTCTAATTCTCTCAAACAAACAAACTGGGACAATATAAAAACACTTCCTCTAGACAATGCCATAGAATTCTTCAACTCAACCATCTTAAATAAGCTGAATTCCCAAGCCCCACTTAAAGAAATCCCAATCCCTCAGAGCCAAATGCTCCAGGGATCTAAACCTTGTCATCACAATAAACAAAACATGCTGGAGGGATAGGTTCCTGACCCAGAGACTCCACAGACTCTGGAATAGACTTACCTATACATGTCAAGCAGAGCGCCTCTTTGGCCCTCTTCAAAAGAAACCTTGATGATTGGATGGGAGAAAGGAAATTCAC
This sequence comes from Protopterus annectens, assembly GCF_019279795.1. Lineage (NCBI taxonomy): Eukaryota > Metazoa > Chordata > Ceratodontiformes > Protopteridae > Protopterus > Protopterus annectens. Next base: position 307,985,644 of record NC_056734.1, read on the forward strand.
CCCGGGGTCAGTCACCATACTAGACAGGGGTCCAGGGAAGTAAATAGTGTGGGAAGAAATAGCCAGGGAATTGTTATGGCTAGGCTTGTATATAAGGTCAATAGCCTAGTACCAACCTATGAACCTATAAGAAAAAAAAAACAACTCTGCCCCATGGCTAAAGATACTAAAAAAACTTATGCAACAAAGAGACAAGACCTGGAAACTTTACCATCGTGATAAGCAACCTGACACCCTTCTTAAATATAAACAACTCTGCAACCTAGCCAACAAACAAATTATAAAAGACAAAAAAATCATACTATATTAAAATCCAAACTAACCTCTCCAAAAATCCCAGACAATTCTGGAACTCCATCAGTTATCTTCTCAACCCAGGTACCAAAAACAATCAAGCCCTGACACCAGTAAATCTGACTCAGAAATAGCCACTCTATTCAACTCCTTCTTTACCAACTCTATAGCAGAACCCACCAAGACCTTCCCAAACTACAACCCCTCCCCTCAACTCAACCCCTCTTCCCCAACTTCTACCCAACCTTCCATCCCTAACCCTCCTCCCATATTTCATCTCAAACCCATCTCTACTTCATACATAAAAAACTTCTCTCTAAAGTAAAGCCATACTCCAATGCCCCTGACACAATCCACTCACTGTTTCTAAAAATTGCTGCAGAAGGAATCGCCATCCCCATTAGCATTCTCATCAATAGATCCATACAGAAATCTTACATCCCCAAACTGCGGCATGCAGCCTTTGTTCTACCTCTCCACCTCCAGCTCATGCCTTTCCTTACCAATAACCAACTCATCACCCCAACACAACATGGTTTCCGTCCTGTTCATAGCACAATAACTGCTCTTCTCTCTTTCCTAGACATAGTAAACCTCACCCGTGATTCTGGAGAAATTGTATCTGCAGTTCTTCTAGACCTCTCCAAGGCTTTTGACACAGTCTCTCATACCCATCTCTTGAGCCACCTTTCTAAGCTTAATCTCTCTCAGAACATCCTATCCTGGTTCAAAAGCTACCTGTCTGACAGATCACTGGCCATGAAATGGAGAAATGGCACCTCAACTTTCCTACCTACCCCCACTGGTGTACCCCAGGGATCCATACTCGGTCCAATGCTGTTTAATATATTTAGCAATGACTTCCATGCAGCCATTCCTAACACTAAGATCGTACAATATGCAGATGACTCAACTTTAGTCTGCTCTGCCTTTAACCTCCCCGAGCTCCAAACAAAAACTCAAACTGCCTTCTCAACCAAGGTGAAAACACAAGGTTACATTTATTGTATATTCAATGGATAAGGACTTTCACATGTAAACACATGCTTCATCAGATCTCAAAAAACAGTCAATCAGCTTAATTTAAACAAATTTAACCAATCCAGTCACAGCAAAGGAATCAAATTAATTAATTAATTAACCCCTTCAGCAGTAAGATGAATGCTGACTACAGACAGAATACAATCCATGTTAAACAGACAATAGGAAGTTGTGTGTATAAAATCAACAATCACACACGAATCCCAACATAGTTTATATGTATATAAATTCATATAAAAGTATATGTATATAAAAACAAGACATAACATATATACTTTGAATATATAAACATACATAAATAGAAAGAAATAAAATAAAATGAGATAAAATTAAAAAAACTCAAAAAAAGTTATAAAAAATGCAAAATATTCCCTATACCAGTTACAATATATACTATGAACTGGTCATAGACCAGACAACAATATTATTGTACTTTGATTCTGACTTACTTCAGCTCATCCCACCTTATCTTACTCTAATTTATTTTATTTCATTTCATTACATATTATTTTATTACATATTATTTTATTGGGTGTGATACCAGGGCCGGTTTAAGACTTGTGATTATTAAACCATGGAAAAATATGGGCACACAAACTAAATATCCATTTTACCTCTACCAACTCTAATTGATTGTTCAAATTGCCCCCCTCATATTAATCGGCACTATTTGCAAAACCCTAAAGCTAAATGTATGGATATTAAAATTACCCACATGTTTAGCTAATGCATTTTGTTGATTTAAATTTTTGATGTCATACAAATTATTGTAAATCCTGTCTCTCAACCTTCGTGTAGTCTTGCCTACATAGAAACAGGTACAACAATTACAAGATGCAAGATATACTAAGTTGACACTGTTACAGGTAGCAATAAATCTAGGAACAAACCTATAATTTAAGACAGCATGATCAAAATTCTGTACAACAGTTATAACGCTACACATCCTGCAATGCAATGCTTACATGAAAAAGTCCCATAGCTCAAACTCCTATTTGGAATCAAGCTACTACTGGGACACTCACCCACGTCTTTGCATAAAATACGTTTCAAGTTGTTACTATTTCTATATGTAAAGCATGGAGACCTCCCAACTATCCTGGCAGTGGCTGGGTCCACCACTGAGAACTGGATGCTTCAAAACCACCTCTCTCTAAATGCCAACAAATCCAAAATTCTACTATTCTCTCCCTCAAAATCCCTCCCTCTCGACAAAAACTCTTTCCAAATTATCAGCCATGCCAACTCCATCATAGAAGTCTTTCCTTTTGCTAAACTTCTTGGGGTTACTATAGATGAACACCTAAAATTCAATACCCAAATTCAACAAAATATTATGAAAACACATCAAAAACGTGTATGCTGTGCAGAAACTTCCACTTTCTCTCTCCTTCTACAAGACAAACCCTCGTCACTACTACTTAGTACCATCACTATTGTATGGTGCACCCCTACTAACCAACCTATCTTCCTCTATCTCTTCTAAACTGGAAATCTGTTATAACAAAATTTCAAATTTTTCCACCAAATCCAAATACTCCTCCCACCACTGTACTGCTTTCTGTCTGCTAAATTGGCAAGAACCCCCCAAATACCTTGACTACCTCCAACTCACTACAGCCCACAAGCTAATATTTAAACCAACTAAATGTCCAGCACTAACATCTTACAATAATACACCCCACACAGCACTATGTCTGCCCACCAAAATCTAATCACTGTACACAAACCCAATTGTCCCGCTGGTCAGCTTCTCCTATCTTTTTCCTTAGCCAATAAATGGAATTCTCTCCCTCCATATCTAGGAACTTCTGAAAACTTTGAACACTTTAAAACTCAGCTCCATTCCTACTTCTCTTCTAATTGGAAATGCAATTGCATTCTCCCTGCCTAACCTACTAGTAACTCTACTTCACACTGATCTCCCTACCACAATTACTAGTAACTCTACTCCATACTGATTTCCTGAACAACTGCCTCATTCTAAATATAATGTACTCTAACATCAATATCATGAATGTATATATTTTAAATAGTTTACTTTCTGCCTTTTATTCTCCCCTTTCTGGGAATGATTCTCATTAGTACCATTATACAATTTTAGATGCTATGTAACCAAAGAACAGCAACTTGTCTCTAATTTGAAATGTAATGCATGTTCTCCAACTTTTTCTATTATACAACTGCCTCTATCTGAATACGTCAATATCATGAATGTATACATTGTAAATAGTTTACTTTCCACCTTTTATTCTCCCCTTTCTGGGAAGAATTTTCTTTACTGCCATCATACAATTTTTAGATGCTATATAACCAATGTACAACTTGTCTCTAATCTGATATGTAATGCATGTTCTTCAACTTTGCTATTATATTTTGTTTAATTTTACTATGTAATATGAAGCTTTTCTCCCTGGGCCTCCACTGAAAATGAGCTTCTTGAGCCAAGTGGACCTCCCCGGTCATCAAACTGGAAATAAAATAAAATAAATAAAATAAATAAATGTCTATTAAGTCACTAACTTTCAATACTGATATTGTTATCAAGGGTGCCAATAAAAGTGGTGCAGTCGTTATATTATACACACAGAAATATTGTCCTAAAATGTTTAAAATGCTTAATACTGTTTATTATTTGCCTATTAATAGAAGGGAAGTTATGACTATTATTAATGATGCGAATCCTACTGTATAACATATGCATTTAAAATGTGAAATTTCACAGGATCTTTTACACTTTTTACATGTACCCATACTCAACATACCAGTTATATATGGGGCTGCCAAAATAAACACCTCACTGTAGGAACCACCAGTGAGACCTATAGTCTTGTTGCATGGTTGTGTAACTGAGCCAATATCGAAATATCTGGAAAAATAAATTATAATCAGCCTTAGGTATGTCCACTAACATCATAAAAGACACAGCAGATTTTCTTCAACAGCTGTTTAGTTGGTCCATCAACAATAATGTATTAGACTATTATTTTGTTATCCTTGGTGTAGACTCTCTTTTCACTTCTATACCAAATGACATAGGTGTAGAAAATGCTTATGAGTTTATTGCTGGAAACCCCACACATACATCTACAGATTCAAATCCAATTTGTGCCTTATTCAAATTAGTTTTAAATAATAATGTTTTTTTGTTTCTTGATCTTTACTATAAACAACAAACAGGGGTGGTTATGGGTACCCCAGTGGCCAATAGTTATGCATACATAGTTATGAACAAATGGGAAATTGACTATGTGATTTCATCAAGAAATCAGTATTGTAACAACATTTTATGTTGTAAATGATTTGTTGATGACTTTTTTCTCATATGGCAGGCTCCACTTGCTCTGTTTAATGATTTTCTTAATTATATTAATACATCTACTTTTTTAAGAGCACATTACATTTTGCTCATATTGATTTCCTGGGCATTAGGTTAGTTAACAGGCATACTGGATAGACTGAAACCACATTGTATAAAATGTGAGTTAAAGTAAACACCTATTTACACATGACTAGAATGCATCCACCACACATAGTTCAAAATATAGTGAAAAATCAGATGATGTGAACACTGAAGCTGAATACTATAGATAGCATAATGAACATTCAAATGGACCCTGTTGTCCAAGATTTTGTACAGAGGAAGTACAATAAACACAAAGTGACCACCATAGAGATGGACATCAAAAGTCGTAGCTTTACAGCTAGACCAACTTTTACAGATCATAGAGACATACTGCATAATGTGTCCACAATTAATGAAGTTGATAGCACCAAGAAATGTAAATTTAGATGCACTTAACATACAATAGAAATACACCCATAGTCAAACAGACAATAAATAAATATTGGTTCATTGTACAACAAATTCTCCAGTTTAAGGATATTAGACTTGAACAACTCTCTTTTGCTTTATAAAAGGTCTAACAACCTAAAGAATAGATTGTGTTATAAGAAACAGAAACAGAATTTAGGTCAGATTAACAGTAACAAAAGAGGCACACATAAGTGCAATAGTTGCCAATATTGCAGCTATATTTACACAGATAAAAGTATTAAGCATCTGGTTAAAAAAAGTGAAATTTTTGTGACAGCATATGGTACATGTGATACTAAAAATCTAGTGTATAAGACAGTTTGACAATAATGTAAAGCATTCTATATAGACAAAACTATCAGAAAACTTAAAGAATGCATATGTGATCATTTGTCTGAGATATGTAGAAAAGTTGAGACAAACGCATTGTACAAAGACATTAAGGAGGCAAATGATAAACATAATTTTAAGTTTTTAACATTATGAGTTATTTTAGAAAAAAAAAATTAGAGGAGATGAATTGAGAAATGATACTGAAAGAGAGAAGAACAGATGGATAGAAAGATTCAGGACACAAGCGCGTCCAGGCTATAATGAAGCATTTACTATTAAACCTATTTTAAAAGACTTAAGTAACAGAATTAAGTGAATATGCCTTTAAATCATAATAGCTAAGAGTTAATTTGTTGTCACATGGCTCACCACTGACTATGTAGCTTTGCATAGAAGTACTTTCATTTGCCTGTGTTACTTGCATTTTTAAGTTTTTCAACTGTGTTGTTTTATTAAAAGTTGCTTATTGGTAGCCAGGGTGCCATTTTGCTTTTAGTTTTTAGTATTTACACTTGAAGTCCACCAGGGTGGCTTGTTGTTACAAGAACTGGTCTTGATCCAGTCACATACAGCAGAGTTTATGCAGTTACTTAAGTGTTTGTAAAGGGCATTTCTGTACACTTCTGCATAGTGATCATTGTTGTCTGTGATTGTGGGTAGTATGAAGTTTTTTATATCATCGCTTAGTACGGTGTAGTTAGCTTTGGTAAAGTTTTTTATCACTATTGTTCCTGTGATGGTGTCAGTTCCAGCAGATAGTTCAAATGAGACTGATTTGCGGTCTGACCTAACCAGGGAAGGCATTACGCATGGGGAAGTACAGTGACCCCCCCCCCCATGCTGGTGAGTACTATATCCAGAACATTAGAGCCCCTAGTGGAGGTGCAAACTACCTGTTCCAGAGCATTTGTGTTAACCATGTCCAGGAAGCTCTGGGCAAATGTGTTTTTGCTCGCTTATGTCCCCCAGTCAAGGGAAAGATAGTTGAAATCTTCCATGACTTAGGTGTTGGGCTGTATGACAAGGGATTCTAGTAAATCAAGGTAGGTGGTGTGCTTATCCTGGTTTGTGGTGGGGATCTATAGCTTGCAATGATGTGGCTTGGTATTTTCCCAATAGTTAATTGGATATGGAGTAGTTTGAGAGAGCCATGTTGTTTGACCAGTCTTGAGGTGTATTTGGTTTTAATGAAGATGAATACACTTCCACCTTTGGTTCATTCACTCTCATTTTGAAGTCTGAACATGTGGAAGTCATTCTAGGCTTACAAAGCTGGAGTACTGTGTCCTTGAACCATGTCTCAGTAAGTGCACAGACATCAGCTTCTTCCAAGGTGAGGAGTGCATTCTAGGATTGCAGTTTCATGTTTAAACTCCTAGCATTAAGCAGCACGGCCCTGAGTTTGTCTTGATTAGATGTTAGTACTTTGGAAAATTTGTTGTTTTGACATTGCCTAAAAAAGGCAATGAGGTAAGGGCCTTTGCCACTATCCAAAAGCCTAGGAGACACAAGTGTAGATGATCTTTTGCATAGCAGTGAGGTCTGTCTACCATACCCTTCCAGGCTGATAGATACTGTATCCCTCTGGACTGACACCAGAAGCTGAGCCAATTGTTGAAGTCAATCATTTTTTCTTTATATTGTGGCATCATCCTGGGTGAGGATAGGATACTGCTTAGAGCTAGGGACATACCTGTCTGGGGCATACAATCAGAGAGTTCTGTCATGTCTCTCCTCATATAGTTCAGAGAGGTGCACCTCAAGTCATTCACTCCAACATGGTCTATGACAGAGTTATAATGGTACTTGTTGCTGGGTGACTTGAGTGCATGAGTGATTTGTCAGATCCTGGGACCTGATAGGCAGCTGACTGTGACCTTGTCTTTGTTCACTCTGTTGAGGAGGTCATCTGTGTGTCTCACTATGGCATCACCTATGACCAAGACATTTGATATGTTTTGCCTTAGGGGCTTATTTGTTGAGACACAAATTCGTGTGCTGATATGTGTAGTGGCTTCTTTATGCTTAGTGGTATGTGCAGTGCGTGTTTGGGAGGTCTCTGTTCTTTTTATAGGGTTTTAGTGAGTACTTCCCCATATGTGGGTTTATGTGTCATGATTTTATCTTGTGTAAGAGGTGAGGTTTGCATGAGAGGTGAAGCATGTATGCCAACAACCTTTTTGATGTCTAATTTGTTTTTACATGAGAGAATTGACTCCAATTCCACAGTGTATTTGTATCTCTCACATAGTAGGTTAGTTTGCTTTAGGAATAAATGGTTGTCAGTATACATGAAGCAATTGGTACATTGCCTCATGATGCCCATATCAATCAACCTGGCAGGAGAAATTATGGGAAATTGCCCATCCATTGTGGCAGGATTTTTCTGAATGTGGTATTTGGAAAGGAAATGGGTTAGATGGACTTAGTCACAAACAACAAAAATTAAACAGTGGTGCAATTATATACAGTTAACAAAGTGCAGTGCTGGCTTAAAATATACTTATTTTTCAGGTGTTTTTTATTTCAGTGGATGCCTTGGATTTCAGTGCAGATGCACTTCAGACCATTGGCTAAAGTTGCCAAATGTTGAGCAGCTTCGGTAAACTGAGCCCAAACCCGTATAAATGTAAGGCTTTTATACAGGTAAATTTAAATGGTTTTAACACAACTACCAATGGGAAAACCTCAAACTGAGCCTTCCTCCAGCAATCTCCAACTCAGATGGGTCATCAGATACATACGTCTGCCACAAGGGTACAGGGAGGCCCTCTTTATGCAAGATGGTTGTTTTAAGAGCACAGTGATACCAAGCAGTCTTGATTCAGCAGGTCTGAATCTAGCCTATGCTGTATAAGGCAATAAAATACAATTTCAAAGTGCAGAGTAAAAAGCAGTCACAAACAGCAAAAAAGAAGCAGTAATTCAATTAAATACAGTTAACAAAGTGCAGTGCTGGCTTAGAATATACATAGTTTTCAGTTTTTTTTCAGTGGATGCATCGATTTCAGTGCAGGTGCACTCCAGACCTCTGGCTGAAATTGCCAAACGTTGAACAGCTCAGGTAAACTGAGGGCAAACCTGCACAAACATGAAGCTGAAATACAGACAAATTTAAACAGTTTTAACACAACTACCAATGGGAAAGCCCCAAACTGAGCCTTTCTTCAGCAATCCAGAAAAAAAGAAGGAAAAAAAAAACCTCCTTCCAAACACGGCTGTAAAAGACTATACAAAAACAACTTTATTAAAGAAAAAGGTGAGCACTTTCACAGAATAGCCTCTATTTTATCAGACTATACCAGCATATATTATCCAAATGCTATTTAAAATTATAATTCAACCAATCACAAGAAACTCCATGGTCACATGATAGTATCAACAAACATGATCCTCCCACTCAATGACCCAATTTAAGAATTCAGGAGCATTAAACGAATACATATTAAACAATACTTGTAAAAAATCTAATCTAACATAACTAACAGTGATTAAGTAGCAAAACCCTGCCACCATGTATATTCGTACGAAACTATGCCAATCTAATAACTAACTACTTGTGGAAGCAGAAAAACATGACAATGGCTTCACAGTCATATGTTAATGTGCTATAAGTAGTGAAATCATAGTTCCCAAAAGGCATTGAATCCTAAAAGAAAAAAAAATAATGTAAAGCAAACCCGAAAATTTGGCTAAAAGCGTCGGTACTATTCATTTTGAGACTTCAAAGACATATAAAGTAGACACAGTTGTAAGCAGCTATGTGATTATTTTGTTTGTCCATGACACATTTAATTGTATAGCATCGTGTTTTTAGCCAGTAGTTCCACCTTGGATGTGTTGACTTAAGCTCTCTGCTCCCACTAGAGTGCAAAAGAACCTTCTAATGTAAAACAAAGTGTCTTTGAGCTCAAGTGCAGTAACAAATGCTTTGCAAAAGAAGTAAGAAATCCAGCAATATCAGGACTCCTTGGAAATAAGTTCACTAAATGAGAAAAATGTTCACAACAAACAAAGACTTTGCAAAACTTAGAACTATTTTGGGAAACTTAGTCAGAACAACTTTTGCAGCATTAGAGAAGGTTAGGAAATATGTGAATATTGTTAAAACAACTGAAGAGCATCACAGTAACAAACAGAGTTTCTTTAACAAATATAAGCTGAAAACAGTAATAAATTCAACCAAATAAGTGTTAAATATTGTGGAAAAGTTAAAACAAGTACAAAAATATACTTATAGAACAGATGACTGTAGGATTGTGATTGTATTTAGTTTTGAAATTAAATAAATAACAGCAATATTTAATTTGTTAGAAATGAGCTATTTACTAGTTTATTTATCTAGCATTTCAGGTTAATTCATCCTTATGCTAGAAACATTTTTACCAGCAAATAAAGTTTTAGAAAAAAACTGTTTCACTTTAGCTGTTTATAGCCCTTTGATGACCTTAAAAAACAAGTCTCATGATGTAAAACTGCAGGTAGCAAAAAACTCTGAAAACAACAGAATTTCTATTCTCTATTTTAGGCTGCACAGGCTAAGGGAAATTATTTTCTGAAGCAATGTGAGTTTTGAATAGAGGGAAATGCCATGGCTGAGAAGCAGGTGGAAATAAAAAAATGGAGATATACTGAAGAGTTTCTGAATGCTGAATAATATTTAGATGATTTTATATAGATTAAAATAACTCTGGGATAAGGTTAATAAAAAACTGAAGAATAGAGTAAAGAGTACAGGTGGTAGGCACCATTAACGTGATAGCTCTTACATACACACATGCACACAAAGACATATATACATACACTCACCTATATTTATATCAATATATGTATACCTGAATATATAGATATATAAACATTTACATACACATATATATGTATAGACACACATGCACACACTTATATGTATATCTATACATGTATATATAGATAATGTATATACATATATCTTCTTCCTCTTTTGGCTTTTCCCGGTTAGAGGTCGCCACAGCGGAACTCCGGTCCGCTAATGATTGGCAGTAGATTTTTACGGTACCAAGGTGCCAGCCTGATGCCCAACCTTCAACGGAGGCATGCCCATTCACGCATGTCTTTCAAACACCGCTCAAAAGTGGGGAGGACATGCAGACTCCACACAGAAGGCACTCCAGCTGAGAATCGAACGTGAGAACCTCTTGCTATGAGGTGACAATGCTATCGCCGCACCACCACGGCTATATATATATATATATATATATATATATATATATATATATATTAACTTAAATGTAAAAAGATCACACAGACATTTTGTAAAAGCTACAAGGAAAACCCAGCTAACCTAGAGTTTATTGACCTGCATATAGCCATAAAGACTTAAAAAGTAAATACTTATGGGTATTTGGAAGCCATGTAGCTGAAAAAACTCGATGTGCTTAAAGAGTCATTTCAGTATATCCTGTGTGATTTCATTACAGGAGATTCGAAGTATCACAAAGGAAAAACTCAACACTGGATGGGATTTTCCTTGCAGTTTTGAAGTTTTTACACACACACACACACATGCACACACACACAACACTCACACACACACACACACACACACACACACACACACACACACACACACACACATACACACACATACACACACACACACACACACACACACACACACACAATGCATCCACCACACATAGTTCATATATATATATATATATATATATATATATATATATATATATATATATATACTAGCTGTGCCTGCCATACTTTGCTGTGGCTCAGTCTGGTTAAATGGAAAAGAAAGAAAAGAGAAAGCACACGTTTCTAATATGTTTAAATTCACAGTGCTTGCGGGTATACAATATTTTTTGTTGTTCCATTGTCTGTGCAGATATAGAGATTGTCTGGTTTGCCAACTCTAGAACACGCAACATATAATTGTCCATGTGAGAAGCAATCTGTGTGTAGATCTAAACCGCACAATTCTAAAGATTGACCCTGAGCTTTGTTGATGGTTATTGCAAATGCCAATCGAATTGGGAATTGCAATCTCTTAAATTGAAAAGGCATATTCGTTGGAATCATAGGAATGCAAGGAATGAGGATATCTTCACCTTTGAAAGGTCCTGTCAATATTGTTGTTTCTATGACATTGCTCATTAATTTATTTACTGCAAGCCGCGTGCCGTTGCAAAGCTTTGGCTGGTTGATATTTCGCAACATGATAATTGGTACGCCGATTTTCAATTGCAGTACATGCGGTGGCATCCCTGGCAGATCAAGTGAATTCAAAAATTCTGTTGGATAATTAACCGCTTCATCTGCTTCCACAAAAGTGTTGATGGACTTGCATGTGACTGGCTCGCTTTGAATGTTAGACTGAAAAATATTGTTA
>NC_056734.1:308000007-308122507 GCF_019279795.1 Protopterus annectens
ATGTATATATATATATATATATATATATATATATATATATATATATATCAAAAACAAATAACCAGATGTGAGAAAGAAGTATGCCAAACTAAATTTTACACGTTTCGTCCACTTTAATTTCCATGAACTTCTTCAGAAATATCATTATGAGACAATGAACCGTTTAAATACAAATCAAAAGTCATTTCATGTGATCTAAACTGACCAATACTGCATCATACTTAATTAATCCAATTTGATTAGTGTTCAAACAATGAAAATACTTCAAATTTATAAAAAGTTAATGAAATAAATTTGTTATATTGAATACTTCATTTATACCATATTAAAACGAAGATAAAATTTACTTTTAAACATTATATGTACAAATAATGTTATAACCTTTGTGCTTTTAAAAAGCACTTTATATTTAGTGTCATTTAAACCAGGAAGCTGGTCTGCGTTGAGCATAATCTGCCACAAGGTCTCTTTACATTCTAACATGACTTTAAAGTCTCCACTAAATAAGTCATCATTTACTTTTTCTAATACTGAAAATGTAAACTTTTTGAAATTGGAACATTTAGTTGCATGCTTTGCTAATGCGTTAGCCATATCTTTTTTTCTAATAGCCAAAGTATGTTCATAAATTCGCCTATTCAAAATTCTAATAGTTTTTCCTATATAATAATGTTCACGTGTTACATAAAGCAGCATAAACCACATTTTTTGACTTACAAGTGTAATGTCCCTTACTGTGAATAACCATATTCAAGTGTTTAAAGAAAACTGTATTACTACCAGAGATGTACCTACATTGTTTACAAGATCCACAAGGAAATGTACCATGTTTAGATTTAAAATTATCACTAGCTTCAATGGACTTGTAACTATTGCTTTCAAGCATTGTTTTCATGTTCACAGTCTTCTTATACGTAAAAAGTGGAACTTTACCTATAACTTTGCATAGTTCAGTATTACCCAATATTACTTTCCAATTATTACTAATGATCTCTCTAATAAAAACCATTTCATCTGAAATTGGAATGGGAAAGCCTAATCTATAAGTGCTACAAACTTTGTCATTCTTGTTCCTAGAAACATTTACATCCATGATTTGGTGTAGTATTGGACGTGCTTTGTCCACCCTCAGTTTAGTAACTTTGTTTAATATCTGGCTTATCCAAACTTTATCATACCCTCTTTCTACAAAGAAATTTGTAAGTTTGGCAGTTTCGTCTAAGAAGATGTCATCTCTACTAGTTAAACGACTCAGTCTAATAAACTGACCCTTGACTACACCACGTTTCATAAATTTAGGATGTAAGCTACCGTGGTGTAGATACTGGTTCACAAAGGTGGACTTCCTGAAAATACTACTTTCAAAGTGTGTGTGTTCATTATTCAAACTCAAGTGTAAATGCAGAAAGTCTATACTAACACCAACATGACCTACAGTGAACTTCAAAAAGTCAGTGGAGTCATTTAGATAATCAACAAATATTTTGAAAGATTCAAAATCTCCAACCCATAGAAAAATCAAATCATCTATGTATCTTTTATAAAATACAATGTTTTTTGATAATGGATGTAAGTCTAGAAATTTAACTTCCCACATTGCCATAGCTAAGTTTGCAAAACTGGGAGCTACTCTAGACCCCATTGCAACACCTGATACCTATTGGAAATGTGTTTTTTTGAATGTAAAAAAGTTTATTTTCTAATACTAAATTCATTAAAGTACATATAGTGTTGACTTTATTGTTGGTTCAAGGCTCCAGAGAGCACCCCTGCACTACCAGGCTATAACTCATACCACACTTTTCGGCCATGTAACCTGGACCGGAACACCAAAGCTGGAGGTGTGTCCATATTCATTAAGGATATCCGCACCTCCAGGCCAGTTGCTCAGCATAATGCAGCTGAGGTTATCCAACTGCAACTAACTCTGGGTAAAACTGCAATCCAAATTGTAGCTTGCTACAGATCACCCACCATGCCCCAGGATTCCCACTCCTCTTTTCTTGATGTACTGGAAAATATTAGGGTTCAACCAAACACCCTAATAATGGGCAATTTCAACTACCCCACCATTAAATTGGAAAACTACTCATGTACCAACTCCTTCGCGCAATGCTTTCTTGCATTCATAAACTCCAATGCCCTGGATCAACTTCTCCACATCCCCACCAGGGGCAACAATATCCTAGATCTAGTCATTACCAACATGAGTGATTGGTATTCCACACCTAAAGTCAACGCCTCATTGGTCCGATCCGACCATAAGCTAATTACCCTAGATATCCACATCCTGCCCCTATCCCCCATTAAGGAAACCATGGTAAAAAAATTTCTCCAAAGCCAACTTTATGCTTCTTAAGACAGAAGTGGTGAACTTCATGACACCCATGCAGATGGACAATACAGTTACGACTATTGAATCCTACACAATTGCACTTTATAATCACTTACATGAGTGCATGGATCGTGCTATCCCAAACAGAACCAAGACACTATCCTCCAAAAAAAGGAAGCCGATCTGGTGGTCCCCTGCCATAAACAAACTGTACAACAGAAGGAAGAAACTGCTGCAAAAGCGAGAAAAATTCCACGAGTGGAGGCACTCCCTGCTCAGCCTCAGTAAGAAGCTGCGATCCCTGATAAAATCATTCAAAGCTAGTTATGAAAACAAAATCTCCACTGATTCTAAAGACAACCACAAAGCATTCTATAGCTATGTCAAGAATCTCAATGGCAACACTCGGATCTGCTCTGAGTTACAGCACAATGGCACTAAATATACATACTCAACTGATATTGCCAACATCCTATCAGATAGGTTCAGTACTAACTTTACCCCCCTCTCACCCCCTAAAGAGCCCATCTCTATACCGGAAGAATGCAAAGTTCCTGTAATCACGGCTGCACAGGTAAAGACCACAATCTCCAAAGCCAAGAACATAGCATCCATGGGACCAGAAAACATTGCAGGCAGCATTCTACACAAACTACAGAATGAACTGGCACCCCACCTAAGTACCATGTTCAATCATAGCCTCACCTCAGGCTTTGTGCTTGCTGAATGGCACACAGCAACGGTTATCCCACTTCACAAGGGGGGAGCCACCACGGACCCCGGGAACTACCACCCCATTAGCCTGACGAGCATGGTCTGCAAGGCCATGGAACGTATCATCATGGAACTTATAAACAAAGACATTGGTAATCTCCAAACTCTGGACCCCACCCAGTTTGGGTTTGTAAAAGGCAGATCATGTCTCCTAAACCTGATAGACTTCTTTGAAGCATTCACCAAAGCCATAGACAAGGGTAAGGTGGTTTACACAGCCTATCTAGATCTTGCCAAGGCTTTTAACACCATCCCCCACTCTGGAATTATAGATAAACTCACTAAACTAGGTATAAATCCCTATGTCACAAGATGGGTTGCCAACTGGCTCACTGACAGAACTCACACTGTGAAAGTAGCAGGCGCCAAATCCGACTTCAGACCAGTGACAAGTGGAGTACAACAGGGTTCAGTCCTGGGTCCTCTCCTGTTTGGTATCTACTTCTCTGAAATACAGGCTAACACAGAAGGTCTTTGGCTAACGAAGTTCACAGATGACTGCAAACTAGGAGCCATAACCAAAACTCCCAACATTGTGGACATCCTACAAAAGGGCATCACTGAGACGGATGCCTGGTGTCAAAGCCATGGCCTCAAGCTCGATGCCAAAAAGTGCATTGTCATCCCCTTTGGTAAAAACTCTGTACCCATGAACTACAACATAGGCGGTAGTATACTTAACACCGAAAGTGTGATAAGAGACCTTGGGACACAGGTGGACAGTAGTCCCTCCTTTGATAATCACATCATCACAGTAGTCAGGAAATCCTTCTACGTGGCACACCTCATCACAAAAGGTTTCTCATCCAGAAAAAAAAGAGGTCATTGTTCCCCTCTACTCATTACTCATTAGACCCATTATAGAGTACAACGCCCCTTTTGGTATGTACCTCACAAGACATCTACTACAACTAGAAAGGCCGCAGAAATACCTCACAAAGAGGATTACCATCCTGAAACAGATGCCCTATGCAGACCATCTCAAAAAACTCCAGCTTTACTCTGTCGCATATTGCCTACTCAGAGGTGATCTCTGCCTAACATACAAAGCTATGTCAAACCCAGAGCTGGTGGACATGCTCCACTTAAAGAAATCCCAATCCCTCTGAGCTACACACTCTAGGGACCTAAACCTTGTCACCACAATAAACAGAACATGCCAGAGGGATAGATTCCTGTCCCAGAGACTTCCCATACTCTGGAATAAACTAGCTATCTATATCAAACAAAGCTTCTCATTAGCACTCTTCAAGAAAAAAGAAATTCACCCCGGGGATAACCTCTGTGGCTCTGCTCAACAGTGTCACAGGAAAATAATTTTCTTGGGTGGCAAAAGCCAGGGTACCTGTTTGGCTGGGCTTGTATAGGCCCTAGGGCCGATAGCCTAGTACCTACCTATAAACCTATGAAGCTAACATGTCACCTTTGGCATTGTTGACATTTAGTAATTGAATCTAGAATACTGGATATCCATATACATAGGTACACACACACACACACACACACACACACACACACACACACACACACACATATACACACACACACACACACACACGCACATGCACACACACACAGACACACACACACATATATATATATATATATATATATATATATATATATATATATATATTATATATGTATATGTATGTATTATCCGGCCTCTCTCTAACCGGCCTCCTCTTTAACCAGCCCTCAAATTTCTGCCATAGCCCTAGCAAAAGACAACAGAAAAGAACAAAACTTCAGACTTCTCCGGGCTAAATACTGACTGACATTTGAGTTTTAGACTTCATATTCATTAGAAAAAGGCATGCTAACACAAATCCTGTTTTTCTAGCTGATTTATAACCTATAAATATTATTATGTATGGTCTTTCTGATTACCTAGCCATTCATTTATTCAGCTTAACATCCGGTCCCAGTGAGACAGAATAAGAGGGGGTCTACTTTGTGTGTGTATATATGTATATACATATATGTGTATACATATATATATACATATATATATATATATATATATATATATATATATATATATGTCTAGGACACATGCTCAACTAGGATATGCCCGAATCACAAAACATCGAGCACACATACTCAAATGTGCTTAACATCGAAAAGCGCTTCCGTGTATGTGGAGTTCAAAAAAAAAATCTACGTTTCTGTATATATATATATATATATATATATATATATATATATATATATATATATATATATATATATATATATATATATATATATATATATATATATGGGTCTACGTCATATGATCAAAATTTCATTTGACTGAAATTCATTTGACCATTACCATATAACGTAAGTAATCCTGAAAACTCACTTCATTGAAACTCATAACACTGACACCTTACAATGCTAAATTTCAACATAGTAGTAGCAATGTGTATAAGGTAAGTAAAAATGATATGCCCTTTTCTTCACTGTAGTGTGATCCTGGAGTTAGTATATATAGTTAGGGGGTGTGGGGGGCATAGCTCCCCACCTATTTTAAATATTTTGAACCATAGATATGGATACTTACAAGTCCAATAAATTACTCTTTTTAGAACAGAATATATACCCAAACTATGTGGGGGGCTGTGCTCCCAACACCTCCCTAACTTTATATGCTAACTCCAGGATTGCACTACAGTGGGGAAAAGGGCATATAGCTTTTACTTATCGTATACACACTGCCACTACTATGTTGAAATTTAACATTGTATGGTGTCAGTGTTATGAGTTTCAGTCAAGTGAGTTTTCAGTGCTATGAACTTTAGGTTATATGGTCTCAGTCAAATGAATGTCAGTCAAATTAAATTGTGGGTATTTGTGTGTATTTGCTTTTTCCTATCTCTGATTTAATGTAGTAGACAGTTCTAATTTCTGCACCAGTATATCTTCTCTGATGCTAAGGTTTTCATTAGTATATCAAAAATGAATTAAGTCCATCATTAGCTGAAGGCCTAGCCCAAACACCTACATCTCCTTACACTATGAATAAGGTTTGTAGCTAATTAACTCCTTGATATGAAGGAAAAATAAAATATTAAGAAATAAGAAAGAGATGAATACAATCAAATAAACGCACAATGAGCAATGCTTCTATTGTTAAATAACTTATTGCAATGTGTCTGTGTGTGAGTGTGTGTGTGTGTGTGTGTGTGTGTGTGTGTGTGTGTGTGTGTGTGTGTGTGTGCGCGCGCCCCTGCACGTGCAAGTAAACAATGATAGGGTAAAAGGACAAGATGGGCATTGTGGCTAAAGAGTGGGCCAGCCAAAGTATGGCCAAGGGCCTCCTTGACCCTATAAACTGTCTTTTGGCTTTTCCAGGTCAGGGGTTGCCACAGTGGAACTCTGATCCGCTTATGATTTGCAGTAAATTTCTGTGGTGTCAAGTTGCCAGCCCAATGCCCAACCTTCAAAGAAGGCACTCCCACACATGCAAGCACCTTTCTGCATGTCTTTAAATTTTCTCGACCGTGGGAAGACATGCATACTCCACACAGAAGGTGCAACTGCCAAGAATCAAACCGGGGATGTCTGTTGTTTCCACATGACACTTACTTTGGGGGGTCATTATTATGCTTAGCAAATTACCTTTCTTTTTGTTTTGTGTTTTTATTTTGATGTATTTTTTTGTTTCTTTTCTTTAGTTCTTTTACTTGTCTATTTAGAGCACAATACTGCAGTATTTCACAAACTGTACTTAAAAAATTTCAAAATAAAAATGAATATGTCTATTCAGCTATGTTTCCCCATAAAACCTACTCTGGGGGCATTCTTGTGCTGAATAAACTACCTTTCTTTTTTTGTCCTGAGTTTTTATTTAATGGCTATGGCATTTAAAGTATGTTTTTGATTTTTTTTTCTTTAGTCATTTTTTCTTATGTGTACTCCGGTGGTGGTGCTGCGGTAGCGTTGTTGCCTCACAGTAAGATGTTGTCTCGTTCGATTCTCAGCTAGAGCGTCTTCTGTGTGGAAACATGTGTGAATGGGCGTACCTTCGTTTAAGGTTGTGTGTCAGGGCCAGCAACTTGGCACAGAAAAATCTACTGCCAATCATTAGCGGACCGGAGTTCTGCTGTGGCGACTCCTGGGAAAAGCTGAAAGACACAACAAGTCATTTTTTTCTTACGTGTTTATAGTGCAGTACTTTTAGAAAATGTCAAAATAGAAGTGGATATATATATATATATATATATATATATATATATATATATATATATATATAAGGTTATAAGTTTGTGTGTGTATGTATATATGTGTGTGCGTTTATAATATAATTGTGTGTGCACACATGTGAGTCTGTCTGTATGTTTGTGTGTAATTGTTCATAAAACCAAACAATTTTACTTCCTCTTATCCTCAGCATCTTTAGAATGGAAAAAACAGATTTCTAAAATACAGTGTATGAATTTCTGTGACTAATTTTATGTGTTTCAAAAAAAAAAAGACTTTCCATCTGTACGTAATGGTATAATTTAAATTGTATATTCTTACCATTAATTCAGATCATATAGTTAGGAAGAAAATGCATTTTTATTTAAATTTATTATCTCCTTCTCAATAAAAAAAAGAAAAATGTATTAGACAACATACTGCAATAACCGCGGTGGTGCAGCGGTAGCATTGTTGCCTCACAGTAAGAGGTTTTCCCGTTCGATTCTCGGCTGGAGCGCCTTCTGTGTGGAGTCTGCATGTCCTCTCCATGGTCGAGTGGCGTTCGAAAGACATGTGCAGAATTTGCGGGCCTTTGTTGAAAGTTGGGCATCGAACTGGCACCTCGGCACCCATAAAAAAATCTACTGCCAATCATTAGCGGGCCGGTGTTCCGCTGTGGCAACCCCTAACCAGGAAAAGCCAGAAGAAGAACTGCACTATCAATTGTCTGTTAACAGAAAGCAGTTCCTGAAATACTAATAGAATCCATGTAAATTTTAGATAGATTGATACAGACAGACATGCAGATAGATAGATAGATAGATAGATAGATAGATAGATAGATAGACAGATAGATAATTTTTCAGAAGATTTTACCAGTAACACTAAAAAGTTGTTTAAATTCTAATATAGTTTGCTATTTGATGCACAAAAGACTTTTAGTTGTGATAGTTGTAAATATTAGAAACACTGATTGCATTACAACCGTATGTTTACAGACATGCCACTGAGATCTGTCAGCCTGAAGCTATCAATGAGTCAAACATTTTCTTCTGCTGCCATTTTGCCTAGCAGTCCGGATTATAATGAAATTATTGCAAATATAGATTACACGGTAAGAAAACACGTTTTCAAATACATTCCAGAATTTATGTTGCCTGAGTATTTGTAGTAGAGAAGGATGTATTTGATCAAGTATTTCTTAGATAACTAATTTATCATTTGAATTCTGTATTTTCTTCAGACATGTCTGTACTAGACTCCACATGAAATAATGCATACATAACTTGGCTTTAATAATGCACTTCACTATGTTACTTTCTCTTTAAGAAAACGTGTATCAATGTGTATCTTCTCAGTAGTATATGATTTATTATCAAGCCTGCTTTCATTGCATTTAATGGGCAAGAACTGTAAATGTGACACTTAGTGTGTAGAGGTAGTACTGTAGTAGATGCAAAGAGCAAACCGAGGTGCAGTTTAAAAAAAAGTGAAATAGACCAGAGTCTAACACATTTTATGTCACAAGAAGTCTTGGTTATCAGAAAATATACTGATTAGTTAATGCATCTGAATAGCATTGTCAAAACAATATGGAGACAGACAAACATGCTGTGTAGCACTACAATATGGGAATACAGAGACAGCCACAATGTCTAGCAATACAATATGGAGACAGCCCTGCTGAGTACAAAGATTATCTCTTGCTTAGTTTTCAGTGCAGCTGCAGTCAGCCAGCCAGCTAACAGCATGTCCTATGACCTCACCCAAAACACTGAACACTGCACAGCATACTTCATTGTGATCATAAAGCTTAACCATACCATGCCATAGAAAATAATCCCTGAAAACACAGAGTTCTGGATAATGCATCACACAGAGCTTTTCAATTATTGTTCTATACCGATTGCTGTCATCCATACATGTCCTCAGCTGTGTGCATATAGATAACCACAGATCAAGTGGACATGCACAGCATAAATGTGAAGCCTTGCTCCCATAACTGAACAGCTCTGTGACTTGCACGGTGTTGCTTCTTACTTATGTCAGGAAGCAAATATGGAATGTTCTTTTGCAGGAAAAGACAGTAGGGCCTTAAAACACTGATTTAGTAATACAACTCAGAGAACAAGTCTGTAATGAGATGTAGCTATTGTGATGAGTATGCAACTGTATATAAGGTCCAAAGATGTTAAAAAGGGATGATGCAGTGTGACACAAATATGCATGCACACACAAACATAAAACTGTGTGTGTGTGTATGTGTGTGTGTGTGTGTGTGTGTGTGTGTGTGTGTGTGTGTGTGTGTGTGTGCACGCGTGGGGGGGTGTATTTGAGAGACTGTGGGAGTGTCTGTCACCATGCTGAGCAGCCAGTAACAAACATCTTAATATGGGTTCAGACGTCAGTGTGTTATACATACTCCATCTCATTCTTGTTAAGTGCTCTGTCTGTTCCAACAAACTTTTGCTGCAGAGTTTGGCAAATTTTGCTGCAGAGTATGGCAATCTGTGTACCCCTACTGCATATACAAGCCCTTTCCTTAGCTAATCTTATATGAGAACATAGCACGATGCACAACTCTTTAACCATAACTTTAATAAACACCCAAAGTGCCATAGTTATGCAGTAGATACAGATGGCATTTGATGTGCATCTTTATTCATTGCCAGCTTTAGTTAACAGCAAACCCTGGGGTTGCTGAGGATCCCCCTGGTCCTCAGGTTTCCCAACCACAGCAAAGTTATCTTAGCTTGATATTTTGTAACATGTCAGTCAAACCAACAAAAGCTAATACAACAATCTTGTGCATTTAATAAACCATGTGGGGAATAATAAATCTTACTTATATTTCCTTTAAAATTCAAAGATATCTCTGGTTATAGTAACAGTGTTTTGGGAAGTAACAGGCTTCACAATTCCATTAAATATTTTACCACTGACATAGAGCCCCTGGCTTAATTAAATCCTGCTGGAGGACATTCTGTCCATTGAAGCTAACAACATAGCTAGATTTATGTATTTAACTGTGTGAGGACCCCACAAAAGCTGCTACCGGATGGGAAAAAATGAAGAAAAAAAATGTACTCATTTTCTGATTATGCTCTTTACCTGAACAGAAGTGTGCTGTGACCTTGTTAGGATAAAGGTGATAATAAGCATGAGCACTGTATGTACTACAGATATCAGCAGCCCAGTGCACACCTTGTATTTTAAGAGCTGATGCCTCTAATCTTCAGGGATGGTTTTCCTCTTTCAAGGAGTTTTATAAATAATGTCAGAACACCCTATACTATAACTCTCAACTTTTTTTGATCGAGAATTGTGAGCAAAGCGAAAAACAGTAGCAAAATAAAGGCTCAAAAACAGTAACACATTTAAAATATTACTCAATGTACTTAAAAAGTTAACATAATAACACAGTTTGAATCAACCTGTAGTTTTTGGACAAAAAGAAGTATGAAACTCTATCTGGATGTATTGACTGTTTGTATTCCTGAATGATACAAGCAAGTAAAGCTTTTTATGATGGACAGAGCAAAATGATGAGGCAAAATCAGGGATGATCTGTGAAATCATGGGAGAGACAGGTATGCATTACTCCACAATGAGGTACACAAAAGTGACTTACCCATGCTGCTGTTGTAATGACAGCTTAACAACAGCCACTGATCTGGTGCAGCACCACCAGTGCTGCACAATTTATCTTGTATTTGTTGAAATAAGTGAATAAGTAGTATCGGTATTAATAGTATTGGTATGGCTTATGCTTGTGTGTGTAAAAAAAAAAAAAAGAATCTGATTTTTATCTGTACGCACACCCAATAATGCCAAAGCACATAAATTAATCTTCTGGGTATCAGTAAAAATGTAATTAACAAGTAATTGTATTTCAAAAGTAAAGCAAAAATATATCACAGAACATTCAGAAGCTTAGATCTTCTAAGGGTCTGGGTGCCCCTACTCCCCAGACTGTATACATTCATTTTGACTTGGACTTAGTGGTGGCTTTTGCTATCAAACTTACCCATTCTAAAACCAGCCCTGCTCAGATGTGTGCATATAAAAGGTTTCTGTAGGGTTTTGTGCAAGGGGGGGGGGGGGCTGATGATTGTATGGTCATTGTTTCTTTAATTTTCATTACAATCAAACCATAGAGGTGTGTGCAGGAGGTCATTATAGGTTCATCTCCCATCCACTCACATACAAGGCTTCTCTCTTGAACAGAGTGAGTGCAATAAATACTATCATGTTTACCTTGCTCTGTGAGTCCAGTAATCAAGATTCTGGGAGATTGTCAGGTCCCTTCAGCATGTCTGGAGATGATCGTCAAGACCCCATTCTGTAGGGGCTCTGCTCTCTCTGCTCCATACAGATTGGATTTGGGTATAGAACGTCTGTCTCCCTGTCCAGGTTGTCCATGGCCTTGTATGGTAGAAGTGGTTGGCTTGGTGTCCACTCGGTATGATTTGGAGGTGAGGCATTATGGAAGTTTTTTCAGCATGTCCAACCTGACATATGTTTGTATGGAGCATCCGTTCAGGCACACGAGCTTCTTTGGGGTCTTGGTATGTGATATGTTAGAGCCGGGTAAGGTCGGAGGAAATTTCTTTATGGAGCGTTTGGCTTTGGTGCAGGGCTGTGTAAGACTTTTGTAGCTGGGGCATGTGACCTTGGTGAGCTCAATGGTCTTGGTACCATGATCAGTAGAACTGATAGCAGAAGGTGGATAGAAATGAAATCCTGATGTGATGTGTCCTCCTTCATACTGTGGTGGAATCCCCTCATGATCATTGGCAATGTCCTTCAGCAATTGATTTACCACCTGAAGAGTTTGAGTGTCAAGGTGTTTCCCTGAAGGGTATGACTAGATACATTTTGGCGTTTAGCTGTTCCCTGGATTACTTCCTGTGTGTTAATTATTTCTATGAGAGGCCTCTGTTAGCTATGTTGTGTCTGTTTTCTACCATGGCTCTCTGCCACCAAAGTTCCATCTGATGATTTTATCAACCACAATGTAATGTCATGGTCTGCTTCTGTGTCAATAAATGTGCCAATTAGAGTGGCATATTTGATCAGCCACAAATTCATACATTTCGGCCCAATGTTAGAGTCTGACCTAAATAAAGCAGCACTGGAGTGGGCCCAGGTGGACTTGAGCGTGCCCAGGGCCCATCTTGTGTGTCATGGTGACAGGGCACTGCAACCCTCTGTGTGTTTGTGTTCTGTCAGTTTGCAACCCATCTTGTGCCATATGGGCTTACATCTAAGCTGGTGAGCTTTTCTTGTGATGCGAGCCAGGGTATTGTGTCGTGCCTTGGAGCTGCTGGTAGGCTGTGTGAGGTGTGGCAGCCACCCTCATCAATGGTGACATTCTCCAAGTGGGGAGGAAAATCCAAGAGGCAGGATCTGCCCTTTCATTTAACAAAGCAAATATGATCCTCTCAGCTTTGCAATTCAGGCTCCCAATGTCTTTGTATGGGCAGACAATTCTCCATAAGCTTAGAAGTGAACGCCTTTCACTGCATCAACCTGGTGGGGTGTCTGCCCAGGGTCCAGAAGCATTAGGGATGTTGGTGGAACCGGACAACCAGCTGCCGCCATCCATTCTTTAGTTCCTCAGTGAGTTAGGTGAAGATTATGGCCCAGGACACTTATGTGTAGGTTTGATGCTGTGTTTTTGGTTGTAGACAGCAGCCCGTCCCAGGCCGTCGAGCATTTTTGGTGTTAGTGCTTGCTTGAGTAGGATAGATAGACACATGGGCATGGGGAGGGAGGGAGTTTGTGGGATAGATATTTTCTCTTTGTAGAGAGGCAAGGGTATTGAGATGTTGGAAATTTTCACACTTGGACTGTCTTTTTTGGCATTGGGGACAGTTTTGGCAGGTTTCTATTTATCACTTTGCATATTTGGGAGTTTCCACCCAGGTTTTAGCGATTTTTTCTCTAACAGCTTTAGAAATGTTTTATTGTCTTTTGTGTCATTAGCGATTTTGTCTCACCTTTGATGATGGTTTGAGTGATCGTGATTTTTAGTTAGTTAGCTTTAGAGATGCCTTCCCTAGCTCATTCCTTTATGATTGTAGTCCATTTTTTGGCTGGGTTGTTCTTTGGTGGAGGGTGGCTTGAGGTATTAAGGATCTTTTGATCCTTTTGGTCTTGATTGCTTGATTTCTTGATTTTGGTTTGTAGGGGTGATTCCAGGCGTGGGTGAGGGAGTCAGCATTATGGGTGGTTTCCTTGTTGGATGGTGTGTTCTGGGCAGACCACAGGCTCCTTTGAAGAGGAAGTTTGCTTTTGAGAAAGTGTGAACTTTGCTTTTTTGCTTGGGGGGTCAGTGGGATTGGTGTGGGGGGGCTGGATGATTTCCTCAGTGAGACTTCGATAGGAGAGCATTTTGTCCAGTGAGGATGATTGATAGTGTCGTGTTTATGTTTTCCCATGTTTGTGATGATCAGGCTAGTTGTTTTTTTTCCTCTGTGGAATGGTGACTGTTTAGGGAATCCTGGATTTTTGGGTGTTGGGAGAAGCGAGCTTTAGTATAGGGTGTTGGGGCTTGAGTAATGTTCCCAGTTTCTTGTTGTGAAGTTTGGAGAGACATTCATATGGAGGTGAGTCTTCAGGATCTCCCTGTCTTTTGGGCTGTGTGGGTTTGAGTGGAAGGTAGAGAAGGTGGTGTTGTCTGTTGCTTGTTACAGTGGGCAGTTAGTACCTTGGGCACCTGGATGGATGATTTGATCCTATTTCTTTGCCACTAACCTGGAGGATGTCCTTGTAATAATATGGATACTCCCTCCCTCCTCCTTCGGTTTCAGGGTTCACTTTTGGGGATGGCGCGATGCGCATGAGTATAACCTGATAGTGCTAGTGCTGGAACTCTCTCAGGGCCCCAGTCCAGGGGAGCACAGACAGACGCTCGATGTTCTCCATACTGAGGGAGGAGGCTAGGAGGGGCGTGCATCTTGAGGTTTTAGAGCAGCATTACTTAGTTTTTTTTTTTTTTTTTTTTCTTTTTTTTGTTTAGGTAGGTTCTTCATTGAGCCTTGCAAAAGGCACTATGGGGGGTGGCAAGAGCCTTTGCCAAATATCGGAAGCCCAGGGGGGTGCACAGGAAGCCCGCGTCTTGCGAAGCAAACTTGTGTCTGGGCTGAAGACAGGTGGCTATTGTTTCTTTTACTTTTCTAACAGATCTCAGAGGTGTAAAAAGAAGATTACTATAGCTTGTGTAAGACACTGTGTATTGTCTGGGAGGAACAAAGTGGAATTAGTTACTGTAATAATTATTTTTTGCCACTTTCTCACAATCACATACCATGCACTTATACAGGTGGCTGCCTTTAGGGTTAGGGGTGAGGAGGCATACAATGTGTATCTATGACAACACAGACTGGCTTTTCATCCCAATCTAACATCAGAGGGATTCACAGGTAGTGACTGTCTCTCTTTTTGGGGAGGGGTGGTTGGTGAGGTAGGCAGTTTTCTCAGATAGGATCTGTGCACCTCCACAATTGGCTTGTTTGTTGTAGATATTGAGACTGTCTGTAATCCTGGAGAATTTACCAGCAAGTAAAACTTTTTTATGATGGACTTTGACTTTTGTCTTCATTGAAAGAAAAAAAAAATAGACAGAAATTCTTTTCTTATTCATGATTTCTGTTTAGGCCACCATTGTAGCATCCCAGAACATCAATAATCCTATGGCTTCATGAGTTTAATAGTAATTTTCTAAATGGTTATTTTTCTGCTGTCTTGGTCAGGAAAGGTGTATTGAAAGGATACAAGGAAAACTAAAGTTGAACAGCAGCATAACGATTTTTTCTTTAATCATTAGTTCTGTTCAAGCAATCATTGAATAAAAAAGTTGCATACAAAAAAGTATTTAAAATATACTTCAGAGCATACAGAATGTTATGGCTTCTTAAAGTGAAAGAGCTAAGGCAAAATCTGAGAGGAAGTCCGTGTGTGTGTGTGTGTGTGTGTGTGTGTGTGTGTGTGTGTGTGTGTGTGTGTGTGTGTGTGTGTGTGTGTGTGTTTGGGGGGATGAAACAGTAGGCAATGCCTAAGGCAGCATTTCACCCAAGTCCAGCCCTGTACACAGAGTTGTTGTAATGTATCATTGTTACAATTAAATGTCAATAGCATTGAATGTTCCTTTCTGAGATGGGTCAGCATAGTATAGCAGACAGGCTTGTCATAATCTAAGAGTATTGTAGGTATAGGCCAGTCTATGTGTACAACTCCTAAAAGTTTACAGCATGGACTAAAAGTTTGCATAGGAAAAGCAGTGGCAGTGACAGGGTGATACTTAGACTAAAACTGAGCAGGGTTCCCCAACTTGACATTTGCTGATTGCCCCCATAATGTTAACATCAGCCCGGTCTTTATCTTACATGCTGATACTTTCAAAGCACCTATAGCTCTTTTAACCTGAACAGGAAACAGCTTGCTGTAAGTTTTGCTACTGCAGTTGAATACACTCTCCCTAAGCATCCTCTATGAAACACATTTTATTTACCTGGCAAAGCCATAACTAGAGCAAAGTAAAGGGAGCAATTTACTGGCACAAGCTACTAGGGTCATGACTGACCATGTAAAAGTGGTACTGATCAGTCCATGCCAGAGAGTGGTGCACTATGTGATTGCTTTAGTTGGGCAGTTGGGCATGAGTGCAGTATAAGAATTTAAGTGCTTAATGTGTGGTATTGGTAATAAACTGCTGTGTATCTGTAACATGTTTGGTTTTGACTTCAGTATTCTGTTTTTGTCTTACTTCGTTTTGTCTAGGTATGCTGTATCATCATAACTTAAATATTTTATCTGTATAATGAATACAAAAATACAATAGGGATTCAATAAACCCTGCATGATCATTTTCCACCATATACACAATTTAAATTCAGTAAGAGCTATGTAGAGGTTCACACCACTGTGTAAACAAGGTAAACACCATGGCATGCTAATTACAGCATAAGCACTGCATGCAAATCAATCAACCAATCCAATGCAGTGGAGCTGTTCAACAAGCTGTAAAGCAACCATGTAGACTCTGTGCTGTTTTTTTTTCTTGCAAATTCCAAAAACCTTTGGAATACAGCAATGGAACGGAGTCTGCATGGTAAGAACACTAGGGGCTGCTGCTGTTTTAATTCATTTGTATGTGCTATAGGCTGAAGCCAATGCTACTGATGCTGCCAATAGGCTGAACCAAGAAGGAAAATAGTTTTTTTAGACCCCATTTAACCTTTCTCAACATACATGCTGTGGAAGTTGGAGAGAACTACAGGGTGGATAGGGTCACACTACAGGAATAAACTCTGCAACCTCTACTGTCCTCAACTCAGAGACAGGGCTAACTGAGGGGATCCCATACCAGTGGAGACAAGAGTATGTGTATCACATAGCTACCAGTACCTTTCAGAGACCAACAGGGGACATGCTGGGGGTGCCACAGGTATCAACATCCAGGATCCTCCAAAAAATTCCTGATTGCTATGCTCCAACATGCCAGTGACTACATATATGCTTCCCATAGTGCTGAGGAGAGGGACAGAAATATGCAAGAGTCCTACTCTGTAGCACACAACGCTGAAGTACTGGGTGCCATAGTTTGCACACATATAGAAATTAAGGCATCACCCAGGGAACAAGGTAGGCTCTACAGAAATCAAAACGACTACCACTCTATCAACTGCCAAGTCATGTATAATGCCAAGAGAATCATCTTAAACATGTGTGCTGGCAACTGTGGCAGTTACCATGATTCACATATCTGGCTTACTTCCCAACTGGAGCAGGTGTGTGCTTGGGCTGATATCTCATAGGGTCATTTACTGGGGGTTGCAGGCTATGCACTGGAACCATGGCTGATGACTCCCATCAGAAATGCACCCACATCCATGGAAGGACACCATAATGAGGCACATGCTCAAACCAGAACTATCATAGATAGTGTGCTTGGACTGCTGAAGTCATGGTTCCAGTGCCTAAATACACCTGGGGTACCCCTGCATTACAATCCACTAACATGTATAGATATATTCACAGTATGTGCAATGCTATGCAAAATCATCCTGAGAAAACAGCTTCAGCAGGATCAGTAAGGGGATGGGGCACAGATCCCAACACCAATGCTGAGGTCACCACAGCCACAGGCAGATGAGGAGTTAGAATGGGAACCACCAGCTGCTGTGGGGGTAGGCAGATGTAGGCATGCTCAGTATGCCCTCACATTGGATAAGAGACAACATATAACACACTCACTCACAACCTAGGGGCCTAAAACCTTCCTTGTACGCACATACATATAGTGACATTGATGCCAGGCAGCTCACAGAACCTGTACCTCCCCATGTATTGACTGTGTACTGCTTGCATCAGACAGAGTCAGCACTAAACTAAAATCATGTCAATTGCTGCATTTACAAAGTTAGTCTTGAACTTGGAGTGCATTGTGTAATAATTTGAATGGGTGGCATATCCTTGTGTTTCTCTAATTCTTACTGTAAGTAAGTAAAAGGTGGGAAATTGTTACAGACATAATCTTAACATGTGACAGCAGAGACTCCTTTGACTTATATGTGTCCATTATTAAGTAGTAGGCATCAAAGATTCACACAGGCATACCTCGAAATATTGCTGAAGATTACTGCAAGAGAGAAGTTAGAAAGTGATGATACACATTGCAGTTTCTGACTTCACATCCCTCACAGGATCATTCACAATAAAGTTGGGAAATTTTGATGCTATCAACTGTCTAACTTTCCAAGGTCAATATAAGTCAATGGTAAAATTACTAGTTCAACACCACAAATGTATATATACTAAGCACTAAGTCAGACTGAAACACACACTTTGCAATTAAGCCATGATAAAGTACAGATTATTATACCAGGGATAAAAATTCAAAGGGGGATATTCCAGTGCGACTCTGTCACCATTGCAATTCTGCCTTGCCATTAACCCATTAATCTGTTTACTTAACAACTTAGGCCATGGCTACAATTTAGCTCCTAAAAAAACAACAAAGTATAAAGACTTCTCATCTTCTCTTTGTCGATGATTTACAACTGTATAGCTCATCAGATGAGGAATTGAAAGCACAGCTGCATGTTGTCAAAACTTTTTCAGATGATATAATAATGTCATTTGGTCTTGAAATGTGTGTAAAAGAAACCTTTGAAGCAAGAAAACTGCAGCACCAGGAAAACAGTAGTTTGGGACAAGAATGTGATATAAAAGAACGTGAGCAAGAAGGAGTGTATACATATTTGGGAACTGATGAAGGATCAACAATAAAACATGAACAAATGTGAATAAAACTTAGTAAGGAATACTTTAGAAGACTTAAATTAATTCTGAAAACAGCATTGACATCTAGGAACAAAATCCAAGCTGTAAACCAATTTGCTCTTTCTGTCCTAACTTACAATTTTGGAGTGACTGACTGGCCCAAAATGTGTTGGATAGACTGAATAGGAAAACAAGAAGGATGTTTCATGTTCACCAAATGATTTATTAAAATCAGTTTATACCAAGATTATATATTCCCCAATCGGAAGGAGGGATGCCTCTTTGAAATTGATTAGCAGGGTTGGGAGGGTGACTTAATGGCTAAGATGTTTGCCTTACAAACACAAGGTGCAGGGTTTGAGTCTCACAAGGGATAATTGGCTAGGCTTAAAATGGCTCGCAAGGGCAGTTAGCTTAGTACTAAACTATGAATCTATGAATCTATGAATCTATGAATCTATTACATGTATAGATCTACAGTTGTGGGACTCTACACATATCTGCTGACCTCACAAGACCCAGATGCAGTGAAAGTCTTGAAATAGGAAGAGAATAAATCTAAGATGACTTCTCTGCTTAATTTAGCAGAAGCATATTGGCATCAAGCAGGTGCAGGAATGGAAACCAAACCAGAAATAGATAAAAATCAGACAGCAACTGAATGTGCCAAAAAACAAAAGAAAGAATATAAGGTGAAGGACCAGATGAGAAGGCAAGAAATGTGGAAAAAGCATAAATATAGTTGCAAGTATAGAAAACTTCTGGAAGAACCTCATGTTGATCAGGAAAGAACAACGGAATGGTTTAGGAGAGGCAAATTCAAATCAAGAGACAAAAGGTTAATATTGGCAGCACAAGACAGTGGGCTACATACATGGTTTACAAAGTCCATTGAACATGTTGGAGAAACAGACAAATGTAGGTTTTGGAAAACAGAACTGGAAACAGTTGTGCACCTCATTGCTGGTTGGCTCATACTAATGGCAGAAGGACTATATACTGAAAGGCATAATAATGTGGCAAGACTGTTGCACTGGGGCTTGTGCAAACATTATGGTAATGAAGTGACTGAAAAACACTGGAAACACGAGTCACAAAGCATCAAAGAAAATGATGACGTCTACATCACATGGGCTCACCCATTACCAACCATTCAAAAGACAAATGCTAGAAAACTGGATATAGTGGTCCATGAAAAGAAGACAAAAGTAGCACTGATCATTGAAATCGCCACACCCAGTGACTACAGTGTCTTGCATACAGAGATATACAAAGTCATAAGATATTAGGATTTGTAGGCAGAAAAGAGAGCAGTGTGGAAGAATGATACCCATACAATTCCAATAGTAGTAGAAGGAATGGATTTATAAAAAGTGATGGCACAGTGGTGCAGCAGTTGCGTTGTTGCCATACAGGAAGAGATTTTCTGGTTCAATTCTCAGCCGGGGTGCCTTCTGTGCATAGTCTGCATGTCCTCTCTGCATTCATGTGGGTTTCATCCAGGTGCTCCTGTTTCCTCCTATGTTACAAATACATGCGTCTAGAGCATTTATTCCTGTGCCTCTGCTGAAAATTAGCTTTGTTCCAAGTCGCAATTTCCTGGTAAACAAATGTTAAATAAATAAGTAAATAAAACAATAAATAAATCTACAATCATATTTGGATATGCTACCAATATATGTAACTTCATACGAATTGTAGATGGAGTCATTACTGGGTATATTGCGGGTGCTGCAAAGAGCACTTCTGGATGACATCAAAGATTGAAACAATACTAATTTCCTGAACTTTAATCATTCTTTGACTTCAATCCTATCATGGTAATAGAAACTCAAAAGATTTGGAGAAATTAAAAAAAGTGAAACACACATTCTGCATTGTGCATCTCATACATATGGACATCACATCCAACACCAGGGTGGGCATACCTCTGCTGTACTCTACTCCTATCAGACCACTAATTGAGTACAATGCTTCATTCTGTCTGTACCTCACCAAACACCTGGAACAATTGGGTGCCTGGGAGAATTCAGGGCCTCCAAACATGACAACATGGAAAGACTGAACATTTCAATCACTTTACTCAGCATCATATAGGCTGATGACTGGTGACCTATGCTTGGCTTACAGAGCAGTCTCAGACCATGCCCTGCTGGAGATGCTGGACATCTGCATTTTCTTGCTGCCTTTAGCTAATTCCACCTAAACCACCAATTTTCTAGAGCTTCTATGATTTAAAAAGCTTGTTTCAGCTACATAAGGTATTATTTTACTGCCTGCACTTTAACAAAGTCATTTTTGTGTTTAAATTACCTGTTTAACTGTTGTAGGCTACTCACTCAAGTGTGATAGCCATTTCTGTGCATTTAAAGTGTTTTTTTTTATTGTATCTGCTTTATTTTCTGAAAAAAACAAAAAAAATATATACTTGTTATCCTGCCTTTCTAAGCTAGTATAGTCCAGTTTTCAGGTTAGTGCTGAATTCAGGGCTGTGTTACAAGTTTCTGTGTTTGCCCATACCTTACTTGGATAGAAGGAAGTTTCTCTGTTCACTGTGAGAGAGGGAGCTTTGAGCAGCCTATCTGTCCCTGGAGGAGTGGTTTCAGCCTAGAAATTAGTAGTTTATTGGCCATTTTGGGCTAATTTCTATCTCTTTCATTTCCCTGCTATAAAACCTGCATTTGTGAGGTTTTTGCACTAGTATACAGCTCAGCAAGCTCCTGTCTGGTGTCCTGCAGAGTTCTACAGCAGCACTGAGACAAAAAGAGAGAATTTGGAGTGATTATCATTTTTCTGCATTTTCTTCCTGCCTTTAGCTAATTCCGCCTAAAACATTGATTTTCTAGAGTTTCTATGATTTAAAAAGCTTGTTTCATCTACATATTGTACTTATTTTATTGCCTGCAATTTAACAAAGTCATTTTTGTGTTTAAATTACCAGTTTAACTGTTGTAGGTTACACACTCACGTGTGATAGCCATTTCTGTGCAATTAAAGTGCTTTTTTATTGTATCTGCTTTATTTTCAAAACAAAACAAAAATAAAACAAAAACAATACTTGTTTCCCACCTTTCTAAGCTAGTATGGTCCAGTTTTCAGGTTAGTGCTGAATTCAGGGCTGTGTTACAGGTTTCTGTGTTTGCACATACCTTACTTGGATAGAAGGAAGTTTCTCTGTTCACTGTGAGAGAGGGAGCTTTAAGCAGCCTATCTGTCTCTGGAGGAGTGGTTTCAGCCCAGAAATTAGTAGTTTATTGGCCATTTTAGGCTAATTTCTATCTATTTAATTTCCCTGCTATAAAACCCACATTTGCGTGGTTTTCCGTGCTGGGCAGCGCCGGTTAGCTAGGGTATAACTATTCCCTGCTCAACAAAGTCTACTCTTCAATTTTTCCCTTGGAACTAGACAAACTTTCAACTTAAGCACTCAAACCATTCACTTCTCATCCTGGCACTTGCTCAAAACTCCTAGCAAGCATTAATAAACCTTAGCACTAGACCCCCATACACTGTAGAGAAGGACAAGGCTTTCTATTCGACCTTACTAGCCAGTCAGTAAAACAGTTCACTGTACCTATCAAGGCATGTCCAAAGGGCAGTTTCAGGTGTACTCTCCGGTCCAACTGGTGAATCTGGATATTTTGAGGTAATGTTTCCATTGCCTCATGTACACAGACAACCCTCTCCTCCTTTCACTAAACACTAATACATGCGATAGATGCAATTATACAGCCAAACTGGAGGCTAAGCTCTCAACTGAGCTGATCAAAGGAAGGACACAGAAGAAACTCGGAGCTATAATATATAACATTAATTATCCTGTTTTTTGTTTATTTTGTTCTTTATTTCTTTGTTATTTCTAGCACTTTGTGTACTGTGTATTTTTCTAGCTAGTTTCACTGTGTGTGAGGTATTAACTGGAAATTGTCCACTTTTATCAAGCATCTGTTGGGTTGTTTGTTTCTGATAACTTGTTGCAGTTAAACTCTTTTTTCTCTGGGCTCCTTTAGCTGTTTAAAACTTTCATTTAAAGGCTCACTGCTGCTTTTCAGCTATGAGAAACATTTCTGCAGTTTGTTCTAAGTAGTGGGGATATTTGTAGCATTTCCATATTCAGGCTTGTATTTGGGCCTAGTGTTTGTGGAGGCTGTGTGTCTGAGCACATATTCAGGGACATCTTGGTTTAGCCAAAGCCATCAGGCATTTCAGTGAGAGAGAATTGTTTGAGGTCATTGGCTGACTGAGGTCACCTGGACTACAGCTTAGACTAAGCACCTCATTGGTTCTTTTGAAATTTCTTTCTTAAAAGCTGTCTCAGGTTTCAACTTTCTGTTACCTAAGAAGTTCATTTGTGAGTGTTCTGCCATTTCACACTGAGCTGATCGAAGGAAGGACACTGAGGAAACTTGGAGCTATAATATAGAACATTAAGTATCCTGTTTTTTGTTTATTTTGTTCTTTATTTCTTTGTTATTTCTAGCACTTTGTGTACTGTGTATTTTTCTAGCTAGTTTCACTGTGTGTGAGGTATTAACTGGAAATTGTCCACTTTTATCAAGCATCTGTTGGGTTGTTTGTTTCTGATAACTTGTTGCAGTTAAACTCTTTTTTCTAGGGGCTCCTTTAGCTGTTTAAAACTTTCATTTAAAGGCTCACTGCTGCTTTTCAGCTGTGAGAAACATTTCTGCAGTTTGTTTCCTACCCTCCCTTCCTGTTGGTATAGTGTTTTTATAGTTGGTGGCTTTGCAGTTGCCCGCCCCTACTGTAAATTTGATCTGGGACCCTCCTCCCAGTCTAGTGTCATTACCTCATTCTACCCAGTACAGGGAAAACATTTGATAAGCCAATCAACTTAGTTTCTGCTACTCTTTTCTCTCTTTCCACTTAAAAAAAATGTATCTGCTTTTACTGTATTTGTGTTACTTCCTACTTTATTTTGCTTTTGCGTCATCTTAAAAGTACTCAATTGTATTTAGTATTGCTTGGTGTAACTCATTCTAAGCCTTTTAGTTTAAGCACTTGGGCTTCAGACCAGTTGTTTTACATTAAGAAGGTTTGTGGTCTGCACTGTAGTGGCAGAACAGGTAGCTTACATCCTTCTAAGTTGGGAACTGCTGATTGAGGGCTCAGTTTCTCTTATTCTAAAAGTGTATTAATTCTGGTTTAAGCACTTGGGCTTCAGGCCAGTTATTTTACATTAAGAGGGTTCATGGTCTGCACTCTTGTGGGAGGAGAGGCTGGACTCTGCCCTTCTGAGCTGGGAATTTCTGGTTAAAGGCTTATAGTGCCTGCATATTTGAACTGCTTCTTACTGAAATTGGTACACCTTGTTTGATGTAGCACAGACTAGATCCAGGCCTGCTGAATCTAGATTTGTTTGTATAACTTGAGCACTAATCCAGGAATTCTTTAAAGTAATCAATTGTATTTATTACTGCTTGGTAGTAACTTGATTAAAGTGTAGCTATCATTCTAAGTCTTTTGGATTAAGCACTTGGGTTTCAGACCAGCTGTTTTACATTAGGAAGGTTTGTGGCCTGCACTGTGGTGGCAGGACAGGTAGCTTACATCCTTCTAAGTTGGAAACTGCTGATTGAGGGCTCAGTGTCTGTTATTCTAAAAGTGTATTAGTTCTGGTTTATGCACTTGGGCTTCAGGCCAGTTATTTTACATTAAGAAGGTTTATGGTCTGCACTCTTGTGGGAGGAGAGGCTGGACTCTGCCCTTCTGAGCTGGGAATTTCTGGTTAAAGGCTTATAGTGCCTGCATATTTTAATTGTTTCTTACTGAAATTGGTACACCTTGTTTGCTGTAGCATAGACTAGATCCAGGCCTGCTGAATCTAGCTTTGATTGTATGCTTGTTGTTTGTTTGCTTGTTTTTTCCCTGAAATGCAGCTTTTCAGCGCTTCTGTGGATCCCTAGTGATATCTGCATTGCTTAGTGTACTTATTTCCTTGTTTCACTTGAAAGAAAGTTACTGTTTGCCATTTTTGCATGTAAGTTACCTGTAACACATTGCATTTAAGTTACCTGGCACTTGCTCACTAAAGCAGCACTAAAAAATTAAAAGCACTACACTCTCACAAACTCCCCTTGAGTACCTTGTTCCCCATTGGCCCTTTTTTTCAATTATAAAGGAATTCACAATACTATTCTAGCATGTCCAAAGGTCAGTTGTCAATCTCCTCTCTGGTCCAGCTGGTGAATCTGGGAATCTTGAGGCAATTTTACAACTGCCTCATGTACAGAGACAACCCTCTCCTCCTCCCAACAAATTCCAACACATGTGAGAGATGCAACCATATAGCCAAACTGGAGGCTAAGCTCTCTCAACTCAGTACTGGCGTAACCAGTCAGGAGGAGAAGGAAACCACACTCACTACAATTCCAGTCTCACATAGACCTACCACAAAAGCAAACCAAACACATAAACACACAAAAACATACTTGGAGGCTCTAAATAAAAATTTGCCTAAGCAGCAGAGACCTCCAAAGCAGACACCCAAGCAACTGCTACCCCAAAACAAAACATGTGCAACACATAGCTCACAAAGCCAGTGTACTGAACAGTCACAGCCCTTAAGGCTAAACGACACACCTGATAAAATTATAATAGGTGACTCTATCGTTAGGCACATTGACGTCTCGCTCACCAGGCTGAACAAAGAGAAGGTCATGGTGAGCTGCCTGTTGGGCGTTAGGATCCGCCACATAACACAAGCACTCAGGTCACTCCAAGGCAAGTACAAATATAACTCAGTCATTGTCCATGCTGGTGTGAATGACCTGAGACGTACCTCCCTGGACTGCATGAAAAGAGACATAGAGGAGCTCTCTGAGCATGTAGCCCAGGCCGGTATGACCCTGATGTTGAGTAGCATCTTACCCTCACCAAGAATGATGCCACAATATGAAGACAAGATGATCAATTTCAACAATTGGCTTAAGTATTGGTGTCATTCAAAGTGGATCCAATGCCTGTCAGCCTGGGATGGCATGCTCGACAAGCCACGATGCTTTGCTAGGGACGGCTTGCACCAGTCACCCCTGGGCATTTGGATATTGGCAAAGGCTCTTGCTACCCCCATATTGCCTTTTTTAGGCAAGGCTCAAAAGACAAACCCACCTCCATAGGTATCACAAGGGATAAGAAACTAAGAGTAATGCTACTCAACGTCAGAAGTCTAAACCTCAAGATGCACACACTCGAAACTCTCCTTAGCATGGAGAACATCGATATTTGTGCAGTAACAGAAACCTGGTTCAAGGCTCCCGAAAGCACCACAGCACTACCAGGTTATACCTCATACCATGCTTTTTGGCCCCAAAATGTGGACTGAACCACAAAAGGAGGGGGAGTATCAATATTCGTCAAAGATACCCACACCTCCAGGTTGGTGGCACAGCACGAAGCATCAGAGACTATCCATGTGCAACTAACAGTGGGTAAAACTGCCTTCCAGTTTATAGCCTGCTACAGACCACCCTCCCAAACCCAGGAATCCCACTCGGCCTTCCTGAGAACACTGGAAAATATGAAGGTCTCTCAAAACACCATTATATTGGGCGACTTCAACTACCCAAACATAGACTGGGAGCATTACTCTAGATCCAACACCCTAGCCCAAAGGTTCCAAGAATTTATAAATTCAAATGTTATGGAATAACTTGTTACCACTCCCACAAGAGGGGAAAACATACTGGACCTGATCATCACCAACATGGGGACTCTATGCTCCAGACCAGAAGTGTATCCCTCACTGGTAAGATCAGACCATAAACTAATCTCACTGGATATTCACATCCCGACCCCACCCCCTGCCCAGAAAACCACAGTGAAAAACTTCTCTAAAACAAATTTCATACTCCTCAAAACCGAGGTGGAATCCTTCAAAGCCCCCGGGCCTGTGGAAAATACGGCCCAGACCGCAGAATCCTTTATAAACGCATTCTATGAACACCTTCAGGAATGCATGAATCATGCAATCCCAAATAAAACCAAGACCCAATCCTCCAAAGGCAGACATCCTGTCTGGTGGACTCCAGCCATAAACAAACTATACAATAGAAGGAGGAAGCTACTACATGATAGAGCAAAATCCCAAAAAGGGAAGGCATCTCTGATCAGTATTAGCAAAAAACTATGGGCACTCATAAAATTGTCTAAGGCCAGCTTCGAGAAAAAAATTGCACAGGGCACTAAGGATAATCACAAGGCTTTCTTTAGTTATGTTAGGAACCTGGGTGGGAATTCCCAGATATGCTCAGAATTAGTCCAAAATGGCAAAAAATACACCGAACCCACAGACATTGCCAACATCCTAGCTGACAGGTTCAGAGCAAACGTCTCCCCAACCTCCACACCAAAAGGGCAAATATGTATCCCAGCAGAGTGCTACCCCCTAGACATCTCAGATGCTCAGGTAAGAGCCGCCCTCTCCAAAGCAAAAAACACAGCATCAATGGGACCAGACGGTGTCCTGGGCTGCGTCCTACATGAACTCCAAGAAGAGCTAAACCCAAACATAAAACTACTGTTCAATCTCAGCCTTACTACAGGATATGTACCCAAAGAGTGGCATACAGCAACAGTGGTCCCTCTCCACAAAGGTGGTGCCTCAACAGATCCTGGAAACTATCGCCCCATACTACCTTGGTCTGCAAAGCTATGAAAAGGATCATCATGGACCTCATAAATAAAGATATTGGGGAGCTACAGACACTGGATCCTACCCAGTTCGGCTTTGTTAAGGGCAGATCCTGCCTCTTAAACCTGGTTGATTTCTTTGAAACAATCACCAAGGCCATTGACGTGGGGAAGGTGGTCCACACAGCCTACCTGGCCCTTGCAAAAGCCTTCGATACAATACCCCACTCGGGCATTATAGATAAGCTCACCAGCTTAAATATAAACCCCTACGTCACTAGATGGGTTGCAAACTGGCTCAGGGACAGAACCCACATGGTTAGAATTGCTGGAGCCATGTCAGACTCCAAACCAGTTACAAGTGGTGTCCCACAAGGCTCAGTCCTGGGACCTCTCTTGTTCGGTATATATTTCTCGGAGGTACAGGCCAACGCGGAAGGACTGTGTCTGACCAAGTTCGCAGATGACTGCAAACTGGGTGCCATAATCGACTCTCCAGCTGACATGAGCATCCTCCAAAAGGGCCTCATAGAAACAGACAACTGGTGCCAGAGCCATGGCCTCAAGCTAACCGCCAAAAAGTGTATAGTCATCCCCTTTGGCAAAAACAAAGTGCCCACAAATTACCACATAGGTGGTAATCCATTAAGTACAGAAGAAGTAATTAGGGACCTGGGGACCCAAGTTGATAGCAATCTCTCATTTGACAACCACTTGGCCAAAGTGGTTAGAAAAACATTTTACATAGCCCACCTAATCTTGAAGGGATTCACATCTAGATCAGGGGAGGTCATCATGCCTCTTTACTCATCCCTCATCAGGCCCATAATTGAGTACAATGCCCCTTTTGGGATGTACCTTACCAGACACCTGCAGCAACTGGAAAGACCCCAAAAGTATCTCATCAAGAGGATCAAAGGGCTCAAACAGATGCCATATGCTGCCCGGTTAAAGAAACTCCCGCTCTACTCAGTGGCATACCACCTGCTCAGAGGCGATCTGTGCCTGACGTATAAAGCCATGTCCAACCCGGAATTAATGGACATGCTGCACCTCA
This sequence comes from Protopterus annectens, assembly GCF_019279795.1. Lineage (NCBI taxonomy): Eukaryota > Metazoa > Chordata > Ceratodontiformes > Protopteridae > Protopterus > Protopterus annectens. The sequence goes on from NC_056734.1 coordinate 308,028,282, forward strand.
GAAAATCCAAATCCTATTGAGCTACATGCTCGAGAGACTTGAACCTCAGCACTGAAATAAATAGGACATGCTGGAGGGACAGATTCATAACCCAGAGGATCCCTTCACTCTGGAATAAAATCCCAGTCCAGGTTAGGCAGAGTCCCTCATTGACTCTCTTCAAGAGGAATCTTGATGAGTGGATGGGAGATCAAAAGTTTACCCCGGGTATCACTTCTGTGTCACTGTTAGACAGAGGCACAGTATACTAACCTCGAAATAGGGCATAGCAAAATTAATTTAAAATGGGTGGCGAAAGCCAAACACACTCTGGCTAGGCTTATAAATGCCCTAGGGCAGATAGCCTAGTATGAACCTATGAACCTATGAACCTAAGACTGGACCAGGCAGTCTAGAGGAGAAGGGAATTACTTGCATCACACCACCATTCTCACATAGACCTATGAAACCAGCAGCGGCAAAAAACACATATAAATACATGAAAACATACTCGGAGGCTCTAAATAAAAATCTGCAAAAGCAACAGAGACCTCCATAGCAGACATCCAGGCAACCGCCACCCCCCCAACACAAACCATGAAACACATACTTCACAAAACCAGTGTGCCATGCAATCCCAGCCCTTAAGGCAAAATAACACACCCAACACACTAGTAATACATGACTCTATAGTCAGGCACACTGACATCCTACTCACTAGGCTGAACAAGGAGAAGGTTACTGTTAGCTGCCTGTTGGGTGCCAGGATCCGCCACATAACACAAGCACTCAGGTCACTCCAGAACAAGTACAAATATGACTCTGTCATTGTCCATGTTGGTGTGAATGACCTGAGCTGTACCTCCATGGACTACATGAAAAGAGACATGGTGGAGCTCTCTGATCACATAGCCCAGGCCAGTATGACCCTGACCCTGTGTAGCATCCTGCCCTCACCAAGAATGATACCACAGTATAGAGAAAAAATTATCAATTTCAACAATTGGCTAAGTTTCTGGTGTCATTCAAAGGGGATCCAACCTGGGATGACATGCTCGACAAGCCACGCTGCTTCAATAGAGATGGCTTGCACATGTTACCTTTAGACTTTCAAATACTGGCCAAGTCTCATGTCACCCCCATAGTACCTTTTTTAAGCAAGGCTCAAAAGACAAACCCACCACCGTAAATAGCACAAGTAACAAAAAACTGAGGGTAATGCTACTCAGTGCCAGTTGTCTAAACCTCAAAATGCACGCACTTGAGGCACTCCTCAGTATGGAGAAAATCAATATATGTGCAGTAACAGAAACCTGGTTTAAGGCTCCAGAGAGCACCCCAACACTACCAGGCTACAATGCATACCATACATTTCGGACACAAAACCCAGACCGAAATACAAAACGTGGGGGAGTATCCATATTCATCAAGGATACCCACACCTACAGGTTAGTGGCACAGCACGATGCTTCAGAGATCATCCACGTGCAACTAACAATGGGCAAAACTGCTATTCAAAATTATAGCTTGCTACAAATCACCCACCATGTCCCACGACCCCCACTCCACATTCCTGGAAACACTGGGAAACATAAAGGTCCTACCAAACACCCTGATATTGCGTGATTTCAATTAATAAACTCCCTTGCCCAACATTTCCTAGAATTTATAAACTCAAATGTCCTGGATCAACTGGTCAACACCCCCACCAGACGTGACAATATATTGGACCTGGTCATCACCAACATGGATGACCAGTTTTCCACATCAGAGGTCAATCCCTCACTGGTTAGATCTGACCATAAACTAGTCACTCTGGATATCTACATTCTGTCACCACCCCCGGTCAATGAAACCACCATGAAAAACTTTTCAAAAGCAAACTTCACATTACTTAAGACCGAGGTGGGAAGTTTCAAAGCCCCCATTCTAAAGGATAACACTGTCCAAGCTGCAAAATCCTTTACTAATTCATTCTATGGGCATCTACAAGAATGCATGGATCATGCTATCCCAAACAAAACCAAGACTCACTCCTCCAAGTAAAGGAAATCAGTCTGGTGGACCCCTGCCATAAACATGCTATACAATAGAAGGAGGCACCTAATACAGAAAAAAGTAAAATCCCAAGAAGGGAAGACATCTCTGATCAGTATCAGCAAGAAACTACGTTGCTTCATAAAATCATCCAAGACTAGCTTTGAAAGAAAAATTGCCATGGACTCCAAAGATAACCAAAAGAATCTAAGTGGCAATTCTCAGATCTGCTCGGAGTTAGTGCAGAATGGCACAAAATACACTGAACCAACCGATATAGCCAACATCCAGGCAGACAGGTTCAGTGCATACTTCTCCCCCCTCTCATCCCCAAAAGGGCCCATAACTATACCAGAAGAATGTAGTGCCCCTGAAATCACAGACACTCAGGTTAAAACAGCCCTCTCCAATGCCAAAAATACAGCATCAATGGGATCAGATGGTGTCCCAAGCTGCATCCTACATGAGCTTAAAAATGAACTAACCCCTCACCTAAACACACTGTTTAAACTCAGCCTCTCCACAGGCTATGTGCCCACAGAGTGGTGCACAGCAATGGTTATTCCGCTCCACAAAGGTGGAGCCACAATGGATCCCGGGAACAATTGCCCTATAAGCCTGACTAGCTTGGTCTGCAAAGCTATGGAGCACTTCATCATTGATCTCATTAACAGAGACATTGGGAACCTCCAAACACTGGACCCTACCAATTTCAGCTTTGTTAAGGGCAGATCATTAGTCCTAGTGGACTTCTTTGAGACAGTTACCAAGGCTATAGATGAGGGAAGCATGGTCCACACAGCCTATCTAGACCTTGCAAAGGCCCTCAACACCATTCCCCACTCAGGTATTATAGACAAGCTCACCAGCCTGAACATAAACCCCTACATCATGAGATGGGTTGCCAACTGGCTCATGGACAGAACTCTCATGGTAAGAGTTGCGGGAGCTAGGTCTGACTCTAATCCAGTTACAATTGGCATTCCCCAGGGCTCAGTCCTAGGACCCCTTCTGTTCGGCATATAATTTTCAGAGGTACAGGCAAGCACAGGAGGACTATGGCTGACCAGGTTCACAGATGACTGCAAACTGGGGGCTATAATTGACTCTCCGGCTGACACAGACATCCTCCAAAAGGGTCTCACTGAGACAGATACCTGGTGTCAAAACCATGGCCTCAAGCTAAATGCCAAAAAGTGCATAGTCATCCCCTTTGGAAAAAACAAAGTACCCACAAACTACCACATAGGTGGTAGCCCCCTAAATATGGAATCTGGGGACCCAAGTAGATAGTAACCTCTCCTTTGTGCCAAAGTGGTTAGAAAATTCTTCTATGTGGCCCACCTAATCACAAAAGGGTTTGCATCCAGATTGAAAGAGGTCATCGGGCCCCTCTACACATCACTCATCAGACCCATCATAGAGTACAATGCCCCATTTGGGATGTACCTTACAAGACATCTGCAACAACTGGAAAGACCACAGAAGTACCTCACCAAGATCATTACTGGCCTCAAGCAGATGCCCTATGCAGCTCAACTGAAGAAACTACAGCTGTACTCAATTGCATACCACCTACTCAGAGGTGATCTGCCTGACATACAAGGCCATGTCCGACCCAGAATTGATGAACATGCTCCACCTAAATAAAACCAAATCCCCTCAAGCCACACACTCCAGGGATTTAAACCTCACCACAACAATAAATAGGATGACCCCTGCAATACCAGGCTACAGCTCTTACCACACTTTTCGGCCACCAAACCAGGATCGAAACACTTAAGGTGGAGGAGTGTCCATATTCACCAAGAATATTCACACCACCAGGTTAGTTGCACAACACAATGCGTCTGAAATTCTCCAAGTGCAATTAACAATAGGTAAGACTGCAATCCAAATTGTAGCTTGCTACAGATCCCCACCATGCCCCAAGATTCTCACTACACCTTTCTAAACATACTGGAAAATATTAATATACAACCAAACACCATAATACTGGGTGATTTCAACTACCCTGCCATTAATTGGGAAAACTACTCATGTACCAACACCTTTGCTCAACGGTTCTTGGAATTCATAAATTCCAATGCCTTGGATCAGCTAATCCATTGTCCCACCCGGATCTCCAATATCCTAGACCTGGTCATTATCAACATGGGATATCGATGCTCCACACCTATGGTCACCACCTCATTGGTCAGGTTAAACCATAAGCTAATCACCCTTAAAATCAACATCCCACTCCCACCCCCCAGTAAGGAAACATCCATAAAAAACTTCTCCAAAGCCAACTTCATGCTACTCAATCAGAAGTTACAACCTTCATGACACCCGGGAACTGAAAGTTCGACTGCTGAGTCCTACACTAAGGTACTGTATGAGCACATCCACTCATGCATGAATCATGCCATCCCGAATAGAACCAAGATGCTCTCCTCCAAAAAAGAAAGCCAATCTGGTGGTCCCCTGCCATAAAAGAACTTTACAACAAAAAGAAAGAAACTGTTGCAGAAAAGAGGAAAAACCCAGGATGCAAAAAACTCCCTTACCAGCCACAGTAAGAAGCTGAGATCCCTCATAAAATCTTCCAAAGCTAGTTCCGAAAATAAAATTGCCAAAGATTCCAAAGACACCCACAAGGCATTCTATAGACATGTCAAGAATCTAAATGACAATGCTCAAATCTGCTCTGAGCTACAACAGAAAGGCATTAAATATACTGATCCCAATGATATTGCCAATATCCTGGCAGATCAATTTAGTGCCAACTTCACCCCCCTCTCACCTCCTAAAAGGCCCATCTCAATGCCAGAAGATTGCCAAATTCTGGTAATAATGGCCACACAGGTAAAAAACGCACTCTCCAAAGCTAAAAATACAGCATCCATTGGACCAGATGACATCCCGGGCTGTGTACTACATGAACTACAAAATAAACTGGCACCTCATCTAAGTGTCATGTTTAATCATACCCTCACCTCAGGCTTCATGCCCACTGAGTGGTGCACAGCTACAGTTATCCCACTCCACAAGGGGGAATCCACCTTGGATCCTAAGAACTACCGCCCCATTAGTCTGACGAGCGTGATCTGCAAGGCCATGGAATGTATTATCAAGGAACTTATAAACAAAGACATTGGCAACCTTAAGGCACCGGACCCCACCCAGTTTGGGTTTGGGAAGGGCCAATCTTGTCTCCTGAACCAGATTGACTTCTTCAAATCAGTCTCCAGAGCCACGGACGAGGGTAAGGCAGTCCACACAGCCTATCTGGACCTCACCAAGGCCTTTGACACCATCCCCACTATGGAATCATAGATAAACTTACTAATCTGGGAATTAATCCCTACGTTCATAGTTCATAGGCTGGTACTAGGCTGTCAGCCCTAGGGCCTATACAAGCCTAGCCATAACAATTCCCTGGCTATTTCTTCCCACACTATGTACTACCCTGGACCCATGTCTAACAGGATGACTGACATGATCCCCGGGGTGAATTTCTTTTCTCCAGCCAATCATCAAGGTTCCTTTTGAAGAGGACCAAAGAGGCACTCTGCTTGATATGAATGGGCAATCTATTCCAGAGTCTGGGGAGTCTCTGGGTCAGGAACCTATCCCTCCAGCATGTTTTGTTTATTGTGATGACAAGGTTTAGATCCCTGGAGCATGTGGCTCTGAGGGATTGGGATTTCTTTAAGTGTAGCATGTCCAACAGCTCTGGGTTTGACATGACCTTGTATGTTAAGCAGAGATCGCCTCTGAGTAGATGATATGCGACAGAGTATAGCTGGAGTTTTTTAAGGTGGTTAGCGTAGGGCAACTCGATGGGTTGCCAGCTGGCTTACTGACAGAACCCACACTGTAAAAGTAGCTGACTCCAAATCCAGCTCCAGACAAGTGACAAGTGGAGTACCTTAGGATTCAGTTCTGAGACCTCTCTTGTTTGGCTTCTACTTTTCTGAAGTACAGGCCAACACAAAGGGACTCTGGCTAACAAATTTCACAGATGACTGTAAACTGGGAGTCTTTATTGAATCCCCAAATGATGTGGATACTCTGCAAAAGGGCCTTACAGAAACAGATGCTTGGTGCCAGAGCCATGGGCTCAAGCTCAATGCCAAGAAATGTATAGTTATCCCCTTTGGGAAAAAAACATGTACCCGTGAATTACCACATAGGTGGCAGTACACTAAAAACATAAAGTGTGATCATTGTACCACTGAACTCATTCCTCATTAGACCCATTATAGAATACAACACCCCATTTGGTATGTACCTCTCAAGACATCTGCAACAACTGGAAAGGCTGCAGAAATACCTCACTAAAAGTATCACAGGACTAAAGCCGATGCCCTATGCTGACCATCTTAAAAATCTCCAGCTATACTGTGGAGCATATCGTCCACTTCAAAGTGATCTCTGCTTAACATACAAGGTCATGTCAAACCCTGAGCTGTTGGACATGCTACACTTAAAGAAATCGCAATCCCTCAGAGCCACACGATCCAGGGATCTAAACCTTGTCATCACAATAAACAAAACATGCTGGAGGGATAGGTTCCTGACCCAGAGACTCCCCAGACTCTGGAATAGACTGCCCATACATGTCAAGCAGAGCACCTCTTTGGCCCTCTTCAAAAGGAACCTTGATGATTAGATGGGAGATAGGAAATTCATCCTGGGGATCACGTCAGTCGCCCTGCTTGACAGAGGTCCAGGGAACTAAATAGTGTGAGAAGAAATAGCCAGGGAATTGTTACGGCTAGGCTTGTATAAGCCCTAAGGCAGATAGCCTAGTACTAACCTATGAACCTATGGACCTATGAACCTATTTGCTGGAGGGATAGATTCCTGTCCCTGAGACTTCCCATGCTCTGGAACAAGATTCCAATCTACATAAGGCAGAGCTCCTCGCTAACCCTCTTCAAGAGAAACCTTGATGAGTGAATGGGAAACAGAAAGTTTACCACAGGGATCACTTCAATGGCTCTGCTGGACAAAGGCACAGGTAACTAATCTAAGGTGGTGACAAAAGCCAACACATTCCTGCTAGGCTTATAAATGCCTTCAGGCAGATAGCCAAGTACCTACCTATGAACTTATGAACCTATCTGCGAATCAAATGAGACAAGAATTACTTGCATCAAGGTGCTCATCCTAGCCTGTGGCATAAACAGAACATGCTGGGGAGACAGAAATATTACCCAGCAATTTACAATCCTCTGTAATATGCTCCCACTGCATGTGAATCAGTAATTCTTAATAGCCTGTTCAAGAGCAACCATGACTACTGGCCGTGTGGTTGCAAAGTCACCTCTAGGGTTCCCCTATGTGCCTCATGGACAGGGCCAGTTGGGGCTGCTCACAAAATCTCTCTGATAAGAATGACCATCTAACTATGCTCAATAAGGGTACTTGTATTTTTACACAGCTAGGCTTCTAAACACCCTAGGGCCATTAAGCTAGTAGCTTCTTATGAACCTATGAAGCTATGAACTTATGCAGGCCTGCCAACATCTTGTTTCCCAAATGGCCTGCTGATATCATATACTATAGGTTCACATGCACTTTTGAAAAGTCAGACTTGACCATGGCAGTTCCATAAAGTGCTGTGTTCTGCAGTCTCTGCACTTAGATAAGTAAGAGTTCTGTCCTCACTGCAGTCAACTGTGTGTGTGTGTGTGTGTGTGTGTGTGTGTGTGTGTGTGTGTGTGTGTGTGTGTGTGTGTGTGTGTGTGTGTGTGTGTGTGTGTGTGTGTGTGTCTAAACAGAAAAACAGAAGTGTGTATCCCACAGTTACTATTCCAATACCATGGACTGACATCATTTTGATTCTTGCTGATGCCTATACATCCAATGTTATGCGCCCACCCATAATCTTGTCTCCCATATGGCCTACTGATGTTATCTACTATAAGTTGGCCTGCACTATTGTAAAAGTCAGAATTGTGCCATGGCACTTGGATACAGTACTGTGCTCTGTAGTCTGTGTATTTTGGTAGGAGTTAAATTATCACTGCAGTCAAATAGATGTGTATCTGTGTGTGTGTGTGTGTGTGTGTGTGTGTGTGTGTGTGTGTGTGTGTGTGTGTGTGTGTGTGTGTGTGTGTGTGTGTGTGTGTGTGTATGTGTGTGTGTGTTTGTGTGTGTGTCTTGACAGAAGAGCAGAAGTGTATATCCCACAGTTACTACTCCAATGCCATGGATTGATGGTACTTTGATTCTTGCAGATGCCTACACATACATATCATGCAGCCCACCCCTGATGTCATCTACTATAAATTCACATGGACTCTGGTAAAAGACAGACTTGTGCCATGGATCTTGCATAAAGTATTGTATTCTGTAGTCTGTGTACTTTAATATGTATAGGTTCTGTTTTCACTGCAGTCAAAAGGGCGCATGTGTGTGTGTGTGTGTGTGTGTGTGTGTGTGTGTGTGTGTGTGTGTGTGTGTGTGTGTGTGTGTGTGTGTGTGAGTTTCTTGACATTACAGACATCATTTTAATTTGGCACGTGGGACACTGTCATATTCTCCTCAACAGACAGTGCTGATGTCATCATCTATAAAGTGTTGTCTGATAAACTCCAAGTCAGACTTGTGCTGTGGTACTTCCATAAAGTACTGACTTCTGTAGTCTGTATACTTAGGTAGGGGGTACTATTCTCACTGCAGTCAACTGTGTGTGTGTGTGTGTGTGTGTGTGTGTGTGTGTGTGTGTGTGTGTGTGTGTGTGTGTGTGTGTGCAACAGCTCTTGCTTGATATTACTGACAGCCTTTTCCACTAGCATATGGGACACTGATATCACTATATTCGTAACATACACTGGCAATGTCATCAACTATAAAGTGTTGTCTGAGACACTCGAAATTAGATTTCAGCTGGGGTGCATCAATTAAATACAGAGGTCTGTAGTTTGTATAGTTAGGTAGGTAGAGTTTCTATTCTCAGTGCAGTCAAGTGTGTGTGTGTGTATGTGTGTGTGTGTGTGTGTGTGTGAGTGTCCATGTTGTAGATGAGGTCTTGCTTAATATTACAGCGAGCCTTTTACACAAGCATGTGAGACACTCTTATTACAATATTCTCCTCAACAGACTCTGCTGATGTCATCAGATTTTTGGATATGTAATACTCTCACTTTGGCAGGGTAAGACACTGGCTTGGAGACTAGGCAGACACCACCTCATCCTGTACCAGACAGATTACAGTGACATGGCTTTAACTCTAGTCACGTACATCATGACATGGTTCTGTGTTATCTTGCTGAGAAAGCCCTGTAGTCTCTCCAGCTGCTGCATGTGTCTGCTGAAGTACATGAAAAAGTGAGCATTATACTTTATTACAGCTCTAATTAGGTTTGACTGCAGTGGTGTCATAGAACCCTGAGATCCAAATATGATGGCATGACTTATGATGTGCACAGAATAGGCTTTCATTACCAGTGTAGACACTTGGTGGTCATAGCTCAGAGTGCTAGCTACATATGTTCCCAGTGCTTATATCACTGACTGTCAGCATAGCAGGACCATTGTCAGTGCTGGAATTAACATGGAATTCCACTTTTCAAACAGAAAACATAAAAATTATAGATTTCAGCATTTATTTGTAGATTGTGTGTCTTTGTCATCATTGATTTGTCTGTGTTAGCTCCTCCTGTGCTATAGCATCATTGGTGGACTCAATGATTGCACCCAATATGCAAGATTCAGCAAACTTGGTAAGCCAAAGGCCATATACTATAGACTGGACTGTTGAGAAATAGAGTCCAAATAGTGAAGGGCCAAACATATATCCCTGAGGTTTGCCAGCTCTACTGGTACAGACTGATTCACCAACTTTTACATTATGTTTTTGGTTTATGATCCAACTGGTTACCATCTACTAACATAATGGTTAATCCCCAGCTGGAAGGGTTTCTCAATGATAGATGCATGGGTGATTGTGTCAAAACCCTAGGCCAGATCACAATAGGCAGTATGGACTGACCTACCTTCATCCGGGCCTATCACATTGAATCAATGGTCTCTGACATCACAGATCGCATATGACATGACTCAGTTCATACACTTTCCTGAAAAGTTTGAATAGACATATCAACACACCCTCCACAAGGGCTATGTTCCCATACAAGGGTGTACATCAACAAGCATCCATCTGAGTTGGGGAGACAGCATCTGATGCATGCATGTATAGAGACATCCTACCTCTTCTTGCCTGTGAGGTAGACCAGTATGTCATCATGGATCTTTTCTACATGTATAATAGTCATATTCTGGCTGTCTGCAATAGACCTGAGTGTGTTAATGCTATATTATGTCTGTTACATCTAATAGATGCCCTCAAAAAAGTCAATTTCAATTGAGGGCATGTATGATGACAACAATATCATTGTGTGGAACTTGACCAGGTCAAGACATTTGACACAAATCTATGCTGAGGTATTCAATCAACACGGTCATATATGGCCATAAAAAGTTATATCACCAACTGAGTAGACCAGTGTATCAGATACATGGCATCTCACTATGCTGAAATGTGCAACGTGAGCTATATCTCAGGTCCAGTGATCAGGTCCATTCATCAGGGCTGTCTACTAGTCCTGTTCCTGTCCATTAGTTAAGTGATGGACATCACAGATGACATACACATGCTGTGTCTGAATAGCTGTCTGAAGGACTACATATTGTGGACAATCATTGACTCCAACTATGATATTAGTATAATCCAGGCAGTATCCACACATACCAAACACTGCTGCCACAGACATGACAACACCTATATTGAAAAGAAACATGGGGGAATTTTTAATTCAGGAAACAAACATGTCACCCAAGTATAAAGTGAACATCACACCCTATAATCAGATCAAGAGGCATGTGACCCATGCACTGGAGTAGATGGTAACTGCTACTTCCACCAGCATGTGGTCCCAGTGATGACTACTCCCTTGAATGTAACACAAGTACTGGGTATGTGAATGACATCAACATCAGAGGTCATAATACCTTCTTGGGCCTTCATCACACCAACTGTATACAATGCACCCTTCTTCTTGTACCTCCCTGCGCATCTTCCAGTGATGTATAACAGAAGTATACTACCTTTATCACAATGAGCAGTCACACAGCATATTGACCATAGTCTTTTTTCTGTGGAATATACATGCCTGTCTGACAGTGCAGAGCACCAATCTAGTTGTTACACCAGCTGCATGTCTGGTACCTGTTCTGCTTACGCACACACTATATTCATAGGTACTTGACAACATTAATGGCATGTATAATATTTGTGACAGTGTGGCTTGTACTATCTCCTTATCTATCTATCTATCTATCTATCTATCTATCTATCTATATGCACACAAGTTCAGTAGCCCATAATACCATGCCTATACTATCACATACAGGTCATACAGGTAGAGCAGTGTCCTTCATAACACCTTCAGCAGATGTTACAGTGCCAGGACAGTATACATGGTAACCCTCATAGAGTGTACATGCATCATAATAGTTGTTCAAGTGTGTGTGTGTGTGTGTGTGTGTGTGTGTGTGTGTGTGTGTGTGTGTGTGTGTGTGTGTGTGTGCGTGCAGACTCATCTCTGATCACTCTAAATCACATATGTTATGTCAGAGGCATGGGATTATTGGTAGCATTATTCTGATATCATCCATGATTGTAATTGGTTCTTGCAATGTTTTCCCCAAGCGTTTACCTGTACCCACTTTGCTGGAGACCTCTGCTGACAGTACACTCATATTCAGGCAAATCAATTTGCACAGTTTCATAATATGCACCCTATGCCAATTGTATGTTACATACCTGATAGATGTCCTCTGCATTATTCTTGTAAGGATGCTTATCTCACACAGACATTCTCCCCATTGTTATGCCACCTTGTCTGACAGTCACACAATACACATTTTCACTGTTCAGTCCCTACTGTACCATATTGACACATGCCACAATGATCAGTGGAAGATGTGTAGGGAGGTACATGAAGATGGGTGCATTGTACTCAGTTATTGGTGTGATGAAGGCTTAGAACTATGGAGGTATTATGGCCTCTAATGTGGGTGACCTTCACATACTCAGTAGTTGTGTCACATACAAGGGAGTAGTCAGCACTGTGACCACATGCTGGTGGTTGTTCAACTTGCCATCTACACCAAAACACAGGCCACACACTTATTGGTCAGATTATAGGGTGTGATGTCCACATTATACTTGGATTGTGTGTTTGTTATCATGATGTAACAAATCCCCCCATGTTTATTTGTCATTCTAGGTGTTGTCATGGCTGTGGCAGCAATCTTTTCTATGTGTTGATACTGTCCGTATTATACTAATATCACAGTTAGAGTCAATGATTGCCCACAATCTGGAGACCTTCAGCAGCTGTTTGGACACAGGATGTGTATGTTAACTTATGATGTCCATCACTTAAATAATGGACAGGAAAGGGCCAAACAGACAACCACGATCTATGGATCTTATCACTGGAATTGAGATATAGGTCACCTCACACATTTCAACAGAGTAAGATGCAACATTTGTGATACACTGGTCTACCTGCTTGGTGTTATAGCTGTTTATGGCCACAGTTGATAGTGTTGATTGAATACCTTAGTGTGGATTTGTGTTCAATGCCTTGCTCAAGTTCCACAGGATGATAGTGTCATCATCATGCATTCCCTTGATGACCTCTTTGAGCACATCTATCAGGTGTAACAGACATATAGTTGCATTAACAACTCACACGGGTCTGTCGCACACAGCTGGGATATTACTAGTGTCCATTTAGTAAAGGTCCATGATAACATGCTGGTCTACCTCACAGTTGAGTAAAGTCGGGATGTGTCTATACATGCATGCTTCAGGTGCTGTCCCCCGAACTCAGAAGGATGCATGTTAATGTATACCCTTGTATAGGAATATGGCCTGTGTACAGGGTGGGCTGAAGTGTGTGTTCAACTATATCAGGAAGGTGCAGATGCCATGTCATGCCATAGGTCATCTGTGATATTGTCACAGCCCATTGATTCTGTGTGATAGGCCTAGATGAAGGTAAGATAGTGCATTCTAGCTATCTTGATCTGGCATAGGGTTGTGACACAATCCCCCACATAGGCATCTTTGAGAAACTCTCCCAGCTCAAGATTAACCCTTACAATACTAGATGGATAGCCAGTTGGCTCACCGACATAATATATACTGTGAAAGTCAGAGAAGAAACCTGTACCAGTACAACTGTCACCACTGGCATAACCCAGGGATCTGTGCTTGGTCCTTTACTGTTTGGAAACTATTTATCAACAGTTCAGGCTAAAGTATATGGACTTTGGTTTACCAAGTTTGCTGCGTCTTGCATATTGGGAGCAATCATTGAGTCCACCAATGATGATAACATTCTACAGGATGAGATAACACAGACAAATGATTGGTGACAAAGCTATACTATCCACAAATAAGTGCAGAAGTGTGTCTTTATTTTGTCCATCTGAAAAGTGGAATTCCATACCAATTACAGCACTAACAACAATCTGGATATGCTGAAACCCAATGATGCAAGCACTGGGAACAGATTTGATAGCAATCTGAACTTTGACCACCAAGTGCCCACACTGGTATTGAAAGCCTATATTGTGCACATCATAAGTCACACCATCATAGTCAGATTTTAGGATTATATGACAGCATGTACTTGATCCTCATAAAAAAATAGAGTAGAATCCACTGTTTTGCATGTACCTCACCAGACACATGCAGCAACTGAAGGGACCACAGGGGTTTCTCCTCAAGAGAATACAGGGCCTACAAACCATGCCATTATGTATATGGATAAACTGAAAGCCATGTCACTGTAATATGCATCATATAGGATGAGGTGATGCTTGGATGGCCACCAGACCAGTCTCTGACCCTGCCCAGGTAGGTATAGTGCTTATCCACAAATAAGTTATAGCTGATGATGTCAGCAGTGTCTGTGGAAGAGAATATGGCAATAACAGTGCCCCACATGCTGGTGTAAAGTGCTCTCTGAAACATCAAGCAAGAGTACAAACACACACACACGCACACACACACACACACACACACACACACACACACACACACACACACACACACACATACTTGACAGCAGTGAGAATAAAACCCCTACCTACGTACACCAACTACAGACCTCTGTATATAAGGCAAGCACCACAGCTGAAGTCTGACTTGAAGTACCTTGGACAACACTTTATAGCGGATGACATCAGCAGTGTCTGTTGAGAAGAATATGGCAATAGCAGTGACCCACATGTTGGGGGAAAAAGGCTCTCTCTAATGTCAAGCAAGGGTACAAACAAGTAAACACACACACACATTGACAGCTGTGAGAATTCAACCCCTACCTATCTAAATACACAGATGACAGACGTTTGTATTTAAGGCAAGCTCTACAGTTCAAGTCTGACTTGTAGTATCTCAGATAACACTTTATAGCTGATGACATCATCAGTGTCTGTGGAGCAGAATATGGCAATAACAGTGTCATACATGCTGGGGTAAAAGGCTCTGTTAATGTCAAGCAAGGGCACAATCACAAACACACACACACACACACACACACACACACACACACACACACACACACACACACACAGTTGACTGCAATGAGAATAGAACCACTACCTAAGTACATGGACTACAGAACTGAGTACTTTATGCAAGCACCACAGCACAAGTCTGACTTTTATAAGACTGCAGGTCAACTTATAACGGATTACATCAGCAGGCCATGTTGGATAGAAGATGTTGGGAGGCCCACACAAAATGGGTGTGTAGGTATTTGTTAGTAAGAAAATACTGCAAATCCATGGCATTTGAGCAATAACTGTAAGATACACACTTCTGATCTTCTGTCCACACACACGCACACACACACACACACACACACACACACACACACACACACACACACACACATGGTTGACTGCAGTGAAAATAGCACCCCTACCTAAGTACACAGACAACAGAATTTAGCATTTATGCCAGTGCCACAGCACACGTCTGGTTTTTAGAAGACTGCAGGACCACTTATATTGGATGATATCAGCAGGCCATGTTGGAGAGAAGATGGGATGCCTACATGAAATGGATGTGCAGGCAGGTGCAAGTATCAAAATACTGTCAATCCATGGCATTGTAGCAGTAACTGTAGGATACATACTTCTGCTCTTCTGTCTAGACACACACACACACACACACACACACACACACACACACACACACACACACACACACACACACACACAGTTGACTGCAGTGAGAAGAGAACTTCTACCTATCTAGGTATACAGACTGCAGAGATCAGTACTTTACGCAAGCATCATGGCTCAAGTCTGACTTTACAAGACTGCAGGTCACTGTATAGTGGATGACATCAGCAAGCCATGATGGCAAGAAGATGTTGGGAGGCCTGTGTAGGTTTATAACTTCATAGGTTCATAGGAGGTTACTAGTCTAATGGTTCTAGGGCATTTACAAGAATAACTGTGTAAAAACACAAGTACTGTTTTTGAGCAAAGTTAAATAGTCATTTCAGCAGAGTGATTTTGTGAGCAGCACTAACTGGCCTTGTCCACGAGGGACATAGGTGCCACCACAGTGGTGAATTTACAATCACCCATCCAGGTGTCAAGGTTGCACCTGAATAGGTTCATTGAGGAGCATTGCTTCACTTACAGTGGGAGCCTATTACAGAGGAGTGGCAGTCACTGGGAGATATATCTGTCTCCCCAGAATGTTCTGTTTATGTCACAGACTAGGTTATGATCCCTGCCTGGACAAATTGTTCTTGTCCCATTTGATTTGCAGATGTCCAGCATTTCAGGAAGGCCAGGTTCTGAGACTGCTCTGCATGCCAGGCATAGGTCACTGTCAGCGGTCTACATGATACTGAGTACAGTGATAGGTCTTTCAGTCTTTCCATGTATGTCATGTATTGGATGCCCATGATTCATCCTATCACAAACCTTTGTGTTTTTTCCAGTTACTGCAGATGTCTCATGAGGTACAGACAGAAGAGAGCATTGTACTGAATTAGTGTTTTGATAAGGGTAGAGTGCAGAAAAGCTATGACCCCCCCCCCGGTCTTGGATGTGATGGCCTTATTTATGAGATGTGGAGTGCAGGATGTGTGCCTCATCACTATGGACACATAATGAGTGAAGTGTAGATTGCTATCAACATGTGTTCCAACACTGTGTTTGAACTTAGAGGGGTGCAATGTCTATCATAATTAGCAGGTGTACTTGGACACTGAAGGCATTCTTTGCTTTCAGGTTCTGAGTTTGGCACCAATGATTTGTCTGTATCAGTCCATTCTGTAATATGTTACCATCATTGAGGGACTCTATAGGACTGTGTCCAGTTAAAAGTCATCTGCAAACATAGTAAACCACAGACCATCTACTTTTGCGTGGGCTTCAGAGAAATAGTTTCCAAACAGTTGAGGGCCTAGCACAGATCCTTGTGGTAGTCCAATGATAAGTGGCTTAGTGGTCAATCTAGAGTCCCCAACTTTGACACTGTGTGTTCTGTGGTGACCCAGTTGGGTATCCATAGAGTAATGTGTGGGGTGAATTCCCAGATGGGAGATTTTTTTTCTATGATACCTGAATGGGAATGTCAAAGGACTTGGTTAACTCATCAGAGGCAGTATGTTCTCTTATCCCTCATCCAGGTCTTTGGGGTCAGAATCAAAGAAGTCCTCTAGTTTTAATAAGCAAGATCTACACTTGGCAAAACCAACATGGATTGGGTCAAGTGCGTTGAAGGTCACCTATGTCCCTGTGGATAAGGTCAATGCTGATTGCTTCCCTAGCCTTGCAGATATGGCTTTTTAGGTGTATGGGTCAGTAATTCTAGTTCTGCATGTTGAGTTGCATATCACACAACATTTCATATTAATGTATGTAGTGTAGGTGATATATGTGTAGAATAAATACTGAGACATGGCTGTATTGTAAATATGTGACAAATTGTTAGATATGGCCTTCAGTTTGTTGTTTCCACATGCAATTTCAAATCATAGACAAGAAATGCACAATAAACATCAGTGATATATTATAATATTTACTTTTCCATAACGAAGTGAGCAGCAGGTTTGCGGGGTAGTTTGCAAAGTGTTTGCGAATGCGAGATACACATTTCTAATACTGTTCATGTTTGCACATTGCTAAGCAGTGTGCAAATTTGAGCCACTTTGCTAAAGTCTGAGAGTTACTACTGAGTCTATGAAATGCACCTGCTGCTTTACTGTCTCTGTGGCAGCAGGTTTAAACATATTAACATTTATTTCTGAGCCCAGATGAAACATGGATCTAATTCAGGTATATATAATACTTTTAAATACTTTTAAATAAACATTTATAGTGTAATGACATGAATTGTTTATAGTACATCTTTTGCTGTGTTGGCATAGTGCAGTACAGTTAAACATCATCATGTGGAGGTAACCCTTGCATTTTTCTGCCCCTCACCATCGCTGAGCATTGGTTTAAGATGCACACCTCCAAACAAATGCAACAGAAACAACGGCAGTAAATTCACCAAGCCTAACGTCCTTAGAAGGTACTGATATATCTCAGGAAAGGTCTGTAAACAAGAAGCTTTCTTTAAAACGAATTTAATGAAAACAAGATAAAAGCAGTTCAGAAAATGTCCCTTTCTTGACAAATGATAAGCACTTTCGATAAAATCTTCCTCAGATCATAATAAAGCATGGGACTACTGTTGACTTAAATAAAAATTCACTAGCCAATCCAAGAGCAATAAGAATAAATTGAACCTATTGCCTTTAAAATCATTCCATCTGTTTTGCATATGTATAGCCAATAGCTTACACTTGTTAGTAATATGCCCACTGTTTACTTTAAAGTCCAATTCCTATGTTGGATGCAAATTAGTAGCCAATTGAAATTTTCAAAACACGGCAATGCCGATCACAGTGTCATTTAATAATAGATGAATCGACTATATAATGCTTTGTAAAAATAACGTGTAAAAATAGTTAGTGGTTATATTCTCATACTATTTATGTAGTTAAATTGTCTTAAAAAAGAGAAATCATGAAAGAGCACAAGTGACTTAATCAAACCCCCAGTCATAACTATCTTTACTTCCATTGAATGAGAAAAATGGCCAATCCAAGCTATCAAAATGGGGCAGTCACCATGTAAAACCAATAGCTTACACTTGTTAGTAATATGCCTACTGGCTACCTTAAGCTCCAATTCCTATGTTATATGCAAATTAGCTGAAGTGAATAGCCAATTAAAATTTTCCAAAGCACGGCAATGCTGATCTCAATGTAATTTAATGAAAAGTGAATCAACTATGTATTGCTATGTAGAAATAACATGTAAAAATATCTAGTGGTTGTATTTTCATGCTATTTGTGTAACTGAATTTTCTTAACAAAAAAATCATGAGATAACACAAATGACTTAGTCAGACCTCTGGTCATATTTATCTTTACATCAATTGAGTGAGAAAAATGACCAATCTAGGCTCTTAAAACGGGACGTCACCAATCATAATCACTGTCCCTTCCTCTAAGGCATCAACGCCAGTCTGCCATAGCAACACCAACAAGTCATGTACAAAAAGAACTGGTGATTATGTCCTCCTACTGTTTACACTATCAAAGTGTCTAAAAATGTCTGAAAAAATTAAAACAGCAAGAAAAACATATTGCTCAAGTGAACCCGCAGCCACGTCTCTCCCCACAATGGTCGAGGGGAGAAAAAATGATAACCAATCTGAGATCTCAAAGTGCAAAGGCCACCAATCATGATAAATATGGTCCAATCAGTAGTTGTTCTTTAAAACTTGATGATATCAGTGCTGATGTATGTTTATTGTCCATCTTAAGGTGTTAGCTTTGATTTTATACGTTTAAAAATTAATAAGTTCATAGATATTGAAAAGCATGGATATGAGATCGGCTAACCGATCATATCACATTGCACATGAGCCAAGTAAAGAAGTAGAAAAATATAAGTAGCCAATCAAAATTCTCAGAATATGAAAATGACCGATCACTATTGGAAGGTGTCGTTCAATGGCCATTTAAGAATGTATTGTTCAATGGCCAATTGGGAGCACTTAATGGAGTGTAAAGGATTGTCAATAATTCATCATTAATAAATTTTCATTGGAAAGCTGAAAAAGCTTTCTATATGGCCTTGTGAAATTGATGGATCCATGTATCATGAAATCAAAAAAATGATCATGCCTTATTGTACTTGAGCCGAATTAATGAATTGATAAATATAAACGGCCAATCAGAACTCTCGAAGTACATGAATATCTGATCACTGTAGATATAAACAGTCCTGTGATCATATAATGGAATATAAAAATAAGCTTGGTAGTCTCTTTCCATAACTGAAAAAAGAATACTGTAACAAAAGTTGAACATAAGCAATCATTGATTGTGCTTTCAATATTTATTTCAATAGCCAGTTGGCTTCATCTACATTGAAAAACATTATAATTTTATTTAATATGTCATCAGTTTACTGTAAAGGATCCTACCATAGATACCAAACTTGATCAATCAGTAATAGGTCTCCTTTATAAAAAAAATGGCTTCTCATATATCAGACAGCGTATAAACATAATATCAAGCAAAAGACAGATCATGAAATAAATTGTTTGATCATGCCATTATTTTATAGTCGGTCTTCTCATTTTTAAGATCGGTTTTACGGGGATGATGCTATTTAGACCTGGCTGTTGGTCAGCTCTTAAATTCATTATCCATTTTGTTTCTCTTCTTTAAGTCACATTTTCAATATCTCCTTTCCGAGGACCTATGTGAATGATTTCAATGACTTTGAACATGAACAAATGCCCTTTGTTCATATCTACATGGGAGGCCAAAGCATTATGTAGATCTTTGTTGTTAATATCTCTTTGGTGTCTTTGCATTCGTTTTTTGAACATCTGGTTGGTTTTGCCAACATAAAATGACAAACAAAATTTACATGTAGCTAGATATATTACATTGCTGGTCTTACATGTTGCCTTGACATCAAAAATATATCTCGATTCGTTATCGGGTGTTCAAATTGGTTACTGCTTTCTATAAGGGGACAAATACTACAATTTCCACACATAAAGGTACCCTTTCGACCTTTTATTGGATTTCTATTTGAGTGATTGGTACACAGTAGTCTTTTTATGTTCTTCTTGTTTTTATAGCTAAATTGTGGTCTGTCTCCAACAATGTCCTTTAATTGCGGATCTTGTGTTAGTATCAGCCAGAATTGTTTGATCACTTGTTGGACTTGATGGTTATCAGTACTATAGGTTAAAAGTAGTCTGGTTGATGTATTCTCCTGTGTATGACCTTGACTTCATTCTCTGATTGTGGGTCTTAGATCTTTTTCTTTATACCCTCTTTCTTAAGATTTTTTTTGTAATAATTGTATTTCTCTGTTCCGTGTAGCTTCTTGATTACAACGTTTTCAAATCCTATTGATTTCATTAGTCATAATATTTTTTGTGATGTGTCTGGGATGCATGCTACTTTTCAATAGGTAGTGATTCCTCCATGTACTTTTCCTGTGTAATTCAATATCCAAATTACCTGTCTCATTAAATTTGATATTGACATCCAGGAAACTTACAGTATGTCTAGAGTAGTTTGATGTAAATGTCAAAAATTACATGATGGAATCAAGGTACCTGTGAAATTGTTGGAATTGTTCCACATTTCCTTTCCATAAGATAAATAAATCATCAATAAAACATCCATAATATAGAATATTACTGTACCATGGGTTGTTGGAATGTAATGCATGTTGTAATTCCCATTCTACTAGAACTAGATTTCAATAACTGTTGGCACAGGGGGTGCCCATGGCAACTCCCCATTTCTGTAGATAGCTTGTCTCACCATATACAAAATAGTTGTTTTCCAAAATCAATTTGAGCAGTTCACAAATAGTTCTAGTTTCTGCTGGGGTCTTCTTTGTTGTTAATATTTTTCTTATGGACTCTATACGAACTTCATTGGGAATGGTGGTAAAAAGATTATTGACATCTAAAGTGGTCAGTAGAAGATCACTGTTACCCATCTCATCTTTCATGACTGTATTTAGTTTATTTAAGAAATCATCTCTGTCTATTAAAACTGTTTCATAAGAACTTAGAAGTTCTCTTAATTCTTTTTCCACATATAGGGACATATTTTCAATAACCTAGCCTTGACCTGAGACTATAGGATGTAGCAAAACTGGATTAATAAATTGGTTTTCATCATCTTTAGATGGTGTTACTATGGAGTTATAAATGGTTACTTGATTGGTTCTTTTATTGAGTAAAGGATGGAATCTTTGTTCTCCTATGTACTCTTCTCTAGGCCACTCAAAGATCCGCCCATGCTTAAAGTCCGAAACATCCCTATTTAATTTCTTAATTTTCTGTTCCTTTACCTTGGATTCATAGATGTTTAAATTGAACTGCAAAGTTTCCAATTTGTTTACCTGATATGGAGTTAAGTTTACTTTTTCTAATTCTGCCTGTTTCTCTTTTATCTGTTGGGCAATCTTGTCTTCTTCTGGTTTATAATGTTCCAAAAGGAGATTTATGTATCGAAAACTATTTTCAAGATTGATGGCTTGCCAACTTGCTAACAAAGCAGGATTCTGATGAAATCCACAATTTTGGTGGAAGAAAGCGCTAAATACATCATTTATAGTTGTTTGTATTGTGCCCGTTTCTTTGTAATAAATTGCAGGCTGTATTATAGCTGTGTGCGGCTGCATTTCTCATTTTTAGTGTTGGATTTTACTTCTCTGTTAATCTCATATCCATGCTTTTCAATATCCATGAACTTATTCATTTTTAAACTTATAAAATCAAAGCTAACACCTTAAGAAGGACAAGAAACATACATCAGTACTGATATCATCAAGTTTTAAAGAACAACTACTGATTGGACCATATTTATCATGATTGGTGGTCTTTGTACTTTGAGAGCTCGGATTGGTTATCATTTTTTCTCCCCTCGACCATTGTAGGGGGAGACATGGATGCGGGTTCGCTTGAGCAATATGTTTTTCTTGCTGTTTTCATTTTTTTCAGACATTTTTTAGACACTTTGATTGTGTAAACAGTAGGAGGACATAATCACCAGTCCTTTTTATACATGACATGTTGGTGTTGCTATGGCAGACTGGCGTTGACTCCTTAGAGGGAGGGACAGTGATTATGACTGGTGACTGTCCCGTTTTAAGAGCCTGGATTGGTCATTTTTCTCACTCAATTGATGTAAAGATAGATATGATCAGAGGTCTGACTAAGTCATTTTTGTTCTCTCATGATTTTTTTGTTAAGAAAATTCAATTACACAAATAGTAAGAGAATACAACCACTAGATATTTTTCATGTTATTTCTACATATCAATACATAGTTGATTCACTTATCATTAAATTACATAGAGATCGGCATTGCCACACTTTGGAAAATTTTAATTGGCTATTCACTTCAGCTAATTTGCATATAACATAGGAATTGGAGCTTAAGGTAGACAGTAGGCGTATTACTAACAAGTGTAAGCTATTGGTTCTACATAGTGACTACCCCATTTTGAGAGCCTGGATTGGCCATTTTTCTCATCCAATGGAAGTAAAGAGAGTTATGACTGTGGGTTTGATTAAGTCACTTGTACTCTTTCATGATTTCTCTTTTTTGTTAAGACAATTTAACTACATAAATAGTATGAGAATATAACCACTAACTATTTTTACACGTTATTTTTACGTAGCATTATATAGTCAATTCATCTATTATTAAATGACACTGAGATCGACATTGCCATGTTTTGAAAATTTCAATTGGCTATTCATTTCAGCTAATTTGCATCCAACATAGGAATTGGACTTTAAAGTAAACAGTGGGCGTATTACTGACAAGTGTAAGCTATTGGCTATACATATGCAAAACAGATGGAATTATTTTAAAGGCAATAGGTTCAATTTATTCTTATTGCTCTTAGATTGGCTAGTGAATTCTTATTTAAGTCAACAGTAGTCCCATGCTTTATTACGATCTGAGGAAGATTTTATCGAAAGCGCTTATCGTTTGTCAAGAAAGGGACATTTTTTTTTAACTGCTTTTAACTTGTTTTCATTAAATTAATTTTAAAGAAAGCTTCTTGTTTACGGACCTTTCCTGAGATATATCAGTACCTTCTAAGGACGTTAGGCTTAGTAAATTTGCTGCCATTGTTTCTGTTGTTGCTGTTCTTTAGGCAGTTCACCGCAGCAGTGAGGAAATCTATTCTCCACACAAATGCGGATCCCAAAAAGTAAATGAATCCATTGTTTTTTCTGCAACTTATGTGTGTTACATGTGATTGTATTATTGTGGGGTAGATAAGAAAGTGGTGAAATGGGGAGCAAGCAGGGAGAAGAACAAAGGGAAAGCAGTACAGGAATGTACAAGAGGGAGGTATTTAACAGTGTAAATTGAAGATATGTGCAGAATATTAACAGAATTTAGACTGTCACCTCCACAAAGAGGGGTGACCACAATGCAATCATGTTTTATATCCAATTGGAGTAAATTATGAGTATCAAGAAGAAATGTGTGCAAAATGATGAGCTATGTATGGGACAATTTTTTTTTTTTTTTTTTTTTTTTTGTGGGATAGGTGCCCATTTTTTTTCAGATTTCAGTAAGAGAGGAATGCTGGAGAAGGGACAAAGGTATGTCTGGGTCAGGTTAGTCGGGTAGGTGAGGAAGCAATTGCAAACATACAATACAAACAAGACAAAAAACAGGAACAGTGATGGACACAAAAAGTTGGAGGACACCATAACTGGTATGAAGGATGGGACAACACAGCCCCATGCCCATCAAGCATGGACACAATGAGAATTGAGTCCTCACCCACTGGACTGTAATCACTAACACTTTACTCTGCTGGTGGCTGGAGTGCTTGACATCTTCTCTTCCTCTTCTTGACCATGATGGAGAGCAGCCTCTCCATCCAGTATAGGCATTCAGCAATGGTATGGCACACAACCTTTTGCTCCATCCCTGGTAACTCATTGCTGGTGATGAAATCACCATCTCTGCCACTATTCCTGGAGAGCACCACTGCACCAGCTTCTGGAGAAGACTACCTGAAGGTACAGGTAGTGCAGGGGCAGTAGAGGCAGTGCTGCCAGGTTGCCTCCCAGACATGCTGGACATCAGTGCTGGACATGGTGAAACAGGGGCAGGCTAATCCACTGAGGCTGGCCTACCCCACTGTGCTGTGGAGCATTTAATGTCATGAAACACATGGATGACATACAGCCATTTTGACAACACATAATAGGAAATTAAAAAGAGAGATAAGGGTTGGGGTGAGACAAAAAAAAGAGATGAAATTAATACCTCATGTGTGACATACAATGCATTACTTCAGTTATACCACTCTTTTATCATAAGTATTACATTTAATTATACCTCCTAACAGATACACACTATACTACAAATTGCTGAAAGTAATCCTTGAAATGTGTATGTATTGCACATATGCATGTTCCAGTCATACAGATTACAGTTTGTAGCAGGGTATTAGTGCCACTGGTAAAGAGTTTTTAATTTAATGAAAATAGTATTGAAGAAATAACAATATTTTATAGTTCTGAATTCTGGTATTTAAATCACAAACCTCTGACTTTAGTCTAATATTGGACTATTACAATTGGTTTGTGATACAGACTAACGTATGTTGACTTGCTTTTACAGTTGGGATATGTATGCTTAATTTTATACAACTCTATAAAGTACCAAAAAAGCTATCTTTAACTTTTAATGCTACAATAAGACTTCTCTTCTGCTGCATACATACCACCTGCTTCCCTCAGTCTCTCCAATTGAGCAACATGGGCCTGGACATTGAATTCATACTCCCTGGGAGCTGGGAAGGAGCAGAAAAGAACAGAAGAGCATTATGCATACCAGTCTTGCCTATATTAAGCTTTCTAAGTCTTACAAGTGCTCTCTTTATTTCATACTAATGCAGCTGTGGAATGTCCGCAGTCTCAAATTCCTCCAACCAACGGTTAAAAGTAACTCTCTTTCTCCTGTGTAATTTATTAAAATGTTGCATATATTGCTCTCCAGTGTGCAGGATGCCAGTGACTCTGGATCCATCCTGGGCTAAACTATTTCATGCCTCAGACTTGTACTGGGAGCCAGAATAGTCCTCATGCAGAAGCCTTGGGCTGTGGTGCTTTATCAGGAGTCCAATAAGTATTCGGGACTCCTGGACACCCCACTCTTTGCCATAAACTTGGCACCTTTCCCACTAACACCAGCCATGTCTACCAGCAGACCTAGAGCAACAGAGACTGATGATTTCTTGGCAATTACAGTTAACGCACCTGAGAAACGTGTTTGAGCACTGTTATGCAGACAGTAGCAGTGCCAAACAGTGAGGAATTAAATAATTCAATTGGAAGGTTAATTTGACACTTGGCCTTAGTTTGAGGGGTGTCTACTGATGTAGCCTGGAAATATATATTGGAAAATGGAAGGTAACTGTTAGATGAGTTAGGTTTGTAGACATGCACTGAGGGGGGTCTATATTAAAATACCGAAAAATTAAAACTGAGAATCCCTAAAGAGTGAAAGAATAGGAACCTCGAACTTGCTATTAAATCCCTTGCTAAATATATATTCCAACAACGAGATCGCACTACAGTGATGAAAGGGCAAATATTCCAATCTTCACTGTACCGCGATCTGACAAACACACTTCGAGGTTCCTTTTTTTTTTCACTCTTTAGGTGTTCGTGGTTCTGCTCTTTCGGTCCTGTAATATAGACTCCACTGAGGGCATAAATGTAATGACCTGACATATTTGCTTTTACCGTTATACACTGAGAAAATACATTTTTACTCTGTGGGATTCAAACCTAGACTCATAGCTCTCAACCTCTTAGTGGAAGAAATCTGGACAAAGCCTAAAATTTTGGAAGGACAAAGGTTCAGAAATAGGGGCAGATTTTAAACTTATAAACTTAGAAAGTTAAACAAATGTCTGTTTTTTGTATTAGCATGCATTTTCTGAATGATATGAAGTCTGTAATTCAAATTAATTTAATTATTTAGTGACTTCAATTCTCAGTGATTTGCCAGAAAAGCAGAAATTTTATGAGGGACAGACCAAAACTAGGAGGCAAAAATCTGGACATTCTGCAAAAATCTGTACAGTTGAAAGGTATGCTAGGCATAAGGGACAAAACATTTACTTCAACAGTGTTGATTTTCCACTTTTGCCGCAAAAGAAGTGCTACTCAGATGCACTCGCGAATCATACATAAATACAGGTGACAGTTTGAGCTGTTACAGATGTATGTGACCTGCCAAGGTTATTGGATATAGATCCAGTGGTGTATGTGTCTTGTGAAGCCCATACAAGTCCAGATAGCAGAATTGTGCTTAGAGAACTATAGTACAAAGTTTACCCTTAGTCATACAACTGAAAACACAATAATGGTGTCTCATCCCTCATACAAATAATTCATATCAACTCCATTATCTAAAGTGTTATAAGTGAAACTGAATATAATGGGAAGTGGAACAACAGAAATGTATGTCATCTCCTGTTTTAAAACTCAGAACCATGTGTATGGCAGTTCTACACTTACACCTGTTGCCACAAGAAGGCTGCAATAATAGCTGTCTATTTTTAGTTGATTGCTATAAACGGCAGTGTCACAACAGTAAGAAAAAAGTTTGCACACCCTGTACAAGGGCCCAGGACCACCTGTACTCCAACCCTACACATATATCTGCTGCCACAGGACATGACATTCCCTGATTTACTAATCATTCTTAAGGTCTCTGTGTTATCCACAGATGCTAAAAGTTTAGAAATTAAAATTAATTTTCAGAAAAGGTGCAAATGAATGACTAACAGTTGTTTTGTGAAACTTAAAATGTATGAATTGTTTACTAATGGAAATGGATGATGTAAAATAGTGAGAAACACATAAAAAACTTATCTCACAAAAGTAGCTCCTCTTTTGGTAAAAGAAATATGGGTATCCAGCACAGTCAATGACAGGAAATGGAGCTCCTGTGTCACAAAAGTCAACTGACCCTTCAGCTCACTATATGCAGCCCACATGCTGTCCGAGATGGTTTTTGATGTGTAGGCTATTGAAGCTACCTCTGCTGCAAATTACAAAATAGCCAAATGTTTGTCATCTGATAACAGAGATGTAAATATATGCAAATGTTCTTGATTGGGTTAATAAATATTTCTTGAAAAAACAGAATTGAAAAGGAAGTTTATAAATTATAAAATAGTCCTGATGAAGCTTGAAGCAAGGCGGTGAACACAGTGATTTTCCTGATGATTCTGCATCCTTTCTTTTTTCCTAATTTTGTACTGAAATGTACCATGCAATTGTTCCTAGGGAATGCAGTTTTCATGTGCTGTCATTTAGTAACAGTATTAAACTGCTATTGTGGCAGTTAGTGATATATAGTTTTCTTGCCATCCTTAGTTAAAATGTATAGATTCTGGCCGAACTTGCCAGAATTCCTAGTGTATATATTACAGAGAACAGGGAAGGTTAAACTTCTTCCATGAAAGGCACACCCTATAGTTAAATACAAGGCATCAAATTCTGTCTGAAATGGCTTCCCAAATCCTCTGAGTAACATATCAACAACATTAAGAATGTGAACAATTAATTGCATTTTCAGCACCCCTAACACAATATTGTGTACCATTATAAGGACTATAACCCAGCTTGTATGCTTGTTAGAAGTTGCACTATGGATCTTTTTCCACCAATGGAATTGTTATGTATGCACTCCTTTCCGCGTGTTCTTTTATAACAACCAAGATTAATGAGAATGTCTTGATTTACTGAACCTTTTTTTTACTGAAATAGATGTGAAAGTTAAGTGGTTCTCAGAGTTCTCTTTATGCTGAATAACAAATTGCACCAAATTTCTAGGTAAATGCTAGACTCACTTTAATCAATTTGAGACAAAGAAATTAAGCTGGCACATGCCATGCTAATACTGTCAGTTCTGGTGCAAACCTGCATGTTAGGAAGCTTAAATCAGAGACCTTGTCTTTATAAGTTTATAAGTGTTAGAAGTGATGGAACTGGACTTCAACAACCATTAAAGAAGATGTACAGAGATTGGTTTATATTCTCTTTTGACATTATGTCTGTAAGTGTAGAGCTTGTACGATGAACAATGTAGAATATATAGAGGAATACATAGAGGGAGAGACGGTTGACAAACTCACTGCTTCGTACAAGTGTATAGTAATCAGGTAAGCAGACTTCCTGTGTTTTCCTGTAGAAGTATACCTGTCTTTATAGGACATTTCTTTATACTCCTGAAATGTATATACTCAGTGTTTTTAAAGTCTAATTTCTGAAGCCATGGCACAGCTGCATACCTAAACCAAGGCAGCCATTTGGCATGTAAAAGCTAACATGATTTGTTAGGCATGCACAGAGAAATGGTCAGCATAGGTTATACACAACTGGAGTAAAGGAGTGTTTGCAAAAGGTATGAAAATGTAAGATATTTTCCAAGTTTACATTAATAATGCAAACTAGAGTGTGATAGTGTTACATTGTGAGTGCTGTGTGCAAGCAGTGGGTGTTAGTTAAAAATTAAATGAAACCATAGCAGGTCATATGCAGAGAACTTGAGACAAATTATTTTAGTAAAGCAATTATGACTATTAGCTGTATTTTCATAACTGCATTGATTTCATAAAAGCTGCGTGATCTACAGATGAACAAATGAAGGCATCTTACTTAAAAATGTAAGGCATACAGTGGTGCCAATGATACTTGCTATCTTACATAAATGGTTCTGTAGATTAATATTGATTCAAAATATTGTAGAAGAATAGTACATTTTGTATTCAATGTGCAGTAGCACAAACAAGCAGCATGCTACCCCATCTTGTCACATGGCATTGGAAAGCTCTTAAATAAAAATAATTCTCCTATTGATATATTTATCTATATTGAAAATTTACAGAGCTATAACATTGTCTATCCATTCCTTTATCAATTGTTGACTAATAAAATCTTTCTTCCATAAATCTACAATATAAAATCAGCTTCTACATACAGACAGACAGATGTTTAGTACTAACACCAGTGTGTAGTGCATTTTCCACCAAAGAGTGTTAATAGTTTACATGTTTTGATGGCCACGCTATTTATCACATATTCCATATCATAGGAAGAGTGTTTTTAGCTGTAGTTTTGAAAAAAAAGCTCTCAGGGAGCAAGAAGATTCCTGCTTTAGAAGACCTCAGGATGCAAATTGATTAATTAGCCTCCTGCTGTTCAGAAATGAATGAGATAAATGGATATTGCTCTCCTCCCCAAAGAAATTCTGAGTTTATTAATAAATAAACATCTTATCGCACTAAATGGACTTCAGACAGTAAATTTGTGAACTCAGTATGGCTTATATTAGGATGATTTACACATAGCCACAGGCATAAAATATATTTTTCCTGGAAATGATCTTCTTATATAGACTGCACATACAAGTATATAATTAAAATGGTTACATAAGTGAATGAAGTGGATGGTAGTAGAATTCAGATGAAATGTTTAAGATATGAGGTTTGGGAACAAACCAGTTTGTCCAGGAACATCTTCAGGGAAGAGTCAGGTAGGAATAGCTGTGGGATTTAAGACGGTAGTTGAAGGTTGCTGGGGATGAAAGGTTTAAATTGTGAAGGTGGGAGGTTTGGGAGGAAATGTGGTAAGTGCAAGGAGGGGCTTAACTTGCTTTGAGTAAGTGTAACTGTGTTTTTGTTTGTCTTTTCGGCTTTTCCCAGTTAGGGGTTGCCATAGCGGAACTCCGGTCTGCTAATGATTGGCAGTGAATTTTTATGGTGTTGAGTTGTCAGCCCAAAGCCCACCCTTCAGCGAAGGCACACTCATTCATGCATGTCTTTCGGAGGCCACTCACCCACGGGGAGGACATGCAGACTCCACACAGAAGGCACTCCAACCAAGAATCGAGCAGGAGAACCTCTTCCTGTAAAGGCAACAATGCTAATTCTGTACCACTGCAGCTTAACTGGGTAAGGGATCAGATTTTGGTGTGAATTTAGTAAGACAAGTGCTACTTCTGAGACGACCTTGTAGGTATGCTGGAGGACAGGTAGGCCTCAGGTAACAATGGAGGCTTGGTGGTAGTGGGTTAGTCATTTTTTTCCCTTCCTTCTCTTCTGGCTTGTGTCTTTGGGCTGTATGCTGGCTTGCAGGGGCATTGGAGGATTGGGTGTGTCTGATGGGTTTTACTTTTCCTTTTGTTCTAGCATTTAGTTTAATCAGGTACTTGAGGAGCTTGTGGTTTGAGTAATCATGGTGTCATGGCAGATCTGGATTTGTTTGGTTGGCTACTTTCCAGGCTGGGCGAAATGGTTGTGTAGGTTTTAAGTCCTTCGCAGGACAACAGTTGTGCAGTTTCTTGGGTGTCCGGTTTACCTTGCAGGCCTGTCCTCACTACACTGCAGGCTTTCTGTTGTTCTTCATGTGTTGTGCATGTGAGGCTTTGATGGTTAAAACTGTGGTAGTTAAAGTTGTAGAGCATGCAGTGGCAATGTTCCTGTGACCAACCCCATAGAACATGCTCTTGCCCTCCTTTTTGTGTACTGTGTGCCGAGAAGATTGCCTGGTAGAATTGGTGTTTTTTTTTGGGGGGGGGGACAAGGAGGTTTTCCCACTCAATGGCAGCAACCTTTATGGGTACAAGATCACTGGAAATGACAGCCATTGGTTGCGCATGTTCAACAGTGCCATAAATGGTTGTCAGAGAGTGGGGGAGTGCACGTATCGACTTGGATCAAAGAGGTTCTTGTCCCATTTTACAATGAGTGCAGAATTAAGGCACAGTGAATTAGTTTGTGGCTGTTAACCTCATATTAATCAATGTTAAATTAGGAGTGACAATGTGCTTTGGAAGCATGGGCTGGCCCATAATTATGTACCGGTTTAAGATCAAGCAGTCTGTAAACTGCTAGTATTTGAAGGAAGTCAAAAAAGAAATAAAAGGGAAATCAAGAGGAAAGTTTAAAATTCAATAGCTGCACTTTGGAGGTTAGGGGGTGAAATATGGGACTTGGCGGGGAGGGCACTAAAACCTTTTTGTCACAAAGGAGCTCTTGGGGTACAGGGGTGATTTTTCGGTCAAATAGCTCTGATCCACGTAATGGCTGTTAGTCGTGCATGTGCATAACGTGATTAATGGTCTGCGGGGAACCTCGTTCCTCTCAGTGGCACATATATATCTCTCAACAGTGCAGATTTTCACAGAATCAAAAATGAAGAAAAAGGAAAACGAATCCAGGCCAACACAGGTTTATTAACGAAACACAGACAAAGGTTTACCTAGGTTTTGTCCACATAGGACTTCTTCAGAATACTGAAGTCACAATTAAAAACCATGTATATATATATATATATATATATATACAACGTCCATCAATCCAATTAAACAATTAAACAAAATTAATCAAATTTAAAGGTATACACATTGTCACTGCATACTATAAAATGCCTACAATAGATACATAGAATGCAAACAACTTTTGAACATTCTGTTTATTTAATTTTGAAATTTGGGATTGTGGAAAGTGTGAGATGAGTGGGGGAGCCATTTCAGCAGTTGACACCACTAGGGATGTGGTTGCTGGACATGCGTGGCATGAAGGTACTCCGAATGCTTGTGGGTTCAGTCCAAAGTGTATTTTTGCACATCTGAAATGTGCTTTTTCAAGTTGTGACATCATTAACAATCTAAGTTTAGAGTCCGATGCATGTGTGGATCACATAACGGACACCCAAGACATTGATGAATCTTTGTCATTTTCTAAGTGTTTAGGTGATGATAAAATTCAACTGAATGACTCTTTACTTAATTTAAGTACTTATGATTTTGTCATTGACGACAATTGTGTTACTGTTAATGACAATATTGAGTTAAATCAGCAACATGGCCCCCATATGGCGTTGTCTTCCCTCACTGACTCTATACTAACGTTATCAAATGAGTTAGATGTGAATAACCAAAGTATTCCTTCTAATGCTTCACTCAATTATTCCTTGGATGACTTATTTGGTTGTGCAATGACAGAAGTTAATGTTAACACTTCCAATTATTTAAATTTTAATGCTAGTGTTGTTGATAATATTCATTTGGCTGACTTTGGTTCTAATGAGCCAACGGATGGGCTTTTGTGTAATCCCATTATTTTGGTAAATGATACACATGATTTTAAGCTATATAATTATTCAAGTGCTAATTTTAGTACGGAACATGTTAATCTTTTTTCTAAGGGTTTTAATTTTGTCCCATGTAGGAAAGGTAATTTAGTTGAAACTCTTATTGATTTAAAACTATTCACAAGGAAAATGAACTTACAGATATTTTTTGATAAAGCTTACCACTGTGACAACACTCAGAATAGTAGGGATATTTCTAAACCTAGTGTATTTAACCCACCCCTGAATCCCATGATAGCATTGTTTGACAGACTGTGTGAATTTGAAATTAGGGAATACTTCAAACAGTCCACGAGGAACATTCATTTGAATTTGACTAAAAATGAGCAGGATGTATTGCAAGATATTTACAGTACTGACAATATTAGAATAATGAAGCCAGATAAGGGCAACGGAGTTATGATTATTGATAATAGCGACTACATTTGCATTATGATGTCATTGTTGATGGAGGACAACTATGTGGAAACAAGTATTAATGAAATCAATATCGCATATAGGAAAATAGATTTATTATTGGAAGACATGTTATTTCAGGGTGAGCTGAATGAAGTTGAATTTGAGTATATGAATAACTCTCACCCTGTGGTTAGTGGCATTTTTGGGATTCCCAAAATTCATAAAGGATTGGATAATGTGCGTTTTAGACCCATAGTTGACGGCAAATGAAGTAAAGCATGTTTTATTAGTCAATATTTGGACCACCACATGAAATTGGGAAATACCA
This sequence comes from Protopterus annectens, assembly GCF_019279795.1. Lineage (NCBI taxonomy): Eukaryota > Metazoa > Chordata > Ceratodontiformes > Protopteridae > Protopterus > Protopterus annectens. The sequence continues at coordinate 308,061,380 of NC_056734.1, forward strand.
AGTTTCCCTACATCACAAAGGATTCATGGCATTTTTTGGAAAGGATTAATGATTTTGGCATTAGTGACAATACATGCTTCTTAACCATTGATGTATGTAACTTGTTTTCGGTTATACCCCATGATATGGGTTTAAGTTGGCTAGAAGAACAATTACATGCAACTGGAGTGTATGAACAGGAACAAATTAATGTTATGGTTAAGTTGATGGAAATAGTCCTTCAAAATAATTTTTTATTTTTTGAGGGACATTACTTCAAACAGCAAACTGGGGTAGCCATGGGGGCAGCTTGTGCCCTGATTTATGCAAATTACATCATGGCCTTTTGGGAAGAGCATTATTTATTTTATAGTGAGTTTTACAAGTATTGTCAAATTTTATTCATGCTTTTTGGATGATATATTTATCATTTGGGAAGGTGATACAGTGGTTTTGGAAGCATTTTTACATTATATAAATAATACTGTTTGGTTTTTGAATTTCACCCATGAGTTCAGCACACAGTCAATCACTTATTTGGATGTTAGACTAACTATTGATAGAGACAGTGGGTTAATTAAGTCTAATATATTTCGGAAACCAACTTTTTCTAATTCTTACCTACAGTTTGACAGTTGGCATCCTAAACATCAGAAAAGGGCTATTATTAAGGGACAAATGATCAGAGCGGCCCGAATGGTTAGTGATTTCAGTGAATTTGTGGAAGAACTAAATTTTACGATCTCTCTATTTTTGAACAGAGGATATCCTGAGAGTTTATGTAAGGATGTTTTTAAGGAAATCAGAGGTAAAAGGGAGGCAGGTTTTTATCAACCTATAATAGGTGCAGGGGGACCTGTTTATCAAAAACCTGAATCAACTAACAGGTCACAGTTTTTGACCGTTAAGCCATTATTGTTTGTTTCAACATACAATGGGGACTCTGACATGATTAAGAAAATAGTTAATAAAGTTTGGGGTTTCCTACAGATGGACCATGAATTTAAGTCACACTTTTACAATAACCCTACGTTCATTTATCGTAAGGATTTTTCATTTAAGGATATGTTTGAACGTTGTTCAATGTCTAGTATGTTCTTCAGTAACAGGCCTTCTGGTACGTTTAAATGTGGTAGGTGTAAGGTCTGTTCTTGTATTTTAACAACCGGTAAGAGTTTCAACTTCAATCATTGTTTTGTTTGAGTCACAGGTCACTTTGACTGTCATACTAATAATGTGGTATATCTTGCCAAGTGTCAGGACTGTGAAGCATTTTACGTAGGAAAAACTAGTAGATGTTTTAAGGATAGGGTAAGGGAACATCTTTTGGATATGAAACATCTCAAAACTACTAATGCCCTAGCTAGACATTTAAATGACAACATTGGTCACTCTTTTAAGTTTTGTGTTTTACAGCAGGTTAAGATTGACCTCCAAACTAGGATCACAGATGCTCACTTGGATGTTTGTGAATTAAGGTGGCAGCTGAGATTAAATGCACACAATTATCCTGGTATCAACGAGTTTAGTTCTATTAAGCCCTATCTTAAATTGAAGCATATTTTAGGGCGGTAGTGCAAACATTATTATGGATTTAGTATTTTGTATTTTTTATTTCTTTCTTACCTAAACATTTTTATTTATATACATACATCTCTACATACACATTTGTATATACATTTTTCACTAATATAATATTTTATGTTACAATATATTTATCATTGTTATAGTCATTGTATAGATTTTTTGCAACAATTTATATATTCTATTTATATATATTTATATTTATATATTTATATATTTTTATTTAGTTTAGTAGGCAGTATTAAACAGAATGTTCAAAAGTTGCTTGCATTCTATGTATCTATTGTAGGCATTTTATAGTATGCAGTGACAATGTGTATACCTTTAAATCTGATTAATTTTGTTTAATTGTTTAATTGGATTGATGGGCATTGTATATATATATATATATATATATATATATATATATATATATATATATATGTTTTTTAATTTTGATTTTTAATTTAATTTATCAAAAACCTGAATCAACTAACAGGTCACAGTTTTTGACCGTTAAGCCATTATTGTTTGTTTCAACATACAATGGGGACTCTGACATGATTAAGAAAATAGTTAATAAAGTTTGGGGTTTCCTACAGATGGACCATGAATTTAAGTCACACTTTTACAATAACCCTACGTTCATTTATCGTAAGGAATTTTCGTTTAAGGATATGTTTGAACGTTGTTCAATGTCTAGTATGTTCTTCAGTAACAGGCCTTCTGGTACATTTAAATGTGGTAGGTGTAAGGTCTGTTCTTGTATTTTAACAACCGGTAAGAGTTTCAACTTCAATCATTGTTTTGTTTGAGTCACAGGTCACTTTGACTGTCATACTAATAATGTGGTATATCTTGCCAAGTGTCAGGACTGTGAAGCATTTTATGTAGGAAAAACTAGTAGATGTTTTAAGGATAGGGTAAGGGAACATCTTTTGGATATGGAACATCTCAAAACTACTAATGCCCTAGCTAGACATTTAATTGACAACATTGGTCACTCTTTTAAGTTTTGTGTTTTACAGCAGGTTAAGATTGACCTCCAAACTAGGATTACAGATGCTCACATGGATGTTTGTGAATTAAGGTGGCAGCTGAGATTAAATGCACACAATTATTTTTTTATTTCTTTCTTACCTAAACATTTTATTTATATACATACATCTCTACATACACATTTTTATATACATTTTTCACTAATATAATATTTTATGTTACAATATATTTATCATTGTTATTGTCGTTGTATAGATTTTTAGCAACAATTTATATATTCTATTTATATATATTTATATTTATATATTTATATATTTTTATTTAGTTTAGTAGGCAGTATTAAACAGAATGTTCAAAAGTTGTTTGCATTCTATGTATCTATTGTAGGCATTTTATAGTATGCAGTGACAATGTTGTTTAATTGTTTAATTGGATTGATGGGCATTTTATATATATATATATATATATATATATATATATATATATATATATATATGGTTTTTAATTGTGACTTCAGTATTCTAAAGAAGTCCTATGTGGACAAAACCTAGGTAAACCTCCGTCTGTGTTTCGTTAATAAACCTGTGTTGGCCTGGATTTATTTTCCTTTTTTTTTTCATTTTTGGTTTGTTGTGGAGGTTTGGTTCTTGATTTTCACAGAATGCCTAGAATTTGTCTTGCATCATGGTCTGTTCATCATAAAATTTGTGGTTTGCTGATAAATCATTAGGGATTGAATTCACCAACTAAAGAGATACATTTGAGTTTTGGACTTACTATCCTTCAGGAATGCTTGATAACACGAGTTCTGTTAATCTGTCTGTATTTAAAAAAAATCTCTCTTTTATTTTTATTTTATTTTATTTTTTGCTTTTGTTCCCCTAATATGTTAGGTTTTGCATGATTTTTGCACTAACAGGTTGAGAGGTCTGGGCCCATATCCAAAAAAAAAAAAGGTTTTGGTTTCTGCCAGATCACTGAGATGATTGGTGGGTAGCGGTTAAGGCAGCAGGAGTACACAAGTGAGGGCAGGCATTGGAGTTTCAGACCTCAAGTCTGTCAGAGTATGCATGAACATACCACTCCACTCACTGTTCAGATTGTTGCAGAATTTCAAGACTTTGCCTTGTGTTTTACTCTGGGATTCAGAATAGCTGTGGTTTATGGTCAGAGTTCATCTCTTCAGGAAATGCATAGTAATGTGAACCTATTAGTCTAACAGCTTTTTCACTTGGCAGTCCAGCTACTGCCCCATGTTTGTATACCATCAAAACCTTTCTAGTTTGGATGCAGATGGTAGTAAAGCATGTTACTGGTTACTAAACTTTGTCCAGCTACTGGCAGAAGTAATGGGTAGTCCCATCAAGTGCCTTTGACACAAAATGTCATGAGCAGGTCCACTGTACTTTTTTGTCATGTAGTGTTTAATATTCCAGAAAGGATTTTAAAAGCATGCATGTTGAAAACTAAATGATGTAATATCCTTGGCTATTGCTATGAAAGTAAATGGCAAATTGGTCAAGGTCTAGATTCCACAATCAGGGACAAATCCAGAGATAATCAGAGACAATTAAAAAATATTTTTAACTTGAGAGGCTGACAGAATAAGAAAATATAAATTAATATTTTTTTTTTTAAGTAGGAGGTATACATCTCAAATTGTTGCCACTGTCAAAATCATACCAGCCATCTGCTGTGGTTTTGACATACATACATATATACATACATACAGACAAATGTTTCAAGCACAGGCGTTAAAGCCCTTCTAGCTTGCCAATATACTAAAACACGTGTTCCCATAATAAATGTCCATGCTGTTCTTAAAAATATGTAAACTAGTACTTGCTTTAATGTAATTAGGTAGTCTGTTCCAAGCATCTACTGTGTCAGAGGACCAATTAGTACACTTCTCATTCCTATAGAACCTTCTACATAGGTTATCTGATGATTCTCTAGTACTTTTTGATAACCCCAAACATTCCCAAAGGTAGTTGTCCCTAAATGCCCTATATACCTGAATAAGATCTCCTCTTAAATATCTGTAAGAGACACTGTACAAGTTCAGATATTTTAGTCTTTCATAATAACTTAGATTTTCACATCCATGGATGCCCTTAGTATATTTCCGCTGTACCCTTTCTAGCTTATTCATGCTTGTTTTCCTATACAGTTTCCATATTGTTATTCCATACTCAAGTTTGGGTCAAATGTAACTAACAAACAATGACTTCATTATGTTTGATTTCCTAGACGTTATAAATCTTTTTATACAACCTATAGGTCTATAACTATCATTAGCCAATTGGTTGATATGATTAGAAAAACTCATAGCTGAATCTACCCATATATCCCGGTCCTTAAATGAGTCTACAGTTTCAATCACTGTGTGCTGTATTAAATATTCACCTTTCAGTTTATGTCTCCTAAATCTCATATGCTTAGTTTCTGATGTATTTATCAACATATTATTCTCCTTTGCCAAAATGGTCAATTTAGTCAAATTATTTTGCAGACATGCCTTATCTGTAACACTTTATTTATTTATTATTTATTTTATTTTATTTTACATTTGTTGACCGGGCTAGTCTAACTGGATATATCTTCATTTTCAGCAGAGGCCCGGGGAGGTAAGCTCCAAAACAGATAAATGAAAAACTTAGTAAACAATAAACAAAAAAATACTAAATAAAAATATTCATAATAAGCAATGCAAACTTGTAACAAGTAACACTTGTAATCAGTTTACCCAATTTCAGGTCATCAGCATATAGACTGTCGAACACCTCAGATGTAAAAGTAAGGTCTGAAAGATACAATCTAAACAAGTAAGGGCCTAATACAGAGCCCTGTGGAACACCTTGACTGTAGCATAGGACCTGTCCAGTTGGTGTGTCATACTTCCCATGTCCTATTTGTAAGCCATGCAGCTATCCATCTTATCAATAGTACATCAATATCTAGTTGTACTAATGTATTGATCAGTGGTTTGTGCTTGACCCTGTCAAATGCTGAAGTTAAATCTATATAAATCACATCACAGCATAATGTTTCATTCATAGCTGTTATTATATTGTTATAGAACATCATGTTACAGGTGGTAATAGATCTATTTTCAACATATGCATGCTGATATATGGTTTCAAGTCCCAACCTATCCAGTTCTGACACCTTCTCCATTATTTTCCACAACATGAAAGTAGACTTAAGGGTCTATAAGATTCTGGGTTTGTCCTATGCCCCTTTCCCTTAAAGACAGGTTTATTAAGACATAGACCAGTGATTTTGGCCCAATGATGTATTCTGCTTCTCTGAAATTTCTGAGCTTTCTCATAAATTCAGACCTGTTCCTGGACACACTATTAAATAAATAAACTAAGCCTACACAAAAACTTTTCTGGATATACAGTATACAGTATATATATATATATATATATATATATATATATATATATATATATATATATATATATATATATATATATATATATATATATATATATATATATATATATATATATATATATCCTGTATATATATATATATATATATAGATATATATATATATATATATGTTTTTTTTGGGGGGGGCTAGTAATTATACTTTTTCTTAAGGAGCTTACACTTGTATTTTCCTTTATAGATGCAGAAGCACAGAGCTTGCAGAAGAGATGGGTAACACTTGTCTTGCAGATGGAGCAGCTATTTTGCGAATTGCCCCTGGTGGTGTAAGCTGTGGGAGGGGCCAATCAGACTCAATGTATACTGGATGAGGTCGCAGTAGAGGTTCTGGTCACTGGAATGGTATTTGATGAGGTTAACAATCGTGCAAGTATATTCATCGGGTGCTCAGTCCCACTCGAAAATCCAACGAACAGCAGAAAAGACAGCACTCCTTCTTCCTGGAAATTCTTTTATTTGGTGTTCATATACTATATTCCTGAATATTCCTCAACCGATAAGAGTCTTTTTTAAAATTGATTTACTCCTCTTACATTTAGAAGAGGAAACCTTTTCCTTATTCGACACAAACTTCACTGATTTCATAATAATATCAACCTATTTACCATTTTTATAATCTGTTAAATCCCTTTCAAACTTTTGAATCATACGCATTCTCAATTCCTTCTCAATTGTAGCTAACTTTTTAACAAGCAATTCAATTTATTATATTCATTTTTATGATCTTCAAACTGTTTAACTTCCATAAATAATGCCTTTAAACAGTTAACCAAAACAGTGATTTTTCTACTATAAAAATCCATTAACAGTTTTACAAAAAGTCATAGAAGCCTGTTGCCGAGCCTCCTGTCACCCTTGCAATAACTCATCATCAGTACCCTTTACAAATGGTTGCAACCAAACCCGAAGACCTCTTGGGCAGAAAACATTAATCCCATATGCCTTAAATAGATGCAAGTGCCACAAATATGTTCATAACTCCTTCATACTATCATGTATTTGTCCAAACAAGTCACTGCAGGAAGCTAAAAATTTTACAGTACTTATTTCATCAGGCCTGAAATCCAAGCTTAAAAACACACAGTATCTTCTTTACCCACTGTTAAGCCTTCCAATAAATGAAATAAATCCACTGAGGTATCGGCTGAGGAATATTCCTCAGCATATGTTACAGGTGGGGAAGCTTGTGTGTCTCCAGTGGCTAAAAGGAAATTTGGGTTTACCCCTTTAGAAGAATTAGAAGGGGAGGAAGAAAACATAGAGGCAGAAACAGTCAATTTAGAGACAGTTTAACAGCTGATGTTGTCCAAAGAAAAGAGAGTTGTAATGTACATAATATGTCTTCTGTGGTACTGTCACCCATTGAAACTGAGTTGCTTAATAAAGGTTTAGGTTTTATTCGTTGTTATTTGGTATCAAAAATGTTTTTGCAAAAGATGTGGTTGTTTTTTGTCATTTATTAAACCATAGGTTATTCGTCGATAAACAGGCTGGAGAAGATCTAAATACTCAAAAGTTCAGATTTAAACCATCTAAATTTTCACCTCCCATGAACAAGTATTTGGCTAGTTTTCAGCAGAAGATTTTAAAGGACTTGCATTTTCATTATAGGGAGTTCTTCAAAATCTCCCGTCCAAATTTGAATAAAATGGAGTGGTCAGCACTTAAAAAAATTAGCTGAAAATAAGCAAATTGTGATTAATAAAGCTGATAAGGGGGTGAGGTCAGATGGTAGTATGAGATTGAGCTGTGTATTCTGCAGAGGCTAATGCCCAATGGTCTGACCAGAGGGTTTATCAAAGAATGCATTTGGACCCAACCCCCAAGTTTAAGGTTGAGATTGACAACTCTTTGAAAGATGCATATGAGGAAGGTATTATTTCAAAGGCTGTTTTGTATCAGTTGACAGTGTCGGACCCCATTAAGCAGTACTTTTATATGTTACCTAAGATCCAGAAAAATGCAAGAAATCCACCAGGAAGACCAATTGTAGCTGGAAATGGTTCACTTATGGAACCATTGTTTGATTTTTTTGTCATATTATCTGAAAGCATTGATGAGTTTTATAAGATCTAGAATGCAGGATACAACAAAGTTTCTGTCTATTATTGGGGACATGCAGTTAGAGTCAGGCTGGCTTCTTTTCACTTAGGATGTCAAAGCATTATATACCAGCATTCCACATTGTGTAGGATTAATGGCCCTAGAGTATTGGTTAAATAAGGCTTCTATATACTGTCCAGGTTTCAGTACTTTTCTGTTATGTTTAATAGAACATGTATTGATGAAAAATGTTTTTTATTTTAAGGAAGAATGCTATTTACAGCTTAATGGTACTGCTATGGGTGCATCTTTTGCACCCATTTATGCTCATCTTTTTATGGGCTTCGTGGAAGAGTACATTATTTATGATAATTCTCATAATATTTATTTGGAATCAATGGACATTTGGAGAAGGTATTTGGATGATTGCTGGTTGGTTTGGAGGTCAGATACTATTTATTAGAATTTGTACAATACTTGAATAAGAACAAATGGGGAATACAATTCATGGTGCATCATGACCCTAGAAAAATTAAATTTTTAGATGTATGGGTACAGTTTGAATTGGGTGGGACACTTAGGAGTTTTGTCTTTAAGAAATTTGCTGAAGTAAATACTTTATTGCAAGCTAACAGCTGTCATCCTCCACATATAGTTAAAATATACTGCTGGCTAAGTTTGTTAGATTAAAAAGGATTTGCTCTTGTAAATCAGAATATGTTCAGGAATCTGAGGATTTGGTACAGAGATTTGTTGAGAGGGGATTCAATAATACAGATGCCAGGAAAATATTTAGTTCCATTCAGGATGTAGATATAAAGCCGTTATTAAGATACAAAATTAAAAAGGTGGCAGAGGAGCCTACAAAATTGGTTACAAATTTTGGAAATAACACCAAATTTTTCATTAATTTAGTGCAAAAATAGTGGGATATACTGCTTTTGGATAATGATTTATGTAATATTTTACCAGCTAATTGCTTATTTATATTTAGGCGGGGAAAAACTTTAGGGGGTTGGTTTAATCATTATAAAAATAACATTGATACAGGTCCAATTATGGGTCAACTGTCACTAGGAGGGCATCTGATAAAACGATGCCAACCTTGTGGACATTGTAGCAACTGTAAATATGTTTGTGAGTCTGAGCATTTTTCATCTTCCAATACTTCACAGGTTTTTGATATTAAAATGTTTAGCAACTCTAATACAGATTGGGTGATTTATTTAACCACATGTAACTGTTCATCTTTTTGTATTGGTCAAACATCCTGTCCTTTAAAATTTAGGATAAAGGAACATTTAAGTGATATCACATGTAAAAAGTCTTCTGTGGACGACCATGGTGGTGCAGTGGTTAGCACTGTTGCCTCACAACAAGATGTTCTCTGGTTCAATCCTTGGCTGGGGTGCCTTCTGTGTGGAGTCTGCATGTCCTCCCTGTGGTCATGTGGGTTTCCCCTGGGTGCTCCAGTTTCCTCCCTCATCCGAAAGACATGCTGTAGGTGGATTGGACACTCTAAAAATGGCCCTAGGTGAGAGTGCATGCATGTGTATGCCTTCTGTGGAAAGTTGGGCACTGGGCTGGCAACTCAACACTGTAAAACTCTACAGCCAATCATGGGCAGACAGGTGATCTGCTGTGGCGACCCCTAACCAGGAAAAGCCGAAAAAAGAAGAAGATGTAAAAAATCTTCTAATGTTTTATGTAAACATACTTTATAACATACCACAGATAGGTTTCATTTTACTGTCATTGATAAAATTGGTTTTAAGAGGAATAATAAAGGTGGTTGGCATAAGCTGTTAGACCAAAAAGAAAAAAAAAAGTGGATTATACAGTTGGGGGGGTTTGTTTCCTCCAGGGTTGAATGATTGTTTATAAGTGACCAATGTGATGTAAGTAGGATGTATTTAATAGCTGGATGTTTCAGTGGTTCTTTACACTGATGAAGGCTTATGTAACTGAAACCAGTATGTGAACACCAATTAAAAGAATTTCCAGGAAGATAGGAGTGCTGTCTTGTTTTGTTGGTCTTTGGATTTAACAGGCAATGACACAGTGTTGGGTGTTCATTTAGGCATATCAGACTTGGTGCTGTTTTGTGCAGTGTGGCAATAAGTGGGGATGAATCATGTCAGGTATAGGTTGAACCAGAAGATGTGGCTGGCGTTTGGTGAAGGTCTGGGAAAGGGGCAGATCCATGCCATGCTTTTCGGCAATGGGGAGTGGATTGATTGCAGGGGCTATGCATTTGTCCATAGGTGGAATGGAATCCCAGCAACATGAGGTTGAGTCAGAGTTTAGAGACCATCCAAGTGGTTGGTTAGCTATCCAGGTCCTGGTGCAAGGTTGAAACATGGTCTTTTGACCCCTCATATACTACCCCAGTAAAAGAGAAGGCTTGCAAGTGGAAATATGTTGATATTTTTTAATTAATTGATGTGGATGGGGTCCAGGGCCTCTTGGACCCAGACACCAGGAGCTCTAAAGATATTTTGACAACCTTAGTGGCTTTGGAGTGGAGAAGAGTGGGTAGTTTGTGGCCAATAACATGGGACAACTGGATGTTAGGCTCAATATATTACAGGGTAGTGTGATTGGAAAAGGATACTGCTTTGGCCTTGGCAGTCCTGTAGTATTCACAATCTATGAGGCAAAGCATTTGCAGGTGGGGAACAATTGGTTATGGTAAGAACAGAGGCTTAGGAAACAGAAAACAGTACATGAGTCACTGCTTTGGTGCATTTGGCATCCCAATATTTGGCTAGCCACTATGGTAGATAGCCCTGGAACCACCAGTATAGTGGTTAATTTGGGAGACAAACTGGAGGTATATTGGGCACTTAATGTGGGGCATTGCATGTGGGCAGCATGTAGTTTTTCACAAACTTTTTTAAAGTGTGCAGGTGTGCATTCAGCCATGCAGTGTCAAACAGGAAGCTTTGATGGTTGATTTGAATCTGCAGTTGTCCGAATTGGGAGGGTTACCTTCTCCATTTCCTGTTTTTCAAAGTATTTGTGGTAGAGGGAATTTTCAGGGGCCCAGGGGTGCGGAGTCCTTTCGTGACTTAAGGGGAAGACCAGGGGATGCATTATACCATTAAAGTGCAGGTATTCTGACAGATGCCTGTGCATTTTCCTGATTTGATTATTAACAGATTAATTAATTGAAGGGTTTTCTACTAAAGCAGAGTTTAAGTTTTACTTTGGCAAAGCTATACTGATGGGATGCTCACTGACCTGTGCTATTTGAGAGGTTCAGCACTACTTTCCACTGGATTTGCCAGCAGTGGGTGGACAGCCATAAGGTGAGATGCTATCTGGATGACCTTTTACCTTTTTAAGAGTATGTGAAGGATTTATTGGTGGATTGGAAGGTATGAGTTTGTTTCTGGGGATATGTGAAGAACTGGGGTTTTGTTGGCTAGGCAAAAGTTAGAAGGCCCAATCAAAACATTGTTTTTCTGAGATTGCTAGTGGATGCAGGTCATGGGTTGTTTTGTTTACCATATGAGAAGTTAACATGTTTAAAAGAAAAGATACGGTGGAAAAAATACAAGGAGAAAGTGTGGATTAAGGATGCCATGGAGCTCTTTAGGTTCCTGAATTTTACATGTCAGGCAGGTCACCTGAATTGTTTCTTTTTTGTGGGTTTGTGGTCTTTTTGTTGAATTTGGGGGAAAGCAAACATCATTGGGTGAGAGATAATAAGTTGGAGCATGTTGATTTAGCATTGAAGTTGTCTTTTTTTGGAGCAGTTTAATGGCATGGCTCTTAAGAGGTTGTCTGGGTTGTTCAGTGGGATTTGCAATTGTTTACGGATGCGGCAGGAAGGATTGGATTGGGGGCATATTTTTTGGGGGAATGGCTTGTGGTTTGCTGGCTGGCCATATGGAAGGGTGATTGGATGAGGGATGTTTCTTTGTGTGGGGTTGGTTCCAATTTCGCTGGCATTGAAGGTCTAGTGTGAGATATTGCAGGAGAAAAAGGTTTAATTTTGATTTGTGCAATCTGGCAGTGGTACATGCTAATGGTGTTGCCAGATGAGGCAAGTTAGATTGGCCTGGAATAATCAGATGTTTGGTACAGGAATCCTGGGCAGCTTTTAAAAGAAAGATGTATGGTAGGGCATTGCAGGATTTTGCTAAACTTGTCATACAACTGCTTGAGGAAGAAAGAGTTGGCCAGAAGGATTTTGGTTGTAATATTTGGTTCAGATTTAGGAACAAGGTAAAGCAGTCAGTCAATCAATGTGACCTTAACTGCTATTTGTATAGTTGCACGGGCAACTGGGTTACATGAGTCTATTAAATTTTGGACTGTGATTTGTATTTTGTAGGGCTTGGGTATGAATGATAGTCTGAAGATAGATCGATGATGACTATTGACAAGACAGGTTTTGAAGGTTTTATTGCAGGGATTATCATTGGTAAATGGGGATTCATTGCACTATACTTTATGTGTGACCTTTGCATTATGGGTGTATTATGGAGCTTTTAGGGTGTCAGAGTTGTTTTGGTCATCAGTTTTTTTTTTTTTTTTTTTTGCTTCCATGTGTTTTTGGCTGTGTAGATCTAGAACAGATCAGTTTGTGGAGGCAAGCAGGTAGTATTGTTCAGCAAATGCTTCCTTGTATTGTCTTAGATAATTGGGTATGGTGGCTGACTTAGTATTACATTTCTAGGACAGGAAACACCATTTTGGTATTCTTGTATTCACTGGGTGGCAAATGGAGGCTGCAGTTTGGCCAGATGGCACGTAGTTGGGTTTGCATGGGTTCGAGTGGCATTGGGCTCAGTCTTGGTGGAACATTTGGCATGTAATGATCTGGGAATAATTCTGAGGCTACAGTTGGTAGGTAGGATAAGTGAGGATCTGTATATTTACAGAGGTTATACTCCGGTATGTGTATTGTATGGTCAGAGGTAATAACAAGGTTTTTTTGGCTTTGGAGAAAGCTCATCGGTTTGGTAATTCTAGGCTAGTTAGACAACTGGCTGCATTGGGTATTTATAGGATAAGGCATTGGGATGTTGATGACAGAGATCCAGTCTGGTTTTGAGAGGATGGGGTACGACTAAATGATTATGGAGGGTTTCCTGGAGTGTTGAAAGGAATGTGGGGGAACAGCCTGTGTCAGGCTGGTTGACGGAGAAGAGGGTCAGACTTCTCCCTTTTCTGTTCCCCTCTGGAGCTGGATGTTTAATTCAATGAGTTGGGGAATGAAAGTAAGTGATGGGATGCTGACTGATAAGTAAGTAAGCAGATTTGGTTAGGGTGAGCAGGGTTATGCTGCCCTAGTAAATGGTTATACGGATGTTCATGCTGTGATAAGTAAGTAAGCAAATGGGGGTGAGGACACTGCTTCATAATTAAAAATAAGCAAGTGGAGGAGAGAATGCTGCTTATTTGGTTAGGGTGAGAGGGGTTACACTGCTCTAGTAAATAGTTATATGGATGTTCATGCTGTGATAAATTGAAATATTGTTCAATAAAGTTATGTTTATGGAAGTTTAATAAAGGTTGTCAAATGTCATTTGATGTGGTGTATTTATTGAAGAGGACTGGGACAAATGAGGTTTGTGAACAAACCAATTTGTCCAGGGATATCTTCAGGGAAGATTCAAGTAGGAATCACTGTGGGATTTAAGATGATACTGGAAGGTTAGGGTGAGGGGATGGAAGGGTTAAATTGTGAAGGTAGGAGGTCTGGGAGGAAATGAGGTAAGTGCAAGTTGGGGCTTAACTGCTTTTGAGTGAGTGTAACTTGGTAAGTGATCAGATTATGGCTTGAACTTGCTAACCTCTCTCCCTCCCTTTCCTAGGAGCAGTGGGGACTGAGTGCTTATTTTATAGGCTTAGTGTTGAGGCAAAGAAGAGAGGCAGGCTTGTCCTATTTCTGTTCTCCCTCTGGTTTGGATGTCTAATTCAATAAGTTGGGGACTGAAACTGAACAATGGGACACTGCTTGATAAGTAAGTAAGGGAGCGAAGGTGAGGACAGTGCTTATTTGGTCAGGGTGAGTGGGGATATGCTGCCCTAGTAAACGCAGTTATATGGATGTTCATGCTGTAATATGTAAGTAAGCAAGCGGAGGTAAAGACGCTGCTTTATAATTAAAAATAAGTGAGTGGAGGTGAGGACGCTGCTTATTTGATTAGGATGAGAGAGGTTACACTGCTTTAGTAAATGCTTATATGGATGATCATGCTGTGATAAAGTGAAATATTGTACAATAAAGTTATGTTTATGGAAGTTTAATAAAGATAATCAAATGTCATTTGGTGTGGTGTATTTATGGAAGGGGACTGGGACAAATTTTGCTCCGAGCCCAACTAAGTAAATAAAGTAAATATAAGGACAAAATGATTGACTTCAGCGATTGGCTAAACTTCTGGTGTCATTCAAAGGGGATCCAGTATCTGTCTACCTGGGACGACATGATTGACAGACCACGATGCTTTGCCAGAGATAGTCTGCAGCTGTCACCCCTGGGATTCAGGTTACTGGCTAAGGCTCTTGCCACCCCTATAGTGCCTTTTTTAGGCAAAGTTCAAAGGACAAAACCACCACCGTAACAGGTACAAGCATGCAAAATCTGAAGGTAATGCTACTCAATGCTAGAAGTCTAAACCTCAAAATGCACTCTCTCAAGGCACTCCTAAAAATGAAGAACATTGATATCTGTGCAGTAACCAAGACCTGGTTCAAGGCTCCAGAGATCACCCCTGCAATACCAGGCTACAACTCTTACCACACTTTTCAGCCACCAAACCAGGACCGAAACACTAAAGGTGGAGGAGTGTCAATATTCACCAAGGATATTCACACCACCAGGCTGGTTGCCCAATACAATGCATCTGAAATTCTCCAGGTGCAACTAACACTAGGTAACACTGCAATCCAAATTGTAGATTGCTACAGATCCCCCACCATTCTCCAAGATTCTCACTACACCTTTCTAAACATACTGGAAAATATTAAGATAGAACTAAACACCCTAATACTGGGTGATTTTTAACTACCCTGCCATTAACTGGGAAAACTACTCATGTACCAACACTTTTGCCCAACAGTTCTTGGAATTCATAAATTCCAATGCCCTGGATCAACTAATCCATAGTCCCACCAGGGGCTCCAATATCCTAGATTTGGTCATTACCAACATGGGAAATCGATGCTCCACACCTATGGTTACCCCCTCATTAGTCAGGTCTGACCATAAGCTAATCACCCTTAACATCCACATCCCACCCCCACCCCCAAGTAAGGAAACTTCCATAAAAAAACTTCTTCAAAGCCAACTTCATGCTACTCAAGTCAAAAGTGACAAATTCATGACACCCATGCAGATGGGAACTGAAAATTCAACTGCTGAATCCTACACTAAGGCACTGTACAAGCACATCCACTCATGCATGAATCGTGCCATCCCAAATAGAACCAAGATGCTCTCATCCAAAAAAAAGAAGCCAATCTGGTGGTCCCCTGCCATAAACAAACTTTACAACAGAAGGAAGAAACTGTTGCAGAAAAGATGAAAATGCCAGGATGCAAAAAACTCCCTTACCAGCCTCAATAAGAAACTCAGATCCCTCATAAAATCCTCCAAAGCTAGTTACGAAAATAAAATTGCCAAAGATTCCAAAAAACACAAGGCATTCTATAACTATGTCAAGAATCTAAATGGCAATGCTCAGATTTGCTCTGAGCTACAACAAAATGGTATTAAATATACTGATCCCAAGGATATTGCCAGTATCCTGGCAGATCAATTCAGTGCCAACTTCACCCCCCCTCTCACCCCCTAAATGGCCCATCTCAATACCGGAAGATTGCCAAATTCCAGTAATAACGGCCACACAGGTAAAAAATGCACTCTCCAAAGCTAAGAATACAGCATCCATGGGACCAGATGACATCCCGGGCTGTGTACTACATGAACTACAATATGAACTGGCACCTCACCTAAGTGTCATGTTTAAGCATAGCCTCACCTCAGGTTTTGTGCCCACTGAGTGGCGCAGAGCTACAGTTATCCCACTCCACAAGGGGGAATCCACCTTGGATCCCGGAAACTACCATCCCATCAGTCTGACAAGCCTTATCTGCAAGGCCATGGAGCGTATTATCCTGGAACTTATAAACAAAGACATTGGCAACTTTCATACACTAGACCCCACCCAGTTTGGGTTCATGAAGGGCCGATCTTGTCTCCTGAACCTGATTGACTTCATCGAATCAGTCTCCAGAGCCATGGACAAGGGTAAGGTGGTTCACACAGACTATCTAGACCTTGCCAAGGCTTTTGACACCATCCCCCATTCTGGAATCATAGATAAACTTACTAAGCTGGGCATTAATCCCTGTGTCACCCAATGGGTTGCTAACTGGCTTACTGATAGAACCCACACTGTAAAAGTAGCTGACTCCAAATCCAGCGCCAGACAAGTGGAGTACCTCAGGGTTCAGTCCTGGGACCGCTCTTGTTTGGCATCTACTTCTCTGAAGTACAGGCCAACACTAAGGGACTCTGGCTAAGAAAGTTTGCTGATGACTGCAAACTGGGAGCCATTATTGAATCCCCAAATTATGTGGATACTCTACAAAAGGGCCTTACAGAAACTGATGCTTGGAGCCAGAGCCATGGGCTCAAGTTCAATGCCAAGAAATGTATAGTTATCCCCTTTGGGAAAAAACATGTATGCATGAATTACCATATAGGTGGCAGTACACTAAACACTGAAAGTGTGATAAGAGACTTAGGGACACAGGTGGACAGTGGTCTCACCTTCGATAACCACATCACCACAACAGTCAGGAAATCCTTCTATGTGGCACACCTCATCACTAAGGGCTTTTCATCCAGAAAAAAAGAGGTCATTGTCCCACTGTACTCATCCCTCTTTAGACCCATTATAGAATACAACGCCCCGTTTGGTATGTACCTCTCAAGACATCTGCAACAACTGGAAAGGCCGCAGAAATACCTCACTAAAAGAATCACAGGCCTAAAGCAGATGCCCTACGCTGACCGCCTTAAAAAACTCCAGCTATACTCTGTCGCATATCGTCTACTCAGAGACAATCTTGCTTAACATACAAGGCCATGTCAAACCCAGAGCTGTTGGACATGCTACACTTAAAGAAATCCCAATCCCTCAGATCCACATGCTCCAGGGATCTAAACCTTGTCATCACAATAAACAAAACATGCTGGAGGGATAGGTTCCTGACACAGAGACTCCCCAGACTCTGGAATAGATTGCCCATACATGTCAGGCAGAGTGCCTCTTTGGCCCTCTTCAAAAGGAACCTTGACGATTAGATGGGAGAAAGGAAATTCACCCCGGGGATCATGTCAAGTCGCCCTGCTAGATAGGGGTCCAGGGAAGTAAATAGTGTGGGAAGAAATAGCCATGGAATTGTTATGGCTAGGCTTGTATAGGGCCTAGGGCTGATAGCCTAGTACCAGCCTATGAACCTATGTAATTTACAAACCTGACTACCTGATGTTATAAAAACTAGAAATGTTCAGCTCTGTTTCGTTGTGGTAGACTGATGTGTAATTCTCCTCTTGTGCTTAATGTAATGTGTTATTGTCTAGCTTTTTCCTCTTCTGCACTGAGTGGAAGTTGTAGAGTTTTACAATACTGCTTTTAAAAGCACTATTGTCAATAGAACATAGTCAGGTTCAATGAAACGTAATCGTCAGGGATCAAAGCACTAGCTAAGCATCACAATTTTCATTTGATGAGTAATGGATTTGCTGTTACAATTAGTCACTGAAGTATAGGAATTGTTCGTTTCCATCAAGATGTAACAGCCTTAGAGCTTTTACATTTAATAAACTGTCCGCATCAATAGTTGGTATTGTTTGGCCTTTGAAATACAGCACTCCTATTTTTCAGGCATGGAGTATGTCAGGGATGTAGTAGTGTTTGTAAATAATGCATCAATTTACTTTTACTTCTGATATTCAGAGGTCAGATTTCTACATCATTTTTTAGAGCACCTGTTATTTCTTGGATGCTTGCTTTGACTTGGTTGCATGTGGTTTGCATGCTGTGTGTCTGATATACCTTTGCATAACTGATGTAGTTTTTTCTGCAGATGTTGTTGAAGGTTTATTTTCCGTCTGGTTCCACTGAAAAGTTTCTGAAGAACTCTTCCCCACTCATAATAACTCAGCGATATGTAGAACACAAACCACATTATCTTATATTTTTGTACTATTGCATTTCTGTATATCTGTTTGTCTCTCACTCTGTGTTTATGCTCCCTATTCATTCCACCCACTTCAGTCATCGCATCCATAAAAGTGGTTCTACAAAAATAATAAAAAATAAGAAATGAATAAGTAAAAATACTGAAACATTACCCCAGGTCTCAGTAATGTTCATTATCTCTCTTAGTATGTAAAACCGCAGCCTTTGAGCTTTACTGTGTGCAGATGACCTTATCCTGATACATTCTTGTAATCACCACGCCCTTCCAAGAACTACCTTGTTAAGGACTTGGCAGTCATCGATGCATGATCTTAAAAGAAGACACCCCACATTATTTTTGCTAAGAGATGACTCAACGTCTAGTCCACATATTCTAAATTAAAACATTGCCGTACTAACTGGTTAAATCACCTCAGCAATCATTCAGCAGTTTGAGTTTCTAAATTTAAATAGATCCCCACAAACATTTTTAGTGCACTTAATGTAACCATAACAAGCTGATTCTTTTATTTTAAAACTAACTATAGCATATTCACCCACTTCCTCATGAATCCTGCACTAATCTTGGTAATGGTGCTAATTCCAGCAAATACAACAACTTCTGTGACCAACATTCTGTGGTTCCCAACCATGACTAACAAACTATGCAGCATTATTCTGCAGACCATTGGACACAGGGTGCTGCTAATCACTTTGCAAAGAAGGATTACAGCCTGTGATTGAAAAAGCCAAAATAATGACAATGAAAACAGTAATGTATCTCACAGCTGTATAATTTGTGGCACCATGCAATCTCACAGCTGTATAATTTGTGGCACCATGCAACAGTACTTTACTCACTGGCTTTGCCAATCTTTCTGAGACCTTCGTTAAGTCTTATTTTTCTCTTGCAGTCTATCCTTCGCCACCTCTCACTTGGAAGAAAGAAGGTCTCTGCTTATGTTCATGTCAAAACATGCTTTCCCATCCTTTGCCTTCGTAAGAAAGGTAGGTCTTTCAGATATTTTCCAGTAGTGTAAGGTATTTTCTCAGTAACAATCCCTGGAGGTAATCAAATGAGATCGCTTCATTCACAAGTTTCAGAAGAAATGCTTCATTGGCTGATGTAGTCTTCAGTTCAAATGTATCATCATTAATCACAGAATACACAGGTATCTGCTTGCCTTCTGTTTGATCATTGCAATTCTACCCATTTTCCCCTCCAAGATGAGAGTCAGTCACAGTGCAGCTGTCATTTTGTCAGCCTTTGTAGGTTCTGTGAGGTGATATCCTACTTCCACATGCGCAACCATTAGTGCACTGCTGGCACTTGGGTTGGGTGTGCAGTGAGAGTGCCATGGGTGGTCACTAATGTCTGCACCTGATGTTAGCCTGCACATTTTCCTCCTTTATCAGTCATATCAGTCTGATCTCCATTCTACCCTTTACTCCTTTCTGTGTTATGCTGCATGCCTGCTGTGGACTATGCAATCCATGTACATTTTTATGCTGTTTCTCATTTTATTTCAGAAGTGGACTTCTTATGGGGAAGTTCATTTATAAAAAAAAGCATAAAATGTCAGCCACAAAAAACACAGATGTAGAAGGTCAGGGCAAGGGACAGTAGTCATTTCATGGGCATTTGTACATATTCAACAACCATTACCTGTCTCTCCAACATGCTTTCATACTACATTGGGCTGTTTTGCTGTAGTGAGCATTTTAACTCTCCATTTTTTCTGATAAAAAAGTAGTCAAAAATAACATTCCAGTAAGTGCTTTTTTTTGCTTCATTGTGACAGACACACACACGCACACACACACACACACACACACACACACACACACACACACACACACACACACACACACACACATGCACACTTTTCAAAGAAACACATTGTTACAACCTTGCCTTCTTCTGCGTCAGGTGCATTAGTTTATCTATGTCCAGTTCATATTTTAATGCTGTTTAAAGAATAAGAGTAAAAACATATGTATCAAGATATCAGATAACTTTGCAACCTAGGATTCAGAGAATTCTTCTCCACGTGTGCTAATTACCTAATACAAAAAGTGACACTGGAATCATCCTGCTGCTGACGTTTTGTGGTGGTTACAGCAGGGACCAGTAACACTGTCATTGTAGCAGAGGCATGCATTTGGAAGGCCAGCTATTGTCACCAGCACAGCTGCTGTTCATAGGCTCATAGATAAGTACTAGCCAAGCTGCCCTTGTGGACCATTTTAAGCCTAACTAATTTCCTTTTTGTGCTCAAATTAACCCATCCCATTTTTTAATAAGTTCACCTTACCCACCCCATGGTTGATAATTAACGAGAATAAATGGGATCATACCACAGATAATTTAAGGGGACCCATAAGTGGGATAAAGCATTTTGGAGCTGCCTCTGCCCATTGCCATAAATACTCTCCAATGGTTAGAATTCCCCCTTCTTCTACTGCTGTCACAACTTCAAATGTTACACTTCATTCTTTACAAACCGTCATCCTGCCCTGCTCTCTCTTCCTTCATCTCTATCTACACTCCTCTGCAGACTCTCCTTATCTCTAATCAGCAACTACTACAAATCTACCAACCCAAAAAAATAGCTGGCAAAGTTCTATATAAACACGTCATCGCCCAAGCCTGGAACAAACTCCCAAGAGGTATTTCTTCTATCATTCACCTATCTCACTTTAAAGAAAAACTCAAACTTCATCTACTCAGCTCCAAAATATGTCCTTGTCAAGCCCCTACTTACGCTTCCCACAACCCTACTATATACCTTTTCTGTCCCCCCACATACAGCTAAGTACTCCACTATTGTGGATACTTATTAAACTCTACAATTAATACTGTTGGACTTAACTCTTTTTGTAAATATGTAAATATAATTTTAGCCTGTAAAAATATTGATATGTATATATCATGTGTTTGGATTTCTGCTTAGTCTCTCTAACGTTCTTGTATAATTGATTTTGACCATATTTTTGACTCAAATGTTTGATTCTTTGTAAACTGTTTGTGGTTTTTTTTGGAGCTTTTCTACTCGGGTCTCCACTGAAATGGGCCATAAGCCCAGCTGGACCAACCCGGTTAACAAATCTCAATAAATAAATAAATAAATTGGTAGTACAGGAAGCAGTACTGGGGTAAATTGTGTTTCCCATCCATGGATCCAAGTTGCATTTGAAAATGGACAGGGATTAATTTTGTTTTATATGGATAGGGAGTCTGTTCGATAGCAGTAGTATCATCTAAAAATATGCATGTTAAAGTGGTAGTTTTCTGAGGTAGATGACTTCCCAAATCATACAATAATGCATGTTTTGTATAAGTTTCAGACTGTGATGTCACCAGCTATTTATTTCATACAAACTTTCCCACAGGATGGCTACGTCATTTGGGGATTTAATGACTGATCCTAGCTTGCATTCTGCAAACGTAATCAGCCAGAACCCTTTGTTATTGGATTTTACTTCAGAAAAGTTATGCCAAACAGAAAAGGTCCCAGCACAGAATATTGCGGGACTTCACTGGTGACTGGTCTCTTTTTGGAGATAATTTCCCCCTCTTTTGATTATTTGTATCATATCTGTGAAGCAGTTGGCAATCTAGTGGGGGACATGGGGGTTTGTTCTCAGTTTATATAGCTTTTCTACTATGCTTGAGTAATCTGCCTAGGCATGGATTTAAGTCATGCTCATCAACTGATGAGTAAGTACATCATTGTTTAATATTGATGTAGTCTGCACAAAACAGGTGGTGATGTCACATATCCAATATATATAAGTATCAGGTATATTGCCGGGGTACTGCGCACACACACACACACACACACACATATATATATATATATATATATATATATATATATATATATATATATATATGTATATATGTAGTCAGTGATGTTGTTTGTGCCATACATAACTGTCATCCTTCAGCAATGGTACCACTTTTCACTGACATGTTTAAAACAATAGAGTCCTTGTGGTGGCATGATACTTACATTGGTACAATCTATAGACCTTGGGACTCTTCATTTGTGGTCAGTATTGTATAATCTCTGTATGGTTCTTAGCTGTCTGTTGCATCCGGGAGAGCAGTATAACATTGCTATGCTGCACCATGATATCTAGACTAAAAACACGAAAAATGCAATATAACCAAGAACTGTGGTAACGGAGGGTTCCCAAATACTGTCCTTTCAGAACAAAATGCAAAAGCACTGAAAATCCAATTGTTGAACAGGAAAAAATACCTCTTCCTTCCCGGAAAATCAAAGTCAAAATATTGAAATCCAGTTAAATAGTTTAATGTCAACGAACAAAACAAGTGTTTCACACAGAAATCAACACAAGTGCTTTCGCCCGGTCTTACCGGGCTTTTTCAAGTACAAATGTGAACAGACCTGTGACATGCTTAAACAGTGTAAGCTGAAACAATTAAAACTTGAGTTAATACAATTAGATGCAGAATCAATTAACTGCTAAAAGCTGTAGTGACGTGTTAGCAACATCTGACAAATTTCAAACTTGCTTTTTCTAAAAACAAACGCTGGTTACAGCTAAATGAATACTAGATTAATTGTCATTGTGAATAACCTTGTAAAATAAAATAATTATTATTTGTTATTACTTGTTGAGCTGAGTTAGCCCTACCCATAAAAAATCTTACAATACTTAAATGTTTCAATACTAAGTAACAACATCCGTTGAACTCTATTAACTGATAAATAACACTCTCTGCTGGACTGAAATGCACATATATAAATAGTAAAGCACATAGTTCCCTTGATAATATAAAAACATGTTAAAAAGTATGTGAAAAATAAATACAGAAAATATGTGTATATGTATTCTAATTCACAATACTTAAAATGTTGTCAATACCTATAAAAAATATAATAAATATAAAAATCAGTATTGATAATATCTTGTAATTATAAAAACATCACCCTATAATGAATTAATTAAAGAACATTCCTCTTAATTTTTAGGATACTGGATAAACTAATACTTTCATTCAACCCTGGATGCCTGGTGGCATCCAGCTTCAATTGCCAAATAAGCTCTCTACTTGCCAATCTGGCTTCCCATGATATCCTAGACTATCATAGGGCGTATGATCTGGCTGCCTTGTCTCTGGATGTTCACAGCTGCAAGGATAACTGACATGGCACATATGTTTATCTCTGTAAATCTAGAATAAGATGTGTGTTTCTACACAGGCATTGCAAGTCTCCATATATTGCACATGCTGTAAAGTAGCTGCCTTTCTACAGGGCTTCCTAGTCTGGAAAATGTTTAACAGTTCCTCTTGTTTAGTACTGCCTTTCCCTTGGGGAAACTTATGGCTTGGAATTGCATAATTTTATTGTGGCTATTAGCATTATAACTGTTTCTTCCATTTCTCTGTCAGCATGCAACTATTGTTTACTAAGAATCACCAGTTGTTATTTCTGTCTTTATGCTTATGGCTGTGTTTATGTTCTTAATATAGCTTCAAGGGTGACAATCCTTATTTGCATCCTACTTTTTTGATTTATTGTGTCCTGTATATTAGCTTTGCTAGTTTTGCAGAGTGTGATCTGCAGTATGTC
This sequence comes from Protopterus annectens, assembly GCF_019279795.1. Lineage (NCBI taxonomy): Eukaryota > Metazoa > Chordata > Ceratodontiformes > Protopteridae > Protopterus > Protopterus annectens. The sequence continues at coordinate 308,085,243 of NC_056734.1, forward strand.
TGTGTTTTCCTGAAGAGAAATTGACATGTTCTTTATTGCTTTATGGTGTTTTGAATCCAATACATTTTAATTTGAGAAGCAGGGTTTTGCTTAGGGTGTTAAACTTGACCTATCAGCCATATCACTAAACAATATTTAGTGCTCCTGTTTCCGGAATGCAGGAATGAGTGGTTGTAACAACAGAAAAAGTAATCTTGGAGAGATCAGCAGTCCATCAAACAGCACACAGTCACTCCCAAACTGCATGAAGACCTATGTGCATTTTGAGAGATTGCCAATTCACTTACTGCATGCTTTAGGCTGTGGAAGGAAGACAGAGCACCAAAAGGAAGCACACAGAAAGAAGGATATGCAGATTCTGAAATGAAGGTACACTAACAGAATTCAACTGTACAACCAAATGTTGTAAGACAACTTTAGGTAATATTTCAACACCCCTTTTTGTTCAGTGGTAACCCAGAATGATGCTATACATGTATAGGTTTTACGGAAATGGAGAAGAAATGCTGTTATTGTTAACGATTAATATTCTGCCAGAGTTTGCTGTGATAAATTTCCTGCTATGTAGTCAAAGACTACACAATATCTGTACTGTTATAACATTACTTCAAAATAAAGACTCAAGCAAAGCGGAATACATGCAATATAGCTAAAATAAAATGGAAATATTTATCATGTGTCTTATTTTATTTTACAGCTGAGTACAGTTCTGAAAACTATACATCCAATGGCCTTTGTCTGCAACCAGAACATTCAGCTTGTGTAGGTATACAATTAATAACATAACAGAGATTGAGTAACAGTCATGAGCAGACATGTATATGTTGTTTGCATTATTTGATAATAGCATGCTCCATTATAGGTTGCTCTGATAAAGTTATGATGAAGCAGGCTTCATTTTTTTCAGTACTTATTCGCTTTGCTCATTCATTTATTCATTGCTCAATACCCAAGTCTTTGAAGAGAGTTATCCTTTCCTAGTGTTCATTGTGGATGAGGCAGAAAAAATATATGATAAGACTCCGGTGAATTACAGAACACTCATACAGGGATGATGTTCTGTTGTCTATTATGCAGTGAAATATATTGACAATATACTTTATATACTGCACACATATTTGAAACTTTATTATATATAAAAGCCTTTATTCCAGAATCCCCTTTGTAACTGGGCTCTGCCCTGAACAGCTTTTCCCAGTTACAATAAATAAATAAACTTTAGCAGCAGTCATAACAGACATAAGCAAATAAGTAAAAGTGACTCAAGAGGCTGGAATTAGGAAGCTGTAGCATGCAATATTAAACACAACTACTTAACAAAAAGAGTCTTCTGTTAAAGAAACTGAAAAATATAGGTAAGGTAGTTTGCAAGGACAACCACATGGTATATGTCTCCCTAAAAAAGAAATAAGTTGCAGTCATAGTTCTGGTAGCAATAAATGAGGCAAACATATCCATAATTCTTAGAATATTAGACTAAGTGTAATAGAAAGTGCTTGAACAGAAAGAGGCTGTTGTTATTCTTAAAACATGACCTCATGTACTCCAGTGGTAGTTCAGTATCAGAACAAAAACTAGATAGTAGCAAAGATGGACTCTGCTTTGCATGGATGGAGAATATGTTCCTTAGCATGTGAATCCTCTGAGACACATATATGTCTCCCCAACTTGTTTTATTTATGTCACAAGCAAATTTTAAATGCTTGGATTTAGTGATTCTGATGCTGCTTGTTTTGTAGATGTGCAAAATGTCCATCAGAGCTGGATCCGAGGATGCCTTGAATGCCAGGCATAGATCACCTCTCAGAAACCTGAAAGAGACAGAGTATAGACAGGGCTTAATGGCAATCCATGCAGGACAATGTGTTTATACCCTGGATTCTCCTGTAAGGAACCTTTGTGGGCATTGTAGCTGTTTCATATGTCTGGTAAGGTACAAGCCAAAGGGAATATTATACACAATAATGGGTCCGATATGGGCCAAATAATGTGACATTATATATTTGTTGGGCCTGGATGCCATGCCCTTACTTATTAGTCGAGTGACATAGAATGATTTTCTTACTACCTTGGTCACATGTTAGTCAAAGACCAGATTACTGTCTACATATATTCCCAGCTCCCTGACTACAAGGTCAACTGTTTCTTATCAATGGAGTAAATAGTCGCGTTGCATTTTTTTCCCGAAAAGCAGTTTAATGTATTTCTTGCCATTGAGTTTTAATCTGTGACTTTGGCTCCAGTCATTTGTTTGTGGTTCACCTTTTAACAAGATGGTTATGTCATGGGAACCATCTATGGTAGCTCCTGATATGCAGTTGTCTACAAACTTAGTCAGTCAAAGGCCCTTGACATTAGCCTTTACATACAAGAAGTAGATGCCAAATAGTATCAGTCCCAGCACAAAGCCCTGACATACCCTGTTGATGACTGGTCACTTAGTGGAGGTTATCTCAACAATCATGACTTTCTGGGTCCTGTCTGTGAGCCAGTTGGCAATTCAGTGAGTTATAAGGGGGTTTATACCCAGTTCAGTGAATTTATCAACTATGCCCAGTAGGGCATTGTATTAAATGCCTTAGCCAGGTTCCGCTAAGTGGTATGCACTATTTTCCCCTTATCTATTGCTTTTGTGATCTTCTCAAAGAAGTCCAGCAGGTTTAGTAGGCATGATCTTCCCTTGGCAAAGCCAAACTGGATTGGGTCCAGAATCTGAAGGTTGCCTATTTCTCTGATGAACATTTCCAGAATAATTCATTCCATGGCTTTGCATATTAGACTAGTGAGATTAATAAGTCTGTAGTCTGGTTGATGGTTCACCATTATGAAGTTGCATAACCATTGCAGTCCTCCAGTCTCATGGTACAAAGCCTGTTTTGAGGCAATAGCTTAAAAGTGACTCAAGTGGCTCTGACAGGTCATGTTTCAAGCTATTTAGGAGGTATTCTGGGATTGTTGGGGTCAATTATGGCTGTGTTTTGGCCTTAGGGAGCATCACCAGGACCTGCTCCTGGTTAATAGTTGGGAGATTATTTTAGTAGGTATTTCATGGGGGAAGGCAGTGGGATAGTGGGAGATGAAATTTGAGCTCTGAGATATGTTGCTCTGGTCAGTGAAGGTGTCACCACTGACCACCAACCAGTTCAGCACATTAATGTGTGCTGCCTTTAAGGTTTTGGACATAGCTGTAGAAAGCCTTGTCATTGTGTTTAGTCTGTGAGTCTATTTTGACCTCATAGTTGATCTTATTATGAGTTTCCTGTTTAGTTTAATTACAGAGCTCCTTTCATTATAGGAGTTGCTTTTACTGACTTCAGCCATGACTTTTTTCTTTTGTTATATACCCTATTAAAGTTAGGATTCCACTGGTTTGTTTTTATAGTTTGTTTTGGGCTTACATCTAGTAGGTACATAAGCTCTAAAAGCCATTTATATGGCTGTGCAGGGTCTCTGTACAAAAGTCCACATAGGTTGCTGTGAACTTGGGGTTGAGGGGGGCATTGAAATTTTGACAAACTATTGCTTAATAGGATGTAGTTTGCTTTAGAATAGTTCCTAACTGTTACATGATTTGCTTGGGTTACTGAGTTGATTTTTATTTCAAAGAAGGAAGCTTTGTTGTCTGACCTCACCGTTGAGGATGAAATATGGGGGTGCAACACTTTCCCATACTGGTGAGTACCAGGTCCAGTATATTTGAACTTCTAGTGGGTGCATTCACTATCTGGTCCAGGGTATTTGCTTTAATAAGTCCAGGAATTATTGCAGTTGTGAGTATGAGGCAGTGTATGATTTCCAGTCTATAGAGAGATAGTTTAAGTCTCCTTTGCATAGGGCATTTGGTTTAATGATAGGTGTCTCCAGTAGAATTAGGTCTACGTACACGCTATAGGATTTTAGAGACATAAAGGGTAACTTATAGCTTGCTAGGATATGGTATGGGACTTTGTCTATGGTGATTTGCATGCGGGCAAATTCCAGGTCTTCATCCTGTTCAAACAATGTAGAGTTATACTTGCTACTAATGTGGAATGAGACTCTTCCCCTATTCATCCCTCTCTATGCAGCTGATGGTCTAAATGTGCTGGAAGGCAGTAACACCTTGCACTGCCAAAGTACTTTCTGCAGACTTAAAACATGTGTCATAATGCCACAGATATCTATATTCTCCAGAGTGAGGAGAGCTTGTAGGGTGTAGAGTTTCTTGTTTACTCTCTTAACATGAAGCAGTAACTTCTTTAGGTTTCTTTGGCTTTTATTTGCTATGTCAATAAGTTTGTCAATTTCAGCATTGCCTAAAAAGCTCTAAGTAGTTGGATAAATCTTAGCCAATACTGGAAGTCTGGGAGAGACTTATGCACACCATCCTTACATGGTATGTTAACCATGTCCTCCAGTGTTGACAGATATTGAATCCCACTCGAAAGACAGCAGAAACTAAGCCAGTTATTGAAGTCACTTTTGTTCATACTTTGGCATCATCCTTGGTGATACTTGGCATACCCGCCTGAGATACATATTCAGGGAGCTCAACAACATCTCTCTTCATGTAGTCCAGGAAAGTACATATTAGGTCATTAATGTCCATGTGGACTGTGATAGAATCATACTGGTACCTGTGGTCTAGTGACATGAATGCATGCATATCTTGGTGGATCTTGGCTCCAGATAAGCAACTAACCATTATCTTCCCCTTGTTCACTCTGGTGATCGGGGCATCTGTGTATCATACAATGGTGTCACCTATGACGAGAGTCCTGGGTTATGTGTTTGATTGCCTTATGGAGCTGCACTGTGTTTATGTAGCCATATGTGCAATGTTTGGTGAGGGCTTGAGTGATTGGTAAGGATAAGTGTTGCTGTTTATTGGCTTAGGTAGTCTATAATGTCTGGGAAGCTTGCTCTTTAGTGCCTCAGCATAAGTTGATCTATATGTGTGGTGGACACTGTGTTGTGGATGTATTGTGTGTGTTTTTGACAACCTTGTTTGTATACGATATTTTTGTCTCCAATGAAACTGTGTATGTGCATCTCTAGCATTCTTCATTTGTTTATTTAAGGATTAAATGGTTGTCTATGAACATAATACAGTTGATACATTGTCTCACAATTCCCATATCTGGCACAGCAGTGACTGTAATATGTATAAGTATGTGCGTGTATTGCTGTATCTGTGTTGGGTATGTGTATGTGTGTGTGTGTGTGTGTGTGTGTGTGTGTGTGTGTGTGTGTGTGTGTGTGTGTGTGTGTGTGTGTGTGTGTATCTATCTATCTGTCTGTGTGTGAAAGAAAAAAAAGAGAACTCATGGTTAAACACCATGTACCCTGTCAGAAGGTGGATAATTGTAGGGTGAAAGGAGACAGTCATTGCATGACAGTAAATTATCTTTGCCCACACTATTTCTTAGTTATCTTAATGTCTCTCTAAATTATTAGGGGCATGGTGGTGCATAAGAAAGGGGCATACTGAAACATATCTCTTGCAAAATAATCTATGAGTTTTGGCACTTTCTAAAATTAAAGCCTATTTGGAAGAAACTTTTGTTTTTTCTAGCTTGTGTTGATTTGTATTGCTTTCCTTGCAGAATGTAGCCTCATTGGGTGGTAGGAGTGTGCCATTTCTAGGCTAGGACAGCACTTTATGGTTAATTTGTTCCTGCCATGGAATGAAAATCCCAACAAGGTCATCTTTTCCAAGGAGAGAGTCAGGGGTGGGGAGTATGTCATCTTGCTGATGGCTCTTCCAAGTCTCATTATCTGCATCTCTCCAGGGAAAAGTGTGTGTCTGCATGATGAGCTCTCCTTGACTTACTGAGACTGCATTCAGCAGTACATATTCACTGGGCTCAAGTTCTATGAAGTGCAACAGCTAGTACTGCTAGTAGGTGTCACCCGTGTGGCAAGCCCAATTTATGTCCACTCCCCAGGAAGCATGAGCTGGCAATTGCTACTCTTTCCCATTCTCCCCAGCCAGGTTCTGCAGGTGCTCTAACCACTATTTAAAATTAAGTCACCTGCAGCATAGGTAAGACTTTATTCCTCTATGGCACGGAGATGGCTTTTATACCTTGTATATTATTCCCAAATTAGACAATGTGGTTTGAGAATCATAGTGATGTGTAAAGTGCAATAAAGAAGTAGTGAAAGACGTCAGCAGAAAATAGGAAAAATGAATATCTGAGCTAAGCAATGTGTGTGTAGTTAGTGTGACATCTAATTGTTGAAGAGAAGTGGTAATTAGATAATGTTCCAGCTGAACCTATTTATAAGGCAGCTCAATAAGAGCATATGCCCAAGGCCCAAGAAAGTTGTGGGACACTTCTGATAGGGATAAGAATAAGAAGGTAAAGTATGAAGTTATGGAATTTTTAATGTCTGAATGCTGGGGAAGGTTTTTACTGGAGCATCAAATATACAATGTTTTGTAGTGCCTCTTTAGACACCTACATTGTCAGACTGTAAATGTAGGTTCCTGTTGATCAAACATTGTTTGAAATGTGAATTTGCAATATGACATTGAGCAATGCTGCTTTGTTATTATAATCTGTTTGTTTATTTGTTTATTTATTTATGCCTTGTTGTCCAGATTATTCCCAGTAGGCCAGTGGCTTTTTTTCAGGGAGATTAGAGGTAGAGGTGGTATTTATACTGAATAGGAAAAATTTGGCCAGGGCAGAGGGGAGAGTCACCCACTTTTTTCAGTAAGTCTATAGATCTTTTACATCCACATATTTATTTATTTATTTATTTATTTCCATTTATTTCCATTTGTTTACTGGGGAGGTCCACTGGGCTAAAAAGTACCCATTTTCAGTGGTGACCCATGGAGAAAAGCTCCACAGTGATTTATACAATACATTTGAATATCAACTCAATTGGCTAAAACAAATTTTACATTATACAAAGCTTTAACAAAGTTATAAACAGTATTAAAACTTTTTTTTTTATACAGTAATAATGCATATGTGTTATATATATATATATATATATATATATATATATATATATATATATATATATATGTGTGTGTGTGTGTGTGTGTGTGTGCGTTTGCGTCTCTGTTTAACACCTCATCTGAAGGATGATTAGCATTATCATAAGGGCTGGTATTATGTTGAAAGACCTGTGGCAACTGTCGATTAATACTGAATCCCACAGAACATAGGTTATTTAGCGTACTTGGAATTCAGACATTCTTGTACCTTTCAGCCTCTTAGCTCAAGAAATCTGGACAAAGCCAAAATTAATGGGTGGGACAAAGGCACAAAAATAGACAGGTTTTAAATATTAGTTTCATAAACTTACAATGTTTCTACAATAAAAGTTGTTGTGTTTGCATGTAGTTTCTGAAGGATAAAAAGTATGAAACTCCAATGTCTGTCAGTCCTCAATGATTTTCCAGAAAACCACACATACTAAAGGAGCAGACCAAAAATATGAGGCAGAAAAGCTGGCATTTTGTGAAATCTAGACAGTTGAGAGGTATGGATATTCCCTTTTCTCTAAAGTTATACGACAATGGACATAGGAAGTAAAAGTAGAGAGACATGAAAATGGGAAATGGGTGGCAGAATCCCCATAACAAGTAGAGTCAATCCAAAACCTTCATGTCCTTCTCCTCCATGAAACTACTGTCAAAGATTGTACTTTTATGTCATTTTTTTCCTATCAGTCTTGCTGTCACCAAATTTTCAACATGTAATATTTAAAGCAATTCATACAAGACACATGCATTGGAAGAGAAGTCTTTTCACATGCCTCTCTTTCAATAATTATTGCACAAAAGAGTTTATAGTAAACATAGAACAATACTTGTAGGCTTAGGCAAACAATTGCTTAGCAGAGGGAGTTAATTAGCACTGCCATAATTATTGACTTATGCCTTAAACAACATTACCTGGTAAGGTCTTTTATAGTTCATCCATTACTAATGATTCAAAATGTAGTAGCAAGAGATTCAAAAGAATATAATGGGTTATTTTTTTTTTTCACCAATAACTCACATTGCAGATGATTCTTTTTAACCCGTTCTCCAGAAAGCAGATTCCCATCTCCTAAAAGTGTAAATGTGATGTTTAGCTTCATGTAGACAATGGGATAATACTAAGAGTTCTGTATAAAATAACTTACGTTATTAATTGCAGATTTATAGGGTTAACCTCTTTTCCATGTTGTGTCCCTCCCTTGATTTTTACATGTAAATAATACATTTAACAAAGCTGATTAAAAGAGCATTAAAGAAAAAAGGCCATTGAAGAAGTCCTGAATATGTGTTTGGGTGATAGCTGTAAACAATTACTTTTTTACACTAGTTAAAATTATTGGTTTGTAGTTTTTAAATTCCTGTTGAATTGATGATTCATCTGGCAGCAGTGGTGTTACACTGTGGTTCTTTGTTTTTGAACACTATTCATGAACTGTCTTTTTAGAGACAGTAAGTGTCTTGACAGTCAATGTGAGAATGGGTAAGAGGGTGAGATGGATGATGAAGGAATCAGAAATTATAAAAATAGTAATGAAGCGATATGAAACATATAAAGGTTGCAACAGAGGATGTGCTATTATGCTGCATAAACATTTATTGATTTTATCTATTTACATTTTATTTACACTTTTCTGAATGGGTTAATCTCACTAGGCCAATGACCTCTTTTCAGGGAAGACACAATTAACATAACACAACCTAGTTATGACAACTGTTAAAATGGAATCAATATTGTAAAATAAAAGATTTTGGAAATGGAAAACAAAATTCTAATCAAGTTTTTTTTTTCTTTCACTGATAGAAACGAGAATGGAAAAACATTTATTACTGCTGACTCCATGTTTTTCTACCAGAACAATAGGACAGTGATAGAGTTCCTCAATTCACAATTGACAACAGCAATTTCTTCTGCCATCAGTAAAGCAGCTAGCCAGACAAAAGCAAATCAGGGCTTTGCTGTCAGTTTTACTAACGTAACATTTCCGAGTTCAACACAGTGTAAGTCCTAAATGTTTGTTTATTCATTTGCATGTCTGCACTCCATGTCTGAATTAAGGGCAAAAACAGCAACACCCAAGATCCTTTATAAAACAAAATATTAATATCTACAAAGATGAACACATTTCAAAAAGCAGGTGACATAACAATGGGAAAGATGTCTGTGTGAGATAAGCTTCCATACATGAAAAATGCGGAGGATGTCTAACAGGGATGTGATATACAATTGGGGTAGGAAGCATTTTGTGATGCTGTACAAACTGATTTGCCTTAATACAAGTATAATCTCAGAAGAGGTCTCCAGTAAGTGGGATACAGGTAAAGGTTCATGGACAACATTAAAAAAGCAAGCACAATCATGGACGATATCAGAATAATACCACCAGTAATCCCATGCCTCTGACATCACATATGTGATTATAGGTAGTGATGTCTACATTATACTTGGATTGTGCATTTGTTTTCCTGAGGTAACAAATCCTCCCATGTTTTTGTGTCATTGCAGTTGTTGTCATGGCTGAGGCAGCAATCTTTAGTGTGTGTTGATACTGTCTGTTTTATACAAATATCGTAGTTGGAGTTAATAATTTCCCACAATCTGTAGTCCTTCAGACAGTTGTTTGTATGTATGTCATCTTTGATGTCTGTCAGTTAAATAATGGACAGGAAAGGGTCTGGCAGACAGGCCTGATGTGTGGACCTGATCACTGGACCTGAGATACAAGTCATTTCACACATTTCAACATATTTAGATACCACATATGTGATACAGTGGTCTACCCACTTGGTGATGTAGGTGTTTATGGCCATATCTGACAGTGTTGATTGAATAGCTCAGTGTGGATTTGTATCAAATGCCTTGGGCTTTTCAAGTTCAAAAGGATGATAGTGTTGTCATCATGCGTGCCCTCAATGACCTTTTTGAGAAAATCTAACATTTGTAACAGACATGATGTAGCATTAACAACTCACGCAGGTCTATTGCACACAACCAGGGTATTACTAGTGTCCATTTAGAAAAGGTCCATGATGACATGTCGGTCTACCTCACAGATGAGGAGAGTCCGGATATGTCTCGACATGCATGCATCTGGTGCCATGTCTCAGAAAACACTTTATAGCTGATGACATCATCAGCATATGGTGAGGAGTATATGGCAATAACAGTGTCCCACATGCTGGTGTAAAAGGTTCTTTGTAATGTCAAGCAAGTGTGCACTCACATCCCCAGTTGACTACAGTGAGAACAGAGCCCCTACCTAAGATAAACAGACTACAGAGATCAGTAATTTATGCAAGTGTCATGGCACTTACCAAGTCTGACTTTTACAAGGCTGCGGGCCAATTTATAGTGGATGACATCAGCAGTGCATTTTGAAGAGAAGATGTTGAGAAGTCTACATGAATGGATGTGTAGGCATGTGCAAGTATCAAAATACTGTCAACTCAAGGGATTGGAGCAGTAACTGTAAAATACAACTTCTGCTGTTCTAGCTGGACACAAGCTGTTGACTCCAGTGAGAATAGAACCCCAGTCTAAGTACACAGACTACAGAAATCAATAATTTATGCAAGTACCATGGCGCAAGTCTGACTTGTGCACCAGCTGTCGGGACAGTACTACCTGAGGGTGCAGGTAGTCCAAGGACAGCAGAGGCAGTGCTATGAGATTGGCTACCAGATGTGCTGGGTACTGGTGCTGGAGCAGTTGGAACACAGACAATCTGATCCACTGAGGCTGGCTTACGTCACTGTACTGTGTAGCATTTAGTGATTTGGTACAGATAAATGACATGGAGACATTTTGATGACACATAATAAAAAAATTAAAAAAAAGAGAGAAAGATAAAGGTTTGGATGAGAGAAAAAAGAGATAAAATTAGTACCATCATATGTGACATACGATGCATTAACCCAAGTATATACTGTAACTGTTTTATCTGAAGTTTTACATTTAAGTTTATGCCCTAACAAATACACACTATAACTACAGATTGTTCAAAGTAATTTTGAAATATGCATATATCGCACATATGCATGTTCCAATTATACAGATTACATTTAAAAGCTGGGCATTTATGCCACTTGTATAGAGTTTAATTTAATGTAAATATTATTAAAGAAATACAATACTGTATATTTGCTATGTATGGTATTTGAACCCAGAACCTCTGACTATAGTCTTATATTTGACTCCTAAAGTTGATTTGTGCTACAGAATAATGTATGCATACTTGCTGATACAGTTAGGATATTCATGCTAAATTTGTTATACCTGTATAACAACCCAAAAATCTATCTTTAACTTTTAAAGCTACAATAATACTTATCTTGTGCTGCTTATGTACCACTTGCTTCCCTCACTCTCTCCAAATGAGCAGAATGAGACTGTCTGTTGAACTCTATGTTGGTGTTAGCTGGGAAAGAACAGAAAAGAACAGAAGAGCAGTATGCATATCAGCCTTGCCTACATTTAGGTTTCTAAGTATTAAAAATTCTCTCTTATTGTCATACCTACACAGCTGTAGGATGTCTGTAGTCTAGAATTCATTAAATAAATGACTGACAGTATCCCTTTTGCACCTATGCAGGTCATTAAAATGATGCCTACAATGTTCTCCAGTGCATGGGATGCCAGTAGCAATGGATACAGATTGAGCTAAACTACTCCATGTCTTAGACTTGTATGGGAGCTGGAATATTCCCCCTACAGAAGCCTTTGGCTGTGGTACTTTACCAGGAGTCCAGTAAATATCCTAGACTCCTGGACACCCCTCCTCTGCAGCCTGCACTTGACAACTTCCCCACTAACTCCAGCCATGTCCAACACCAGACCTAGAGCAATGGAAAATGATGCTTTCCCCCATTTCCAGTTATTGTGTTTACCGGTAGTACAAAAACCCGATTAGCAATGCCAACCACATTTGTGTGATGTTAAGTGGAGAGCAGAAGTGCCAAGCAGAGATGACATAAATATTTGAAATAGGAAGGTTAATCCAATACTTGGCCTTAGTTTGAGGGGTGTCTGGTGATGTAGCTTGGAAATATATCTTGAAAAGTGGAAAGTAACTGTTAAGTGAGTAAAGTTTGCATACATGCACTGCAGACATAAATATCTTGACATGACACTTTTGGTTTTGGCTTTATACAATAATAAAATTGATTTTTATAGTGTGGGATTCAAACCTAGGCCAAACCTAGGCATAAGGGACAAAATAAGTTATCTACTCATCATAATGTTCCATGTTTGTTGATCATCTAGCCTATATTCTGGCTGCTTGGGTTTGGAGCCATGCACGGCTCTGACTCGGACGGATACTAAAGCTCGAGAGCTTCCACTGGCTCAAGTCTAACCCCTTTTCCATGATGTTCTGGGCCAACTCCCCAGATCTTATTTGCAAGCAAAAGGCAATCACAGAAGAATTGTAAGTGTGTGTGTGTGTATATATATATATATATATATATATATATATATATATATATATATATATATATATATATATGGGTCTACTTTCATAGACCGAACGTACGGATCGCCGACACACATGTTCCCGACCCCAAACAACCAAAAACACACCACACCAACAACTCAACATACCGAACACCACAACACCGACACAAAAAACGCCAACTACACAGTGCACACAACAACATATCCACTAACCTTAACCTAAACCCTAACCCTAACGTCCAACACTACCGCACACTTACCCAACCCGCACCCTAACCCTAACTCACTTAACACACCCCTAAACCTCAACACCGTCACTATCGCACACTCACCCTACCTGCACCCTAACCCTAACTCACTTAACCCACCCCTAAACCTCAACACCGTCACTACCGCACACTTACCCTACCTGCACCCTAACCCTAACTCACTTAACCCACCCTAAAACATTCAGCCCGTCACTATCGCATACTCACTCCACCCGCATTCTAACCCTGACACACTTAACGCTATCCTACACTGCTCTACGTCACTTCCACACACTTACCTCACCGGAACCCTTAGTCCGACACCACCGCACACTCACCTTTCCCACACCCTATCCTAAAATCCCTCACTATCGTACACTTACCTGTCCGCTCCCCAATACTACATCTTTCACTTTCGCACACTTACCGTATCGCGCTCACACGCTGCCGTTGTCGGTCTCTCAGCCATCGGGATATCGCGTTTTCGGTAACCTACCTGTTCGGTCATTCCGTCTCGGTCTTCCGGGTGTCGGTGACGTGGCGCTTCGGTCTATGAAAGTAGACCCATATATATATATATATATATATATATATATATATATATATATATATATCTTGTAAGGACAGAAACAGAGGCTCCAAACCATCAAAAACTATATGCATAGTATATAGTTATCCACCAGTTCATCCAGGAATACGGGATGGGGGAAGGAGGATGGGAAGCAAGAATATAGGCGAGATGGACAATAAACATGGAACGATATGGTGAGTACATAACTTCTTGATGTTATGCTGTCCTATCTCGCCGTAATTCTTGCTGGCTAGGACAGCATCCCTAGCATCTTTTTCCTAGGGTGGCTCAGGAAAAGAGACTCTTCAATACAGTGAATCCAAAGGAGGACCTGTTCCGGGAGGCGACATCTACTTTGTAATGAGTGATAAAGGTATGAGGTCTCACCCATGTTGCGGCTGCACAAATAGACTCATTAGGAAGTCTAGCTTGAAAAGCAGAGGATGTTGAGACTGCCCTAGTGGAATATCCTCTTATCTTTCCTGGTAGTCACTTACCATGCTTATTGTAGCAGAAAGAAATGCAAACAGTAAGCCACCTAGATAAGGTTACTTTGGAAACTGGCAATCCTTTTTTTTTGTCTGAAAAGGGCACAAAAAGCTGGTCAGATTTCCTGAAATCTTTTGTCCTGTGCAGGTAAAAGAGTAATTGTCTATGAATATCCAGCTGGTGCAATTTACATTCTGCCTTGTCGCTATAGTTTGGAAAAAAACTGGCAATTCAATGGAAAGGTTCAGATTATTCTCTGAACAGACTTTCTCAAAGAGACCCTATCCTTGTGAAAAATGATATAAGAAGGATGAGTAGAGAGAGATTGTAACTCTGATACCTTTATGGCAGAGGTTATGGCTACTAAAAAGAAAGTTTTCCATGACAAAAATTTCAACTCACAAGATGATGCGGGCTCAAAGTGTGGTAAAATTAGCAAAGTTAGCACAACATTTAGATCCCAAGGCACTGGGGGTTCTCTGACTGGGGGTCTGAGTAAGAAGGTACCTTTGAGGAAAGCCTTACATAACCTATGAGACATAATTGGGACTCCCATTTCTCCAGTATGGAAATTAGAAATGGCTGCCAATTGAACCCTAATGGTAGCTGCAGCAGCTCCTTCTTCAAAATGTTCAGTAAGAAAGCCTAAAACTGCAGATATGAAAGCTGTAAAAGGCTCTATGTTCTGTTTTGCAGCCCAGCATGAGAATCTTTTCCACTTACTGGAGTATAATTTCCTTGTGGATGGTTTATGGGAAGAAATGAGAATATGACTCACTGTAGGGGAAAAGGGGTAAAACCTGGCTATTGGTGGAATTGGAACAGCCATGCCATCAACTTGAGGGTTTGGACAGATGGATGGAACTCCCCCAAAGAATTTGTTAAGAGGTCTGGAATTGAATCCAGAATCCAAGGTTCCTCCAGCAGATGGGTCCAGAGAAAGGGGAACCAAACTTGACAAAGCCAGTAAGGAGCAATGAGGATCATAGTGCTTTTCAACAATCTCGCTTTCTGAATCACTTTAGGAATTAGATGGAAGGGGGGAAAGGCATAGAGTATTCCCGGGGGCCAATCGTGAAGCAGTGCATTCCTTGGTGACTTCCTGGAAGGGGAAATGAGGGCAAAGTAGTTGCTGCATTTGGTATTCATGGACGTGGCAAATAGGTCACAGCAAGGAATGCCCCATTTCTGAAATATAACTTCCGCAATCTCCGGTTTCAGGGACCACTTGTGAGGCATTAGAATTGCTCTGCTGAGCTTGTCTATTATCATGTTGGATTTTCCTGGGATGTGCGTTGCTATCAGAAATCGGTGATAAATGATCACCCATTGCCAAACTTGTTGGGCCTCTTGACGTAGTGGGTAAGACTTGGTTCCTCGCTGCTTGTTTATATACCACCCTACTGACATGCTGTCTGACTGAATTGCAACCGTTCTCATGGGAAGAGTCCTGAAAGGCCTGCAATGCAAAAAGCACTGCTGTCATCTCCAGAATGTTTATGTGCAAGTGTTTTTCATCATTATGCTATAGGCCTTGGACTGTCATTCCCAGATAATGCCCCCCCCCACCCAATGTGGGAAGTGTCCATGGTCAGTACTGCATTCGGTTGAGGAAAAACAAAGGGGTGGCCCTGAATACAATTGATCTGTCTGCAGCCACCAAAGAAGATCTTTTTTTTCATGACTCCGTGATGATAATCTGGTGTGACAGAGGAAGATCTTGCATTGATCACTGAGAAAAAAGCAACCATTGTAGAACTCTCATGTGTAGACATGCTGTGGGACTAGGAGGATAGCTGCTGCCATGGTACCCAGAACTTTCAGCATAAATCTGTCTTGAATTTTTTTCTTTGACATCAAACTCCTGATTTGCCAGTGAAGGGACTGAATTCTGTCTGGGGTAAGTTTTGCTGTCATGCTTTTTGAATCCAGATCTGATCCTAAGAGGGTAATATGTTGAGACTGCGACAAGGCAGATTTTTTTTTAAGTTTACTGTGATGCCTAGTTTGGCACAAAGTGACATTGTTTCATCCCTCATTTGAAGTAGTAGATGCCTGGTGGTGGCGGTGAGGAGCCAGTCATCTAGATATGGAAACACCCGGAATCCCTGATGCCTCAAGTAAGCCGTGAACACTGCCATGCATTTGCTGGACACTCTTGGGGGCTGTAGTGAGACCAAAGGGCAGGGCTCAAAATTGGTAATGACTGGCTCCCAGCCAAAAGTGTAAGTGTCTCCTGGATCTCCTGTCCATCATTATATGGTAGTACGCATCTTGGAGATCTGTTGAGCACATTCAATTGCCTTTCCCAATAAATGGGAAAATTGACTGCAGAGCTACCATATGGAACTTTGACTTCTATACTGACTTGTTTAGTTTGCTGAGATCTAGAATGGATCTTCTGTCCCCTGTCTTTTTTCGAACTAAAAAGAATCCAGAGTAAGTCTCGGATCCTATTTGGTCTGTGGGGACATCTTGGATGACTCTATTTCTCTAGCAACGAGATTACCTCTTGTGTTGCGTGGTCCTTTTGGCTGGGTGGGACATCTGGTCAGGACTGATTTTTTGGTGGTGAGGTAAAAAAGGCCATGTAATAACTTCTGGATATTATTTTTTGTACCCATTTGTCTTGGGAAATTTTTTGCCAGGCATTTGGGTACAGTGACAATCAACCCCAGCTGCCTCCAGAGAATAGCATATGGGCCTTCTTCTTTATAAATTCCCCCTCTAACCCTGGGGGATGAGTCACCACGTGCGTCAGAAAAACATTTTTGGGACTTGTGGAACCAGATTTTTCAACCTTTTTGACCTTTGGGATAAGGTCTAGACGGGGCAGAAAAATGGACTCCCATGGCAGATAAGGTTTTCCCATCCTGCTCGCACCTGGTTAAAGTATCTTTCACCTTTGGTCCAAAAAGGGATGAACCATCAAAGGGGGCATTGGTGAAGGAAGACCTAAAGGGTCTAGCAAAATTGCAAAGGCGCATCCAGGAATGTCTTGTGAGGGAAATTTCTGCTGCTGCCGCCCTACTCACTCCATCCACCATGTAAGAAATCAGTCTCATGAAGGAGTCTGCAATGGAAGTGAGGGTGGAGAGCTGCAAAGACACTTCATCTGTGGACCCTGAAGCTGCTGTACCGTGAACGGAATCTTCTAGTTCTTGTAGGAGATCCCTTTGAAGTCTTGTAAAATGGGTAGGGTAGTTCAGTGACCGTAGGGCAAAGGCCACTGAGGAGAAGGTGCACTTTCCATATCTGTCATAATCTTAGACTCTCTGTTTGGAGGATGAACAAATGAAGAGGTCTCTGAGAGTTCCTTCTTGGTGGCTGCCGCCACCACCATGGCATCTACAGGGACACCTTTTGTCAAAAAATCCTTATCCGAGGGGGGTAATGAACTTGTTGGGCCTTCTTGGAACAGGCTAAACTGTATCAGGTTTTGTCCAGGCCTTACAGGATATGACCCCTAGCAGTTTGTAATAAGTGGGTGTCACCCAGGAGGTAGATGGATGATACCGAAAAGCCTCCAGGTATACTGATTCATCCTCTGAAGGGTTGATGGGCTCTCAGCTACCCCTCTGCTTCAAGATTTCCAGGATGTTAACAAAAGATGCATCCTTAGAGGGGGATGTTGGGGACCCTTCAGACTCATCCAAGTTGGTATCAGAGGTGACAGACTCAGGACAGTCTATGTGCTTCGTCTTGCACAGTCTCTTCCGAGGGACCACCTCAGAGGGGTATTCTTGGGAGGTTCCAGAGGAGACAACACCACCAACAGGGGATCCCTGACACTCTGGGTCTCTATGCCTAGGGGGAGGTGAAGGTGAAGTGATTATTACTGCCACCTGAGAGGGATGAGAGACTGGATCTGCTGTCCAGGCTCTCTGGGATGACAGCATCTTCTCCATCAGCTTGAAAGCCTTACCACCCCACTATGAAGTGGCCTTCAGCTCCGAAGCAACAGAGGGTTAACTCCGAGGCAAGGCAGGTGGCTCCAAAGCTGACGTGAGAGCCAAACACAATCTAGCCAAGGCACTGAGAGGAAGAGTTGGGTCAGACAACAGTCCACACCGATTCTCCCCCTGGACCCGACTGGCATCAGCTCCCAGACCCCTCAACTTCTGATGGAGCTGAGGAAGTTAGAGCAGTCGGCACTGAAGGTTCCAATGGGGCTCTCGATGCGAACAGTTTTACTACTATCAAATCTGAGTGCTCAGGCTCCAAAGATGCTGAGGTGGTAGGAGGAAGAATCGCAATGGGGCATGAAGGTATGGATGGCGCCAAGACCTTTGGGTCTGGAGATGATAACATTTTTGCCAGGGCTGGTGTTTTGAACAATCTCTTCACCACCCACTCCATGTCCTCATCAGATATGCTCCTGGAGGAATGGGTGGATAAAGAAGGAGATCTGCCTCAGTCCAAAATGGGATATCTCAAGATATGTGAGACAGGCTCCAGTTCTGGGGAGTGCCTTCTACTCGATGCTTCTCCCCGCTCTGAGTATACTGCTGGAGCCACAGAAGTAATGGTTGTGTCAGAACTGAGAGCCCTCAGTTCCAATGTCGCAATCTTTTTAGGTGGCTCAGTCAATGGAACTAAAAAGTTGGTCTTTTGATAGACTGTGTCTTAGAGGAAGAAGGGGAGGATGATTTGGAGCTTTGTCCATTGTCTAAAGACTCTTAAAAGACCCCTTTCATTAAACCCCTAACAATTAGTTTTATCTTCCTTTCATGGAGCACCTTGCTACTGGAAGCATGACAGATAATGCAGGGGTACTGTAAATGTACCTCACCGAGGCAGTAGACACAGCTAGTATGGCTGTCAGTGATAGACACTTTTGGGTGCGTACATCACATTTTTTAAACCCAGATTGTCAATGCTCTTTTTCTTTTTCTTTAGACATTATTCAAGATATAACAACTACAGAAAAGGTAAGTAAAAACAACTTCTACAATCAGAAAAAACAATCTTGTAAGAAAAATGTATTATTTATTTATTTATTTTTTGAAGGGAACGGCTCTCTAAGTCAAATGGGCCGCAAGAGCCCTCTAACTTAAAAGGTACTCTATATAATTAGGATAGGGAAAGAAAGAGAAACTTGTAATTTAAAATGATTCTCAAGAAGGAAGAACACACTGAAAAAAAAGAAAGGGAGAGTGGCCTCTAATATAAACCGGCTGTGAGAGCCCTCTAACTTAAACGGCATTCTCTAAACTAGGAAAGGATAGAGACAAGACCTAAAGCAGACTCATGATAACTGTTAAAGTAGAAGACAGATAAAAAAAATCACGGAAAGAACACTGAAAAATATAAAATTAGTCTACTTAGCCAATGAGCCAGCCAGACAGCAGCCTCAATGCTTGAGCGGCAAATGAGATCTGGGGATTTGGCCCAGAGCATCATGGGACAGGGGTTAGCCTCGAGCCAGTGGAAGCTCTCAAGCTTTAGTATTCAACTCTGAACCCAACCAGCAAGAATTATGGTGAGATGGGACAAAATAACATCATTTTCTGACACCGTGTTGATTTTCCATCTTTGCCACATAAGAATTGCTGTTCAGACATCATCAGGGATCATTCATAAATACAGCTGACATTTTGAGGTATTACACATGTATGTGTGTAATCTGACAAGATTCTTATATATAGATCCATTTGTGTACATGTCTTATTTAATTGTGAAAAACATACAAGTCTACATAGCAGAATTATACCTTCAGAAATATAATAGACAATATACCCTCAGTCATACTTCTGATAACAGAGTGTGTTATCCCTCATACATATAATTCATATTAGTTGCACTATGTAAAGTGCTATAGGTGACAGTGAATATAATAGGAAATGGAACAATAGTAAAAATGTCTGGAATGTCCTGTATTAGAACCCAGGACCAAGTGCATGGTAGTCCTACACTTATACCTGTTGCCACACAAATGCTGAAACAATGTTTGTCTATTTCACACTCAATTGCTTTAAACTGCACAGTAAGTTACAAACCCTATACTAGAACCCAAGACCATCTGTACTCCAGCCTTACACTTACACCCATTGTCACAGTAGTAGTTACACGACACTTCCATTATTTTCTACTAATTCTTAAGCTTTATGTGTTAACTGCAATGTCACTTAGTCTGTTTGCACAGTGCCCAACACAATTAATTGAATGCATCTGTTTTAAATTGTTGGCTATCTGCACCCTGTCTGCAGGTGTTCCATGACTGCAGCTGTTTGGGAACCTTGCAAACCACTGCATAATGTTGTTTAGTGGTGTTGCACGATGGAAAGCAAAAATTGCAACAATGTTTTCTTTTTTACCTTTGCACTTTTTCAAAGAACCTGTCTGCAGATGCTCTGCAGGTGTTTGTCTGCTTCCTCTAATGGCCACTAGTCTAGTTTGCACACTGCTAAGCATTGCACAAATGAGATAAGCACAGCCAAACCTGACATTCATTGTATCCATTTTCCTTGTTTGTGCTAAGCTGTGCACAGTCCAAACAATGGCAAAAAAATAAAAAATAAATAAAATTAAAGGGAAAAGTAGGTGAAATGATGAAAAACAATCTATGATATAAACACTACAAAATGCTTGTTAGTACACATGAAATATTTTTACAGAAGTCTGGATTTGAACTTTTACTCCAATGAACCTTCAGAACACAGAAAGTGTGCCTTATCCCTCTTTGCAACACAAACAGCTTTGCAGCAGGGAACTGAAATAATTCTGTATACAACCAACTGCAACATCATCCACAGTTCTAAGAAACCATATATCAATTTGTAAATTTAAAATGTTGGATATAGTGAGTGATCACACAACCATTTATGACTATTGCTTGTAAAGTGTTTTTTTTGCTCTTCCTTTATCTGACCAGTAATCCAAGATATGCAGTTTGGAAAGCATTCTATATCCTTGTCCTTAAAATGTGTCAGGATATTAAATGGCAATAATATATAGTTGTCACCAAATGAAGGGGAGGATGGATGTTAATGAACAGAACCTATGAATTGTGTGCTACTTACTTACATTTCCAACCTTGATAAAATTTCTTATATACACTTTGTAAGTCTAACCTGACACACCTATTGGAGGTATGGCAGTCTGCATTGTTGTTGCATTTTCCTTTTCCCTATGAGTAATCATTCACAGTCTCAATTCATTAGCAACAAACACTGAGGGAGTGCCTGCACTATGTTTACAAGTTTGGGATTCATCAATTCTAATGAGTTCACATCTCACTTACATCTTCCGTATGCTAACAGCCCTGAATCTACACTGAAAAATAGCAACCATGTAACTAGGGAACCAAAAGGTGAGGGGAATTGTTTATGTGGAGAACACAGAAGAGGCTATTACTTTGGGATATATCTGCACAGAATATTACTGAACTTGAGAGGGTATGTTTACATTTTTCAGCCATTTACTGCAGGTGCTGAAATGTCATTTAAGAAAAATCTTTTTCATATATTTCATATTTTTCATATACTTTTCTGAGATTTAAAAAAGTTCAGTTACAGGCTTGCTGTTCTTGAACTGTTTGTAAGTCTCTGTGAGGCCATTTTTTGCTTGGGCTAAAGGGAAGTCTCTCTGTTGATCAGTGGCAGTGAAAAACATTGAGCAGCCTGCCTGCCCCTGTGGGAGTGGTTACTGACTTGAAACTGTAGTTTTATTGGCCATTTTGGGTCAATTCCAAAACGCCTTCATCTTCCTCTCTTAAAACCTGGTTGCCTCATGGTTTTGGCGTCTTTTCCGGCTTGTTGGCTGTTGGTGAAGCACCCACCAAGAGGAGAAAACGCTGAGAGAAGAAAGGAGCCACTTTTGAGATTTTAAGTATTTTTCCTCTGTTTATTTGCTAAGTTTTTCTGCATAGCCACCTATTTTGAGCATTTTCTGGCTTGTTAAACTTGATTTCCGCATTAGTAACTGTATTTAGAGCACAACCTAGAGCTGTTTACTGAATTTCCTGTTTGCACTTATTTTTAAAATCATTTTTTTCTCAAAACTTGCATTTTATCTGTCTTTGGCCTAGCACTCTTGTGTGGGGTCATTTACTGCACTGTTATAACTTGTTGATACTTGTGAACCTCTGCTATCTCTGAAAAAAAAAATGTTGCTTTTTTCCCACTTTTCTGAGATTTATAAAAGTTCAGTTACAGGCTTGCTGTTCTTGAACTGTTTGTAAGTTTCTGTGAGGCCATTTTTTGCTTGGGCTAAAGGGAAGTCTCTCTGTTGATCAGTGGCAGTGAAAAACATTAAACTGCCTGCCTGCCCCTGTGGGAGTGGTTACTGACTTGAAACTGTAGTTTTATTGGCCATTTTGGGTCAATTCCAAAACTCCTTCATCTTCCTCTCTTAAAACCCTCTTTTGCATAGTTTTGCACGTTTTTGAGCATAGCATAACAGCGGGCAGCGCCACCTAATTGGGTTTAAACTGTTCCTGGCTCCACAAAGTCTGCTCTTCACTTTTTCCCTTAGAACTGCTCTATCTCTCAATTTAACCACCATATTCTCATTCTAAGGCCCTTCACTGGTCCAAGTAAGTAATCCTACAAGTTAACACTATTATACCATAAGCACTACTTACTCTTATACTCTCTATGATTACCCTGTCCTCTATTGGTCTGTCTTAAATTCAGTTTCCCTATATTACTCTAGCATGTCCAAAGGTCAGTCAATGGTTTCCTATCCAGTCCAGCTGGTGAATCTGGGAATTTTGAGGCAATGTTACAACTGTCTCATGTACACAGACAACCCTCTCCTCCTCCAAACAGGTTCAAATATACGTGAGAGATGCAACTATTTAGCCAAACTGGAGGCTGAGCTGTCTCATCTCAAAACTGGTGTAACCAGTCAGGAGGAGAAGATAACCTCACGCAACACAATTCCAGTATCACGTAGTCCCACCACATCAGCGAACCAAACACATAAATACACAAAAACATACTCGGAGGCTCTAAATAAAAATCTACCTAAGCAACAGAGACCTCCAAAGCAGACATCCAAGCAAACGCTACCTCAAAACAAAACACGCACAACACATAACCCACAAAGTCAGTGTGCCAAGCAGCCACAGCCCTTAAGACTGAATAACACACCTGATAATCTTGTAATAGGTGACTCTATTGTCAGACACACTGATGTCCCGCTCACCAGGCTGAATAAAGAGAAGGTCACGGTGAGCTGCCTGTCGGGTGCTAGAATCCGTCACATAATGCAAGCACTCAGGTCGCTCCAAAGCAAATACAAATATGACTCAGTCATTGTACATGCTGGTGTGAATGACCTGAGACGTACCTCCCTGGACTACATGAAAAGAGACATAGAGGAGCTCTCTGATCATGTAGCCCAGGCTGGTATGACCCTGACCTTGAGCAGCATCTTACCCTCACCTAGAATGATGCCACAGTACAAAGAAAAAATGATCGATGTTAACAATTGGCTAAAATTTTGGTGTCATTCAAAGGGGAATCCAGTGTCTGTCAGCCTGGGATGACATGCTCGACAAGCCACGTTGCTTCGCTAGGGATGGCTTGCACCTGTCACCACTGGGCTTTCAGATATTGGCAAAGGCTCTTGCCACCCCCATAGTGCCTTTTTTAGGCAAGGCTCAAAAGTCAAACCCACCCCCATAGACAGCACAAGGAACAAGAAACTAAGGGTAATGCTGCTAAATGCCAGAAGTCTTAACCTCAAGATGCATGCACTCGAAGCTCTCCTCAGTATGGAGAACATTGATATCTGTGCAGTGAAAGAAACCTGGTTCAAGGCTCCAGAGAGCACCCCAGCACTACCAGGCTATACCTCATATCATGCTTTTCGGCCCCAAAACCTGGACCGAACCACAAAAGGATGGGGAGTTTCCATATTTATCAAGGATATCCACACCTCCAGGTTAGTGGCATTGCACGAAGTATCGGAGATCATCCATGTGCAACTAACAGTGGGCAAGACTGCTTTTCAATTTATAGCATCCTACAGACCACCCTCTCAAAGTCAGGAATCCCACTCGGCTTTTCTGAAAACATTGGAGAACATGAAGATCTCTCCGAACACCATTATATTGGGTGACTTCAACTACCCAAACATTGACTGGGAGCACTACTCAAGCCCCAGCACCTTAGCCCAAAGGTTCCTGGAAATTATAAACTCAAATGCTATGGAACAACTAGTCACCACTCCCTCAAGTGGGAACAACATACTAGACCTGATCATTACCAACATGGGGACTCTATGCTCCACACCAGAAGTATATCCCTCATTGGTAAGATCAGACCATAAATTAATTTCACTGGATGCCCACATCCCGACCCCACCCCCAGCCCAGAAAACCACAGTGAAAAACTTCTCAAAAGTGAACTTCTCACTTCTCAAAACTGAAGTGGAATCCTTCAAGGCCCCAGGGCCAGTGGAAACTACGGCCCAAACTGCAGAATCCTATATAAACACATGCTACGGACATCTCCATGAATGCATGGATCATGCTATCCCAAACAAAACCAAGACCCAATCATCCAAGGGCAGGCATCCAGTCTGGTGGACCCCTGCCATAAATAAACTGTACAACAGAAGGAGGAAGCTACTACATGATAGAGTAAAATCCCTAATAGAGAAGGCATCTCTGATCAGTACTAGCAAAAAATTATGATCCCTCATAAAATCCTCCAAGGCCAGCTTCGAGAGAAAAATTGCACAGGACACCAAAGACAATCATAAGGCTTTTTTCAGTTATGTTAGAAACCTGGGATGCAACTCCCAGACTTGTTCTGAGTTGATTCTAAACGACAAAAAATACACTGAACCCACAGACATCACCAATATCCTGGCAGACAGGTTCAGTGCAAACTTCTCCCCCCCTCCCCCCCAAAAGAGTAAGTATCTATCCCAGCAGAGGGCTGCCTCCCAAACATCTCTGATGCCCAGGTGAAGACTGCCCTCTCCAAAGCAAAAAAGACTGCTTCCATGGGACCAGATGGCATCCCAGGTTGCGTCCTACATGAACTCCAAGAGGAACGAATCCCTCAAATAAAACAGCTATACAATCTCAACCTCACTACAGGATATGTGCCCACAGAATGGCGTACAGCAACAGTGGTCCCACTCCACAAAGGTGGAGCCTCTACGGACCCTGAAAACTATCGCCCCATAAGCCTGACTAGCTTAGTCTGCAAGGCTATGGAGAGGATCATCATGGAGCTCATAAACAAAGACATTGGGGACCTACAGACACTAGATCCTACCCAGTTCGGCTTTGTCAAGGGCAGATCCTGCCTTTTGAACCTGGATGACTTCTTTGAAACAGTCACCAAAGCCATAGATGAAGGGAAGGTAGTCCACGCAGCCTATCTGGACCTTGCAAAGGCATTTGACATAATACCCCACTCGGGCATCATAGATAAGCTATCCAGCTTAAATATAAACCCCTATGTCACAAGATGGGTCGCAAACTGGCTCAAAGACAGAACCCACAGAGTGAGAGTTGCTGGAGCCATGTACGACTTGAAACCAGACACAAGTGGCGTCCCACAGGGTTCTGTCCTCGGACCACTCTTGTTTGGTATATACTTTTCCGAGGTACAGGCAAACGTGGGAGGACTATGGCTCACCAAGTTCGCAGATGACTGCAAACTGGGCGCCATAATCAACTCCCCAGCTGACACAAACATCCTTCAGAAAGGTCTCACAGAGACAGATAACTGGTGCCAGCACCGTGGTTTAAAGCTAAATGCCAAAAAATGTATAGTCATACCCTTTGGCAAAAACAATGTGCCCACAAATTACTACATAGGCGGAAACCCATTAAGTACAGAGAAAGTTATTAGGGACCTGGGGACCCAAGTTGATAGCAATCTCTCCTTTGAAAACCACATTGCCAAAGTGGTTAGAATGACCTTCTACATAGCCCACCTCATCACGAAGGGTTTCACATCTAGATCAAGAGAGGTAATCGTGCCCCTTTATTCATCCCTCATCAGGCCCATCATAGAATACAATGCCCCTTTTGGGATGTACCTTACCAGACACCTGCAGCAATTAGAAAGATCCCAAAAGTATCTCACCAAGAGGATCAAGGGTCTCAAACAGATGCCATATGCTGCTCGGTTAAAAAAACTCCAGCTCTACTCAGTTGCATACCACCTCCTTCGAGGCGATCTATGCCTGACATACAAAGCTATGTCAAATCCAGAATTAATGGACATGCTCCACCTCAGTAAATCTAAATCCCTTAGAGCCACACGCTCGAGGGACTTGAACCTCAGCACAGAAATAAATAGAACTTGCTGGAGGGACAGGTTCATAACCCAGAGGCTCCCTTTGCTCTGGAATAGAATTCCAGTTCATGTGAGGCAGAGCACCTCACTGAATCTCTTCAAGAAGAATCTCGATAGGTGGATGGGGGATCATAGGTTTGTCCCAGGGATTACTCCCGTGTCACTATTAGACAGAGGCACAGTAAACTAAACCTTAAAAAGGGCACAGTATACTCAAATCAAGGGGTGGTGTAAGCCATACAGAATCGGGCTAGGCTTATAATTGCCCCAGGGCAGATAGCCTAGTATGAACCTATGAACCTATGAACCTATAAATATATTAATCAGCAAATTATCTGTATGCACTACTTAGAAGTTTATTGATGGCATGGGCATGATCGTCAGGGCATTTCATAGGTATGCATAATTGGCAATAGCTTAAAATGTAATGATCTGTATTAAATCTGTACACATGTCTCAGGGACAGTTCATTGGACAGCACTGTGAGCATTTAACTGATGGTTTGTTAGCAAAATGTGTCATTTGCCTGTTATTTTGGGGGTGGGAGCAAAGCTGCATTTCTGTTTTGAGCACAAACAAGGATATGTTGCTAAAGTTTCTATCTCTTGTTTTGCATCCAGCCTTTCTTTGTATGTGGTTGTTATATGTTACAATCACACATTTAAGATATCAACACTGTTTTATGTTTCTTCAGTAGGTAATACTAAAATACTACCTTTTCTGTTTTATCTGGGAACAGGTATTTTTTTTAGTTATGTGATACTTATGTGCATTATACTTCTGTTGTATTTTAGGACACCTAGGACTATGGCACCCAGGTGTCTCAATCCCCAAAAAACATCTTTCAGTGACCCTGATAATCAGTTAATTTTGGAAGTTCTTAAGTGACATGGTGCCTTTCTGCTTGAGAGGAGACATAGAAATATGTTAGGCAGAATGCAAATTTGGCAACAGATGTGAATGCAGTAGGTGGCCACAGCAGAACACATGATCACATATGCCATAGGGCCACTGTCATGATCTCATCTGTATAGAGGAAAGCAGCTGCAGTGGCCTATGATTGGATGGGTACTGGGGGGGGGGGGGGGCACTGCTACTGAGCCAACACTAACAGCAAATGAAGAGTTCATGTCTACTGTCAAGGTTACAGACAGCTCCCAGGAAAGTGCAGAACAGCATGACCTTGACATTAGTGCTACTGTTTCAGGTAGGCTTATGTATCTCCATTGCTAAATACACTGGTATAGCAAAATATTTACATAAATATGTTAGGTCTGTTTAACAAGAAATTTGTTGGTGGGGGATTGTAGATAGTTATGGTTAACAACATGTTCTGATTGATTACATATGGGGCTCAGGTTTGAGTTTTCAACCAAGTTCTTGTTGAAAGTATAGTTAATGGACATATAAAGGGCAAAAGGTTTTACCTCCTTGTGTTACTGTTAATTGTGATGATGCCCTTACATTTTGCTTAACTTCTTCCAGAACCACCCGGCATAGGGAGCAGACTATCATCTTCACATGGTAAGCCAAACATTTTTTATATCAGTACTGATAAGCAGTTCAAAGAAATATTTAATGTGTGGTGTTGGTGTTGTGGCATGCAAATTACAGCATAAGCAGGTGAACTGTAGGTTATTCAACCAATCCAAGATGGAGGAGCTATTCAACAAGCTATAAAGCAACTGTGTAGACTCAGTGCTGGTTTTCTTTGTGAAGTCCAAAACCTACTGGAAAACATCCATGGAAAGGAGTCTACACAGAAACAATGTTAGGAGCTGATGTTGCTTTAAATCATGTGTATGTGCAAAAGGCTGAAGTCTATGCTGCTGCTGCTAATAGACCAAGGCCAAGAAGGAGAAGAGTTTTCAGACCTCAGTTAACTTATCACAATCTAAATTATGTGGAAATTGTAGAGTGCTACAGGGTGGATAAAAACACACTACAGAAACTCTGCAACCTCTGTCATCCTTGACGCAGAGTCAGAGCAAATCAAGGGGAACCCATCCCAGTGGAGACAAAGGTATGTATAGCACTTAAGAGTTTAGCTACAGGTACCTTTCAGAAATCAACAGGGGATATGCTGTGGGTGGCACAGGCATCAGCATCCAGGATCCTCCATCAATCCTTGAATGCTATGCACCAACATGCCAGTGACCACATATATTTCCCTGTATTGCTTAGGGTGGTGCCAGAAATATGCAGGAGTTTTACCTTGTAGCACACTACCCTGAAGAACTAGGTGCCATAAACTGCACACATGTAGACATTAAGGTACCAACCAGGGCACAAGGAAGGCTCCACATAAATAGAAAGGGCTTCCACTCTATTCACTGCCAAGCCGTGTCTAATTCTAAGGAAGTCATTTTGCATGCATATGCCTGGCAACTCAGGCAGTCTCTATGACTCACATATTTGGCACACCTCTCAGATGTATCAGGTGTTCACTAGATGGGATATCCCACAGGGGTTATTTACTGGGGGATGCAGGTTATGCGCTGAAACCATGGCTGATGACACCCATCTGAAATGCACACACACCTGCTGAAAAATGCCCTAATGTAGCACACACTCAAACCAGAAATATCATAGTGTGTGTGTTTGGGCTGCTGAAGTTGTAGTTTTTGTGCCTAGATACATCTGATGGAGCCCTACAGTACAATCCACATACATGTACTTAAATTTTAACTGTATATACCATGCTACACAATGTCATCAAGAGGAAACACCTTCAGGAGGATCAAGAAGGAGAAGGGCACACATTCCACCACCAGTGACAAGGTCACCACAGCCACATGTAGTTGAGGAGTCAGAAGGGGAACCAGCAGCTGCTATGGGTATAGGCAGATGTAGGCATGCTCAATATGCCATTACATTTGCTAAGAGACAATGCATAGCACACTCACTCACCATCTAAGTAGCTAAAACCTTCTTCCTATGCACATATATATAGTAACATTGATGAGAGACAACTCCTAGAACCTTTACCTACCCAAGTAATGTCTGTGTACTGCTAGCATCAGACAGAGTCAACCCTGAACTAGTTAAACTGCTGAATTTAAAAGGTAAGTGTTGAACCTGGCATATTGTGTAATAATATGAATGACTGGCATATCCTTGTATGTTGTTACTTGTTAGTGTAAGCAAAAAAATGTGGAAGATTTGTACAGAAATAACTTTAACATGTGACTACAGTGACTTATTTAACTTATATCCAGTAATAACAGCCACACAGGTAAAAAAGCACTCTCCAAAGCTAAGAATACAGCATCCATGGGACCAGACGACATCCCAGGCTGTGTACTACCCAGGAACTACCACCCCTGATGAGCCTGATCTGCAAGGTGATGAAACATATAATCATGGAACTTATAAACAAAGACATTGGCTACCTTCAAACACTGAACCCCATGCAGTTAGGGTTGGTGAAAGGCCGATCTTGTCTCCTGAACCTGATTGACTTCTTCAAATCAGTCTCCAGAACCATGGACAAGGGTAAGGTGGTCCACACAGCCTATCTGGACCTTGCCAAGGCCATTGACACCATCCTCCACTCTGAAATCATAGATAAACTTACTAAGCTGGGCATTAATCCCTAGGTCACTCAATGGGTTGCCAACTGGATTACTGAAAGAATCCACACTGTAAAAGTAGCTGACTCCAAATCCAGCTCCAGACAAGTGACAAATGGAGTACCTCAGGGTTCACTCCTGGGACCACTCTTGTTTGGCATCTACTTCTCTGAAGTACAGGCCAGCACTAAGGGACTCTGGCTAACAAAGTTCACAGATGACTGCAAACTGGGAGCTGTTATTGAATCCCCAAAGTATGCAGATATTCTACAAAAGGGCTTTACAGAAACAGATGCTTGGTGCCAGAAGCTCAGTACCAAGAAATCTATAGTTATCCCCTTTGGAAAAAAAAACATGTACCAGTGAATTACCACATAGGTGGCAGTGCACTAAACACCAAAAGTGTGATAAGAGACTTAGGGACACAGGTGGACATTGGTCTCACCTTCGTTAACCAAATCGCTACAACAATCAGGAAATCCTTCTATGTGGCACACCTCATCACTAAGGAGTTTTCATCCCAAAAAAAGGAAGTCATTGTCCCACTGTACTCATCCCTCATTAGACCCATTATAGAATACAATGCCCCATTTGGTATGTACCTCTCAAGACATTTGCAACAACTGGAAAGGCCACAGAAATACTGCACTAAAATAATCACAGGCCTAAAGCAGATGCCCTATGCTGACTGTCTAAAAAGACTCCACCTATACTCTGTTGCATATCATCTACTCAGAGACGATCCCTGCTTAACATACAAGGCCATGTCAAACCCTGAGCTGTTGGACATGCTACTGAAAGAAATCCCAATCCCTTAGAGACACACGCTCCAGGGATCTAAACCTTGTCATTGTAATGAACAAAAGATGCTGGAGGGATAGGTTCCTGACCCAAAGACTCCCTAGACTCTGGAATAGACTGCCAATACATGTCAAGCAGAGCACCTCTTTGGCCCTTTATAAATGGAACCTTTATGATTGGATGGGAGATAGGAAATTCACGCCGGGGATCATGTCAGTCTCCCTGCAAGACAGGGGTCCAGGGAAGTAAATACTGTGGGAAGAAATAGCCAGGGAATTATTATGGCTAGGCTTGTATAGGCCCTAGGGCTGATAGCCTACTACCAACCTATGAACCTATTATATGTGTCCATTATTAAGTAGTAGCCCTCAAGCATCAAAGATTCACACAGTCATACCTCTCAAAAGTACTGCTGGTCATTGGATGCCCTCAGTTTAGCACCACATGCTTGTACTGAAAAATCATTAAAGAAAGAAGTTAGAAAGTAATGCGACACATTTCAGTTTCAGACTTCACAACCCTCATAAGATCATTAACAGTACTAATGCAAGAAAAGTGAGACGCTATCAACTGTCTAGCTTTCTAAGACTAATATAAGTCAAAGGTACAATTACCAATTCAAAATCACAAAAGCAGATATACTAAGCATTAAGTCAGCTATGAACCCCGAGCAACAGACACAAAGTCTATATGTCCTTGAACCCAAAAGATAGAAATCAGGGCTATGGCACAGTTATCATCACTTACACAGGGTGTTGTGTGTGTTGTGAGGGGAAGGAAGCCTAGGCTGACACAAATGATTGATGAGTGTGTGTGTGAGTAAGAAAGAGTAGCAGGCAGACATTCAGATAAAATAACAAATGGCTAGTGAGACAAAATGAGTTTTAATCTTCATAGCTGACCCAATGTCCATATGTTTTTAGATTAGTACTAGGTTAACTACCATTGTGGATCATTTTAATCCTAGCCAATTACCCCATGTGAGAATCATATGCTGCACCTTGTGTCTGTAAGGTAAACATCTTAACAAATACACCAGTCTCTCTCCACTGGTGAAGGCACCTGGATTTCACCTACAGGACCCATGCAGCCACATATGCAACAGTTACTGTTGTGTGTGGCTGTATGGATCCTCTGTGTGAAATTGGTGTGTGAGGGCCTGCATGAACACATTCAAGTTCTGTGCTAGCTCTACATCTTGGTATGTTAGACAGGTGTGAGCCATCCATAATAGAGGTGGCAGCTCACCTTGGTCATACCCAATCATGAGAACTGGCTCTGCCAGGAGTTTCACTGGCATGTCAACCCCTAATTTGAGATGCAATGCTGCTACCTGAATGTGACTGATGTCTGCTGGATGAGCTCCCCTCATGAGGACTCTCAGGACCATGTCACCATGGCCTACCATGTCTGACTGTGGACAGCTCAACCACTGATCGAGCACTGGATGCCACTATGGGAGTGTAATCAGGCACAGCAACATTGGATAACACCAGATGATGTGGCTGCCTACACCCATGAGGATGCTGCCCCACTTCCTGCAGACATTCCATCACAGACACACCCCATTCCAATGTGTCATTCATTTGAGCCACTGAATTAGCAGCACAGTGGAGGCTGTCACAATTGTCAGCTTGTGCCACATCTACAACCCTAAGCATTTCTCTGGAGGACCTATGGCAACATGCCTTTGCCTTCATGACAGCCCTAAACATACATTGAGTGGCACTGGAAGAGGCACCTTGATCAGGTGCAGGATGGACAGCAGGCCTCCTCCAAATGACCTAACAACTCTCCTGTGTGGAACCTTGTACACACTTTGGCTATGACCAGAGTGAACAGACACTGAATTAATCATAACCACACTTCCCTAATTGATTGTCTCACCCTCCACCTGTCCAATATATGAGTGTGCACTAAAATTGGTAGGCATAGGCCTACTGCCTGTGTCCAGTGGAATTCCAGGGGATTTCTGTATGTCATCCTCAGTGCAGAATGAACCTCTGCATTCTTTGGCTGTGCCTCAGTTTGGTCACCATCCTCATCAGAATCTGCTGGTACTCTGACAGCAGGTGGTAGAAGTCCCACACTTCCACTGTGAGGAACACCTGTGATTACACACGACAAACACAGAAAAATTAATACCTACACCACTATAGTGCAATATAGGCTAACAAACTAACAGTGTTGCCACTAATATAGACAGTAGAGCAATACACACAGCAGTCCTGATACCAACATCACACACTAAATATTTCTTTGACCTGCTCATCAGTGCTGACATAAAAATGTTTGGCTTACCATGTGCAAATGATTGTATACTCTCTATGCTGAATGGTCATAGAAGAAGTTAAGCAAAAGGTAAGGAAAACGTCATCACAATTAACAGTAACACAGCAAGTAAAAACCTTTTGTCCTTTATATGTCCATTAACTATACTTTCAACAAGAACTTTGATGACAAGTTCAACCTGAGCCCCATGTGTAAACAATCAGAATGTGTTGTTAACGGTAGCAATCTACAATCCCCCCAACCAGTTTCTTGATAAACAAAACTAACGTATTGATGTAAATATATTACTATACAAGAATATTTAACAATTGAGATACAAAATCCTACTTGGAAGCTTCTCCTAGGACATACTTGCTGTCCCTGAAACAGCAGTGCCAATGTCAAGGACATGCTATTCTGCCCTTTCCTGGGAGCTGTCTGGATCCCTGTCAGTGCACAGGAACTCTTTATTTGCAGTTAGTGGTGGTAATGTAGCAGCCACCCCTCTCCAGTACCCATATAATCATGGGCCACTGCAGCTGATCTCCTCCATGCAAATGAGATCATGTCAGTGGTTCTGTGGTACACCTGATCATGTGTCCTGTTGTGGCCACCTACTACCAGTATAATCTGAGCTCTAAAATTAATTTGTTACTGCATTTACACCTGCAACAACAGATTCAGCTAAGCACAAGGTGTGTTTCATAGACTGAGTACTAACTTTCAGACTTTTAACAATGTGGCTCACATATGCACACTGCTTAACTATGGGCAAATAGGGGAAGCAATGGAAATGTGTATCTTGTATGTACAAACACTTTGCAAACTGTTGCACAAACCCACTGCCCTCTTTTGAGCAATGTAAAGTCAATATTAGCATGTATTTCTGCTGTTTACTTTTCATTTACTTTTTATGTCATGAACCTACATGTGGAAACATAACAAGCTGAAGGCTCTATCTAACTATATGTCACATATTTACAATGCAACCATGTGTTGCCTTCTGCTATGCACTGCAACCCTGGTGTCTCAGTACGTTTTCACACATATATCACCTACACTACATATATTAATATCATATGTTGTATAATATGCAATCCACATCAATCGGGTAACATGGAGAGCTAGAACCAATCTTCACAATTGAACATGCCTACACATCCATCAACTGACCCTGGAAACTATTGACTCATGAGTCTAACCAGCCTTATCTGCAAGGCTATTGAAATAATCATCATGGACCTTACCACAGGGACATAGGTGACCTTCAACACTATTGATCTGACCCATTTTGGTTTTACCAAGGCTAGATCTTACTGATTAAACCTACTGTACTGCTTTGATAATATCCTCAAAGTCCTAAATGATGGAAAACAGGACATACAGCCTATGTTTATTTAGCTAAGGCATTTGACACATCCTCAATTCAGGTATCATAGAGAATAATCACCCATCTGGGGATTAACCCATGCATTACTAGATGGGTAGCCAGTTGGCTTACCAATAGAATGCACATTGTCAAAGTTGTGGAGTCCACCTGCACCAGTAGACCAGTTACCATTGAAATACCACAAGGATCCGTGCTGAGCTCTCTACTGTTTGGAAACTATTTCTCTGAAGTCCAGGCAAATGTAGATTGTGTATGGCTTACCAAGTCTGCAGATGACTGTTAGCTGAGCACAATCATATAGAGTCTCCCAATGATATTATCATATTACAGAAAAGGCTGACACGGACAATTGACTGATGCCAAACTCACTGAATGAACCTAAATGCAAAAAATGCCTTATTTTTCCCTTTGACAAAAAAGTACCCCTGCTAATTATGATATATATAGAACCCCTCTAAGCTCAAACTCAGTGGTGTGAGACTTGGCAACACAAGTTTTTACCAATCTAAACATTGATCGCTATGTGTGCATAGTGGTAGGACTTGTATCCTACATTGCATGCCTCATAAATAAGGGTATCACATGCAAGACCTGGGAGTTCATAGCTCCACTATATTTGACACATACTGAGCTAGAAAGATATAGCAAACCTAAGGACTGAAGAAGACAGCTCCAACTTTATTCCTCTCTCCCCCTCAACTTTCCCTTAGGGAATAGCATCAAATATAACTCCCCTTCTATCACTAGGTAATGGGTCCTTAATGCTCTCTCTAAGGCCAAGAACACTGCATCAATGAGCTCAGATAAATGTCCCAGAATGCCTTCTAAATGTCATGAAACATGACCGATCAAGCCCTCTGCAATTGCTATTTAACTGTAGCCTCCAAACAAGCTTCCTGTCTCATGAATGGAGAACAGCAACAGTCATCCATCTACACAAAGGTGGGCCATCTACAGACCTTGGAAACTGCAGACCCATAAGTCTCACTAGTCTTATATGTAAAGCCATGGAAAGAATTATCATAGAAATGATCAACAGTGATACAGTAAACTTCTAAACCCTGGATCCATCCCAGTTTGGTTTTGTCAAGGGCAAGTCATGCCTACTGGTGGACTTCTTTGAGAAGGTCATAAAAGCAATGGATGAAAGCAAAACGGTTCACACTGCCTACCTTGACCTGGCCAAGGCATTTAACACAATACTGCACAAGGGCATTGTTGATAAACTCAAAAGGTTAGGTACAAACCTGTATGTCACCCAGTGGATAGCCAACTGACCACAGACAGGACCCAGGAAGTTAGAACTAGGGAGTTCACCTCTACTATTAGGCTAGTCACAAGTGTAGTTCCTCAGGGTCACTCCATGTATTGCTCTTTTTTGGCATTTACATCTCTGAAGTCAAGGTCAATGTCAATAGTCTCTGGCTGACTAAATTTGTGGAGGACTGCACATTAGGAGCTGTCATTGAATCCCACACTGACACAATTGTTCTCCAGGAAGGGATGACAGAGGCAAACAACTGGTGTAAGAGCCATGGACTAAAACTTAATTCAAGTGAATGCATAATATCATCCTTCAGGAAGTCATCCACACCTGGTAACTATCATATTAACAACACACTTCTTAGAGTAGACCCAGTAGTCAGGGACATGGAAATATACACAGACAGTAATCTAGCCTTTGGCCATCACTTGTCTACAATAGTGAGGAAGTCATTCAATGTTGCGCAACTTATGGCATCTAAATCCAAGGAAATTATTGTTTTACTGTATTCAGAATTCATCAAACCTATCACTGAGCACAATTCCCCCTTTGGTATGTACCTAAGCAGACATATCCAACAATTGGAATATCCACAAACGTTCCTCATTAAATGAATACAATGTGTAAGTAAAATGTCCTATGCAGACCACCTCAAGGCCCTATCTCTGTATTTTGTCTCCTACAGGCTTTTGAGGAGAGCTCTATGCCTGGCATGCAGGGCATTGTCAGACCCCACACCAATGGCCTTCCTGTATATCCGCAAAACAAACATAACCAGAATTACCGATTGTAAAGATTTAGACCTTGCCTATGATATAAGGAGGAGCTGTTGGAGAGACAGGCATGTATCCCAGAGACTACCCCTTCTCTGGAACAGACTCCCCATCCATGTGAAGTAGAGTACTTCACTAACCCAATTCAAGTGCAACTTGGACAATTGGATGGGGTACAGGAAATTCATCCCTGGTTTGGCACCTGTCTCTCTAATGGACACAGGTGACCTCTAAATGGTCTCCCAAGCCCCCACTTGTAAATGTTTATTTGTCCAAGCCCCTTCTTACACTTATCAAAGGCATCAGAACTTGTCAGAGATTTGTGATGCATGGCTAGACTTAAAAAGACCCTTGTGGTCATTAACCTAGTAAACGCGTATGAACCTTATCAGGCCACTAATTTAGTACAATGCTCCCTTCTGTATGTACCTCACTAGACACCATCAGGAACTGGAGAAACCACAGAGGTTTCTGACCCAGATAATCCAGAGCCTCCAAAACATGACATACATGGAAAGACTGAGTCCTGCCACTGTGCTCCCTATCATACAGACTGCGGAGAGGCGACCTTTGCCTGGCCTACAGAGCAGTTTCAAACCCTGCCATACTAGAAATGCTGGACATCTGCAAATCAAATGGGAGAAGAATAACTGGCTCTAGAGATCTCAACCTAGCATGTGACATAGAGAGGACATGCTGGAGAGGTTGATATATCTCCCAGCAATTGCCACTCCTCTGGAAGAGGCTTTCACTGCATGTGAAGCAGTGCTCCTCAATGCCCATAAGGCACAACCTTGACAACTGGATGAGTGATCATAATTTCACCTCAGGGGTGGCACCAATGTCCCTCATGGACAGGGCCAGTCAGTGCTAATCACAAAATCACTCTTCTAACAACAAATATCTAACTATGCTCAGTAAGAGTACTTGGAGTTTTACACAGCTAGGCTTGTAAAGGCCATAGAGACATTAGCCTAGTAAACTTCTATGAACCTATGAAGTTATGAACCTTTGCAGTCCTCCCAGCATCTACTCTCCTACATCCAGTGCTAATGTCATCCAATAAAAGTTGCCCTGCAGCCTTGTCAAAGTCAGACATGTGCTGTGGTACTCGCATAAAGTACTGAGCTCTATAGTCTGTACTTAGAGAGGGGTTCTGTTCTCACTGCAGTCAGCTGTGTGT
>NC_056734.1:308125007-308152507 GCF_019279795.1 Protopterus annectens
TATGCATGATAAGAACACTATCATCCTTTTGAACTTGACAAGCCAAAGGCATTTGACACAAATCCACACTGAGGTTTTCACTCAGCACTGTCAGATGTGGCCATAAACACCTATATCACCAAGTGGGGAGATCACTGTATCATACAAATGGCATCACAATATGTTGAAATGCATGAAGTGAACTGTATCTGAAGTCCAATGATCAGCTCTGTACATCAGGGCTGTCTGCTAGGCTCTTTCAAGTCCATTATTTAAGTCACATACATTACAAATGGCATACACATCCTGTGCCCAAACAGCTGTCTGAAGTACTGCAGAATGTGGGCAATCATTGACTCTAGCTGTAATATTACTATATTACAGACAGTATCAACACACACCAAAGATTACTGCCTGAGCCATGACAGTGCCTGCAATGACACAAACGTATGGGGGCATTTCTTACATCAGGAAAACAAACACATGACTCAAGTATAATGTAGACATCACAACCTATAATCAGACCAATAGATATGTGACATGCGTCCTTGAGTAGATGCTAAGTGGAATGTACACCAGCATGCGGTTACAGTGCTGACCAATCCCTTGTATGTAACACAACTACTAAGTATGTGAAGGACATCCACATCACAGGCCATATTACCTCCATAGTTCACCATCTTCTTCATACCAATAAGTGAGTACAATGCAGCCTTCTTCATGTACCCCCACTACATATCTTCCCCTGATGTGTTACTTAAGTGCCCCACTTTTGCCACAATAAGCTGTCACACATCTTATTGACCATACATAGGTATTCTTTTTGCAGCATTAACATTACTGTCTAATGGTGTGGAAAGCCCATCACATTGTTACAATAGATGCATGTGTGATACCTGTTATGGTGATGCACACAGTACATACATAACTGTTTGATAACATTAATGGCATACAACATTAATGGCCAGGGTAACATTTGTGACAATGTGGATTGTGCCATATATATATATATATATATCATGCACATCAGTCAACTAGCCTGTATTAATCATAGTGTCACATACAGATATTAGGGTCCCTACTAATACCTCTAGCAGATGTTACAGTATCAGGGTGGTGTACGTAATTACCTTCATAGAGTGCAGACGTGTGATAACAGTTGTACAAGTATGTTCATGCAGAGCCATCTCTGATCTCTCTAAATACATATGTTATGTCAGAGACATGGGATTACTGGTGGTATTACTCTGATACTGACCATGATTGTGCATGCTTCTTTTAATGTTGTCCATGAACCTTTACCTGTGTTCCACTTGCTGGAGGTCTCTGCTGAGAATTCACTCATATTCAGGCAAATCATTTTGCACAGTTTCCCAATATGCACCCTGTCCCATTTGTATATAACATCCCTGATAGATGTCCTCTGCATTTTTCATGTAAAGATGCTTATCTCACACGGACATCTTCCCCATTGTTATGTCACCTTTTTCACTGTGCAGTCCGTACTGTACCATATTGATATGTGATTGGTGTTGCTGCTACAGCTGTATTTCATTGACATGCCCTCATCTGATGTACATTAGGTTGTTTCACCTGTTCTTTTTTCCTGTGATCTTCCTACAGTTCATCTGCCCCTATTCAATGCATACACTTCCCATGAGTACTTATTTTACATGGCAGTCCATGTACCCTTAAAGATCATTTGCACAACATCAGTACAGAATGCCAGGAATTGGATTCTACAATTTTTGCAGTATGTCCAGACTTTTTCTTCATAGTTTTCTTGGTCTATTCCTTATAAAATGTATGGATTTCTGCCATATTGCTAGGATGGTCTCAGGATTGATGTCACTATATCATTACATACATTTGCGTTTCAGAGTTCAAATCCTTCAGAAAATGTATCTTAACATGAACCCTATTATTCTACTGCATTTCTAAGTTTAACGTGCAAATATGTAAAATCTGTTCCTATTTCTGGGTCATTGTCACCCCATTATGTTGGGCTTTACTCATATTTTTTGCACTAAGAGATTGTGAGCTATGGAAACTTACATGTTAAGCCTTGGTGA
Organism: Protopterus annectens; assembly: GCF_019279795.1. Classification (NCBI taxonomy): domain Eukaryota; kingdom Metazoa; phylum Chordata; order Ceratodontiformes; family Protopteridae; genus Protopterus; species Protopterus annectens. The sequence continues at coordinate 308,127,059 of NC_056734.1, forward strand.
TCATTGTGGCATTCTGTGCAATATACGGTAACTGACTGTGCTCTGATGTAAACAGGACTGCTGTCCTCATTGCTTTATTCAGTTTCCTGCCTGGCAGAACTGATGCCATCTACGAAACCTCACTTATTTACATTTAAATGTAGTGCATGGCATGAATATGTAATTACACTGCTGCTTACCATGCATCACTGTGCACACAAGTAAATTCTGTATAGGCTTCACGCAAAGGCTACACAGAGTTTACTGAATCTCAGTGTTTGTCTACATATGTTATAATCCTTTATTTTTCATACTTCATTTTGCAGTTACTATTTGTATTATACTAACTTACGTTTAATTTCTATAAATTATTGCCATATAAGTTGTATTCATTCTTAAGCAATGTTTTCACATTATGTCTAATTTGGTATAATTGTTTAAATTGTAGATTTACTGTTTTTATTGTATTATTTTTGAAGATTGCAAAATTATTGTTCTTAAAATATTTTTTGTAATACTTTGGAGCTTTTCTCCCTGGGTCTCGGGTAAAAATGGGCACCTATCCAGTCGGCTTTCTCTGTAATCAAATGCCAGTCAATAAAAATATAAATAAATCATTTAGCAAAAAGACTAACCAATGGTATAAAGAGGACAGCAGCACTTTAGTTTTATAAATCCTCAATAAAACATTGAAATTCAAGAAAAGAAAAACAGGAGACCAGAAGTCTGACATATGATATTTAAAAAAAATACAATAAGTAATCAGTGGAAAAAAGAAACATTAATCAGTGGTCACATAGTATTTTTTTGTGGGGCAGCTCATATCTAAAAAGTATTGACAAGATCTTTTTGTTGCTAGCTCTGGTGGAACAGAGTTTTTGCATGAGGGAGAGCTTTCACATTTCCTCACATCCTTGAATGAAATGTTTCCAAAAAATACAAGCAATTCAGTAAGAAACAATTTGTAGAAACTAAGTTAAAAGACTGCAAAAACTTGTGAAACATAAGATTTTTCAAGCCTATGAGAAACTGAGATAATTTTAAAGAAAATATTATTGAAACACTTGAGAAACATGTTGAAATCATATGTTGGCCCCAAATGGATAAGTAGTAAAATGCAGTGGCACCAATACATCATATAAAATAAAATAGATATATAAGACCAAATAAAACATCCAGAATCTTTCAGAAAAACAAAGTGACAATCCAGTAGAATGTTCAGAGCTGATGTCCCAGCTATAATCCTGTGTCCTCTCAGGGTATGCCAGTTACATGCAAGCATAATCCTTGGTCCTGGGTCCTGTTATAGTAGTGTGATCTCTTACTTGCAGTCTGTCTTCTGAGCCCAAGCTGAAGCTGCTCATCTTCTCCGGAGCAGAATGCCGAGAATAAACCAGGGTCCAGTGTAAATAAGGGCCCCATGGGGAGCATGATGATTTATGCTCTGGTGCAGTATCTTTCATTTGGCTGTGATGGGGTAGAGTGGTGGGACTGGGTCCAGGGAGAAGTGAATGGGTGGTAAGATGATCCAGTGGAGCCCTGTCCTTTGTGGTGAAAATAATTTGTTTCATTGGTAGAAAAGTTTACGTTTCAGGCTCTTTAATTGCAAGAAACTTTCTACAGAGCAACTGCTGTTAAGTTCAAGTTTTGTTACAGACATTTAGGTGGAGCTGCCATCCTAATTTTTTTTTTCAAATAGGGTATTTTTACTCCCATCAAGTTGTACCCTGCTGACCTGATCCAAAGTATAAAACTTAAAAAAGTTGTGTACACCTTTTGCAAGGATGTATTTAACTAATGCATTTTTGGAGACATAGTGCTTTTTGTCCCACAGGTGCTGGATAATGCAGCATTTTGGTTTGATAACCACCTTTCCTATATAGAAGGCAGGATATTTCATCAATTTAGCTCAATACACAAGCATCTCAGTGTTAATGTCAGACTTCTGTTAGTTAAAGCACTTTTTCCTGTGCTAAAACAGGAAAAGTGGTCTGAGTTAGTCATATATTTACAATACATTCAGGTTGGTGTTTTACACTCATAAGTGTCTTTGGTATTTGCATCCTCTTACTTTTCCTTTAATTCCAGCTAGTCTCTGACACTTTTTCCTTTTTTAAACAGGAAAATAAACCCTGTTTCCAGTAGTTTGCAAATCTGTTTATTGTCCTCTATGATTATCCAGTTGCCCTGCATGATCTTCTTGATTTCGAGATAGTCCTAGGTGAAGGTAATAGCCATGCTGCATTTACAGGTTTCATTTTTGGGATAAGTGTATAAAAGTTCCCAAATCCACAGTGTAATCCTTTGGGCAGTTGAAAAAGACCATCTGTATGATTGCATTAAGGCAGTGATGGGTTGAAGGATATTGCGGTGTATTCTCTACTTGTAAGCCCCTTGCCTTTGACACTCTGGCCACCTGCATTCCCTGTAATTTGATCAGATCAGATTTATTTTAGTTGCACGGTGGTGCATGCTGGTGGCATGAAATAGCATAGTGACCCTAGTTGTTTTTCTGAAAACATTTTTAGATAGTGGATCCCCAAACCTGTTTTCTGGTTGGTTAGATTCAGAAAGTTTATCTTTTCCCTACTGTGGCTGGTTGTAAATTTAAGGAAACTCGTGGAGCTGCCTATCTATCTGTAGGGTTCCTTGAGCTTCTCCTCATTGTGATTCCATAAGATAAAAAAAAAACATCTATAAAACTCAGATAACATGCTATGTAGCTTCAATATTTCAAATTATAGATATTTGCTCTTGCCATTTTCATAGGGCTACATTTGCTAGACTGTGTAACATGGCTGCCCCATGGCAATGCCTGTAGTCTGTTTGTACAGTTAGTTGGCAACTCAACCTGAAGTAGCTGCTCTCAAGAGCACTTGCAAGAATTTGATGGTAAGTTCTAGTTCCCCTTGTAAGGCTCCTACCCTTATGCAGTTGTGGTGGTTTACCACTGTATAAGGGACCTCTATGTCAGTGGTTACCAAAAGGGTTTCTCCAATGGTGTTAATGTGGAAAGTTCAGTGTGTCTATTACATAGGACATGGTGTAGGCTGCCAAGGGTTTGATAATAACCTCCAGATATATACTGTACATATTGATTCTGTTATGCCCCTCCCCTGCATTTAATGTTAGACATGTGAACAGCAGTTGCACCATACATTTTCTCTTAATTAGTAAGTTAGTGGTCTGAGCTACTTGACTTCTGTGAACTGTTAACTTCTCTTAAGGTAGGTTAGAAATAAAAAATGCAGCTGTGGATGAAATGTAAATAGCCAGCAAGTCGGCATGCAATTAGTTAAACATATTGTATTTTGAGAAATCTCATTTTGGAAAATGTACTTTTGGCAATGTATGTTCAGTCATACTTCAGTCTATTTTCAGCTTTACAAATAGAACTAAAGCATGTCCTTAATGGACATTTCCACCTTATGAATCAGATTACTCATTTTATAAATACCTTTTTTTAGATTTCTTTCAAATTAAGTTGGTAATTGCTTAGGCCACATTTTAAAGTATTGTGATCAGTGTTTGGCTGCTGTATTTCTGCAAAATATGACATAAATTCATTCTTTAAGGAAGGTATTAAAGTAAACAAAAATTAACAGCATTTTCTGTTCAGCAGCGACCCTGATGTAAAAGACCTGACCAAGTACTGCATGAATTTAATTGTGATCATTATAACTAAGTTATATTGGTGCTTTTAGAGAGGAAAAGGCCTTTAGTAACTGTCCCTTCTGTGCTTTCCAGTGACATCTGACCAACTGGCAGAATACTACAATTGTTCTGCATATGAGTTTAATGGTTATAATCTTAAATACGAAACAGATGGATTCCATTGTGTAAGTCCATGTGCAAACAGCTACTGCTTGAATGAAGCCACATGCATACATAATAAATCTGGAGTTTTCTGCAGGTAAGATGTTAGTATACATAATGTGTGCAAGAACATGCATGTAAATACTGATGAATAACGTCACTCTGCATGTGTTTTTATTAATAATGCCCTATAATTGTTTGAAGATAAACATTTCTGTTTTTAATCATAGTAATATTTAGATATACTTCATTTTTACTTGGGTAAAATAAATAGTATGTGATTATGGGAAGGGCAACAATAATTAAGAAACTGAAATTATGAGGTACAAAATATATATGCATTTTGAGATATATATATATATATATATATATATATATATATATATATATATATATATATATATATATTTTTTAACATGGATTCTGGGAATATCATTAAACTTAACTAGCTAAAAATGTTTTACAGAAATGGTTTTAAGGAACGGACTATAATTCAGGAGTTGTAATAGAGTTGTGCACAGACCAGACCAATATATTTGACACGACCTATAATAACAATGTCATACTATCTTAAAAAGTCTAAATAAGTGTGAGTTTAGGATCTGGTCTTAGCTTTCAGGAAGAGGTTGTTTTAGAAAGCTCCATCTAAGCAGCTTCCCATTACCAAAATGTAAGAAAAAGGTTTCCTTTAAGTTTCTGTTCAAGGGCTTTTGCCTTATCTTTAATGACAATGTAGTTGTTGTACACAACTCTGATTAAGAATTTCTTCTTACTGAGACAGAAGAGAAGATAGGAGAGGAGGCTCATTCAGCTTCTCTCTTAGATCATTTACTTTTGCAGTCTAAATTATTGATTTATGCTGACAGTATAGTTATGTTTTCTACAGGTAAAAACAAGGAAAGCGCATAGATCATCTGGCAGTCAGATTTTCAAAGTATCCAGAAGTTGGCTACAAGACAATCTGGTGTGATACATGTAATGAAAATAAATAAATAAATAATTAAATGAATAAATAGAACCCCTTTTATCTGATATTACGTCTGATATTTACTGGGGAGTGATTGCCATTGTGGATATAGATATTACTTTTCTAACTCCTGATGTTCTGTTACTGAAGGTAGTTTCATACCTTATTTTTACTTGACTTAGATCTACTCTATTTATGGCCCCCAGCTCTGACTTTCTTTTACTGAAAAAATGATCTTGCTGCACCTTCTCTATCCATTATCAATTCACTCATAGTTTTAGTAATAAAAGCCGCGGTGGTGCAGCGGTAGCATTGTCACCTTACAGCAAGAGGTTCTCCCATTCGATTCTCGGCTGGAGCGCCTTCTGTATGGAGTCTGTATATCCTCTGCACAGTCGAGTGGCGTTCAAAAGACATGCGTGAATGGGTGTACCTTCGTTGAAGGTTGGGCATTGGACTGGCACCTTGGCACTGTAGAAATCTTCTGCCAATCATTAGCGACCCCTAACCGGGAAAAGCCGAAAGAAGAACAACATCTTCACTATACCCCTTTTCTTTAAACTCTTGAACTAGTCCTAACATTTGCTCTTTACATCTCTGTTCATCTGTATTAAGCCTACTAACCTTTAATATTTGACTTTTAACTATTCCATTAAAAATATAAGGTGTGAACATGTTACCTTTTACGTGTATATTGATTAGTATGTCCATTTTTCTTACAAACATTTGTAGTTAATCCTTCAACACCCTTCTCTATTTTAACATCCAGGAACTCTATTGAGTTCTGAGATAAAGTCAGCTTAAACTTCAAAAAGTCAGTAGACCCATTCAAATAGTTTACAAAGCTATTTAACAGATGCTCACTGCCTTCCCAAATTAAAAACATGCCATCAATGAAAGAAACGTAAAAAAGAACCTTATCTTTATATTCTACAGAACCATTATATATCACTTCTTTCTCCCATTACGTACTAAATTGGCATAGCAGTTAGCTATTAAGTTCCCATTGCTACGCACATCTTATGAAAATATAGCTGATTATCAAAAATAAAAATGTTGTTACTAAGTACTGCATCTAACAGCTGACAAATGTTCTCAACATTTCTATTGCTCATGTCTGTATCATGGCGTAAGAAACCCTTTATTGCTTCTAATCCATAGTCATTGGGAATAACTATGAAAATGGAGTTTATATCCTAGGTTACTAGCAAAAACTCTCTTTTGCTATGTAAATCATACCAGTCATAAAATTTCACTAAAAAATCTTTTGTGTTCTTAATATAACTCTTACCTTACGCATGTAACTACCCAATACAGACTGCAGATAAGGAGAGATGGGTTCTGTTACCCACTCCTTTTCAGAGAAAATAGGTCTCATTTGAGGGTGTGCTAATCTTTTATAAGCTTTAGGCAGTCCATACATAATGGGGGTGGCAGGGCACTGTAAAATAGTTAAATAGATCGACAGATATATCTTCATTAAGTTGTAAATCATAAAAGACCATATTTACAGCAGTAACACACTTCTTAACATCTGACATATCAATTGTCAGAAAAGTAGACTCTTTGGAAAGAAAATCATTCATACATTTAATATAGTCTCTCAAATTCATTACTACAATTACTGCACGTTTGTCAGCTTTTTTAAAAACGTTGTCTGCATCAGCCTGTGGTTTATTCAATGCCTCATACTCACTAACCATTAGATTATAGTATTTCTTTTTCAAATTTTTATCATAAATCTGGCACAATTCTTTTTCACATGTATTTTCAATTGCTGATACAATTGGAAACCTATAGGGTATAAATGTACTATACTTTTCTTTACAGCTCTTACTAACTAAACCTGTAGTATCATTAAAAAATAATTTTAAATTTATACCTCTCGTAAACAATTTTAAACCTGTTAAGGCTTCGACAAACGTATCTGTGTTGGAAGGTATGAACTGCAGACCTGTCTTCAATACAGAAATCTCATCAGGTCCCAGATCTATATCCGATAGATTAATAACATTAATATTGTGTTGGCGCAGGCAGGCATTTAAAGGATTCTTAGCCTATGTGGCACAATACCAAGCTCCAAATAAGATGCATGCTGTCCATACTAATCCTCTCCTTGCCTACTCAGGTGAATCTGTTGTGAACAATTTGGGAGACATTGCACAGGCTATATTTTTTTTAGTAGTGTTGGCATGTTGGAAAGAAAGTTTTTGCATTTAAAAAGATCCAATTGCAATGTCAAATGATGTTTAAGCTGACTTTTTCTCAGAAATCCATAGAGTTCCTAGATGTTAAAATTGAGAAGGGAGTTGAGGGATTAACTACAAGTGTATATAAGAAAAATGGCCATACTAATCAGTATACACATAAAGGTAGTATTTATGCATCTCATATTTTTAACGGAATAGTTAAAAGTAAAATGCTAAGGGTTAGCAGGCTTAATACAGATGAACAGAGATGTAAAGAGCAAATGTTAGAACTAGTTCAAGAGTTTAAAGAAAGGGAGTATAATGAAGATGGATTACATAAAATTATAGAAGAAACAATAAGGGGTAGAGAAGGTACAGCAAGACCATTTTTTTTTGTAAAAGAAAGTCAGAGCTGGAGGCTATAGATAGAGTAGATCTAAGACAGGAAAAATAAGGTATGCAACTACCTTCAGTAACAGAATATCAGAAGTTAGAAAAGTAATATCTAAAAACTGACGTATCTTGAAAGCAATACCTGGTCTGGAACACTTGATTCCAGATAAACTGAGTTCTGCCTATAGTACTTGTAAACAGAGGTTGTATTATAAAGAGATGAGACAGTCTCACACTCACGCACTAATGAAGGTATCATAAATGTGAAGCGAGGCACTTTCCCATGTTATAATTGTAATTGTTGCAAACATATTTTTATTAATGGTAGCATTTTTGTACATCCAGAAACATTGAAAGATTTTGTATTCTGTTGTTTTGCAACATCTGATACTATGAACATTATATACCTTGCAACTTGCACTAAATGTACTGCATTTTATTTATGGAAGTGTAACTGCAGGTTAAAAGATTGCATTATCGAGCATTGATCTGAGATTCGTATGAATGTTTCCACAAATGCATTAGCTAAACATATTTTGGAATACGATGTGAGTCATGATTTTAAGTTTAGGGTTACGGATGTAGTTAAGAAAAATCTTAAAATGGGGTAATATTAAGGATATCTTGGAAGTGAGAGAGTATGAGTGGATAATATGATTATGTGGAAATAGACATCCAGGCATTAATATTGCAGTTAATATAAAAACATTTTAGGTTAAAAAGCAAATGCACTATAGATAGTACTTTTGTATGCACTTTATAAATGTATTTTGTGAAAAGACTTTTATATAAATGTATTTTGTGAAAAACTTTTAAAGTATTGTGTTTTTAACAGTGATTTTTTGTTTACTACATACAGGGTGATTATTAATTAATTATGTATGTGATTTTATTGGTAGGTTGTGTCATATGATTTTCATTAGAAGCACTTAAATGTAAATGGGTGAGATGATTGTTGAGTTTTCACTGAGGAACAGCTATACCTGAAAGCTTTGCATGTTAAAATATTTGTTTTTCATGTTAAACTTTTATTTGTTGTGGTGTTTCTCATCATGAGTTTTGCTTTATATTGGACATTGTTGTGGATTACTTGAGGCTGAGTATACCACTACATTGCTCCATCTTTTGATACAAATAAAGGCACACAGTATGAATGTATAATGAGATGCAAATATGCACCTCTGAAATTAAGCCATGATTCTTTCTTATAATGCACATGGATCACAGGATGTTATGCATCATTATGGGAGCAAACTGCACATGGAAACTTTCTGAGCTGCAACAGCAAATATGTTCATAGGCAGCAGCATTCATTATCCAGCACTCGATGACTATAAGCACCACTACCTCATTCCAAGTAGTGCAGTATGGCAGCAGGTAGCATGAACAAAAATAGTACCAGCAATGGATTACATTCCACCAGCTAACCGGCCATTAGCTAACATTCCATCTCTATGTAAACAGATGAGTAGAGACATTGGTTGACATGTATCATCTACAAGCACAACTGTGAGAAAGGCATAGACTTCATACCAATCAAAGTAAACTATGTGCAGATCTTACATTACTTGCTACAGGGACCTACCACTGACAGACAGTAGATACACTGGTTATATCAGAGATGTTTAGCAGCAGAATACTTAACAGATTGCTTGATATGTTGCTTCCACATGTGGATGAGCATATCAGTTTCTTCATCACACTGGAGGAGACAGTCACAACAATGTGTGTTTCATTATTATATTGTCCATCTCCTTGAAGTACTATGTGCTGCAGATTGCACACAAGTGACAATAAGAGCTCCAACTAGTTTCTGTAGATAGCAGTTATGTCAGAAAAAAGGGATACTAGTCCTTCAGTTCCCATGTGCCATGCAAAATTCAGAGATTCATTATTAGTGTGTTTGCACAGCATCTTGACAGTGCCCATGGTTCCCACATATTGCAATCAAGTAGTCTATATCACTAGTTCATGTATAAGGAAACACCACAGAGCCATTTATTTAGTGCAAATACTGTAGGAACCATGCATAGCCAAAAGTAGTGTGTGCACATCTGACACCCCAATATGTTCCTTTTGTGTTCCAGTTGATGCAGGATGCATATTAAAGCCATGGTTGCTGACACTAATAAGGAACTTACTCAATGATACAACATCACCTCTGTGCAAAGTGGGAACAACAATGAGCATATATTCAGTCTGCTGAAGGCAAGTTTCCACTGCCTGGATTAATTTTCAATATGCGAGCAAGATGTTTGTAGAATGCTGCAAACCACATACCATGATTATCAGGAAGCAAGCATGATAGCCATCTGATTAGCATAACTCTGAATCTGTCCCATAAGAGTTGGTATATAAAGAGCATCCATCAATGTCAGTCTGTGGTGAGACATGCCTTACCAAGTAAAACTTTGCATCAGACATCTTCATATGTGCTGCACAGAAGGCAGAGTGCAGTGGTGCACCATGGTTATCATTTGCATGGTTGAAGAGAGACAAAGTAGTGCAGCTGACATTATAGCCTGTTTGACTGGGGTATGTCAACACAAGTGGGAATTTGTGATCTTGTTACAATGGTTATACTGTGTCACTGATGATGTCCTTCAGAGATAGGGAAGGGATAATATTATGAGGTGGTAACTGAGAGGAGATGGAACTACAAGACTATGACTTAAAGGGGTTCCACTAGGTGACCATGATCTGTGTCCAACTTGATACATATTTTTAGTGGGATTACAGTCCTCCTATGACTGGGAAGTTGTGCTGCCATGGGAATGGGACCCAGTGGATGACATTAGTTACCAAAAACAACAAGGAGTGAAGGAATGAGATACTGCCTCTCCCTGCAGATCCTGATTATGTCCCCTATGATGGTCTCCCCTTATGGCCACCCCATGCACACACCTGCACCCTCCATAGATAACACTGCTTGGTGGGCAGCAATCAAGCTGTTTGCTGTTCTTCACATGGAGGTGAATATGGCAGCAACATGTGTCACCTTAGTCTTTGTGAGTCATAGCATGGCATCATTCCTGGACTCCATGTCTTTAACAAGGCACTGGTATTGATAGGTGACACTGCCATGGAAGCCATGCACCACATCATGGGTAGCAACAAAGGCTTGATGATGGCTCTGTTGATTGGGGCCTAGAGCTGCTCTTATATTAGGGCTGCTTGTGACCAATGATAGCTTCAGGAAGCCGTGCTAGTCTGCCATGTGGTAGGAATACCCAAACTGAAGGCAGGCTGCTCCTCTGCTGCTGCAGCCATTGGGGGCACTTCTGGTGGTCTTGGCCAGAGAGGAGCCCTCTTATGGAGATTGTAAATCCACTCACATTATCCACAAGTCAAACTAAGAGACCAAACCAAAAAATGAAGTAATGAGGGAGTGAAGTAAGCGCTTTTGTTCTTTCTTAACAGACGAGCCATCTCATGGAGGTTGTGAACATGGTAGTTTTACAGTTGGTTGCTGAAGTGTAGTCAAGGTCATAACTTCACCATGACCAGTGGGTGGAGGGGCACCAATGAAGAAAACAAACAGTGTCTACTTACTATATGATAGTGACCTGGTCTGTGTCTCTGCATCATCCTCATCATCATTAACATCGTAATCATCATCACCATCATCATTGTCATCATCATCATCATCATCATCATCATAGTCATCATCATCATCGTCATCATCATCATTGTCATCATCATCATCGTCATCATTGTCATCATTATTGTCATCAGTATTGCCATCATCATCATCATCATCATCATCATCAGAAGCTGCATAGGTGCTGACAACAGTATTTTTGTCTCATCCTGTACAGGTGTCATCATAACAGTGCTCCAGTCTACCAATGTATAATATAAGATAGAATAGAGCAAATCTGATTGGCTCTTCTGTATGTGAGGCCCTGTGACAGTGCAGTCTTCCTGGTTATGACTAGAATAAGGGCTAGGTAAGGGGACAGTTTAATTGCTGTGCATGTGATTGTTTTTGAGTGTTTCTGAGGGTTTCTGAATTAGGGTTAGAGTAAGAACTAGATTAGGTGATAGTTTTAGTGTTGTTTATGTATGATGCTGGTTTGGAAATATTAGTGTACCTTTACCTGTTTTGATAAAAGGTTTCTGGTATCGTAATGTGTAGGCCTGGGGATAGGGGTAGTGGCACTTGGAATCAAATAAGGATATAGTGAATGGCTATTTTTGTATAATGATAAAAGGAAAATAATCACTTTAACAAAATACCAATGTATATGACAATGAAAAATGAGGCAGAATAATGGTATTCTATAAAAATCAGGAAATAGTTGAACTAAATTGTAAGGTCTCAAGCCATTCATTGCCATTTAACATTATGATTCCAGAACTAAATGAACTAATACAGCAGTTATCCTTTCTTCTAAGTTCTACAAATTTCAGGTTGAGTATTCCGTAACAGAATACACTTCCTTTTAGACACTGACTGGATTTTAGAAAATAGCTCCAGTCATGGTTCTAATCTATGATCTATTGTTTTTGGAGCAAAATTTGGTCATACGATTGTTCCATATTTGAATATTACTAAGTAGCCATCTGCAACGTTTGTTGCACTTGTAACAAGGTGTAGATGGCAGATGGCAACACACTGGTATCAGATGCTCTAAAGAATGGCTCCATATATTAGTTAAGAGTGAGAGGGAGCATTTATCACTAGTGCCAGAGATCATACAGATGTAGCATGATCTACAATATCTCATAATATGTGTAAATGATACAGAAAATCACACTTTTTGTTTTAAAACACAAATATTAAGATGGGATAAACTCACATATATATGGTGTTGCTAAGCCAATTTAAATTAAAATTAGCAGGAACCAGTCACACAACACACCATTTGCTTTTGTCCTTTTGTATACAGTGACATTGTATGTGGCAGCAGATAATTCCACACAATTATTTCCTTCGGTACTATATTCTGGAAGTCCTTTGTAGATTGCAGACAACTCATACAATGAGGGACACTCAGCAGAAGGATATTTGAGAGCATGGTGAATGTTTCTCAGAGGCAAACAGCCAATTACTTGTCAGCAGTAGCAGAACCAATACAAGAACATTTGCAATCAAGTTGTGAATTTTGCATTAAGACAGGAACTTACATTTTTGTTAATAGTTAAACCTCAGCTATGGGAGGTTTTGACGGATATAGATTCATAGATTCATAGATTGTTACTAGGCTAACAACCCTGGGGGCCATGTTTTCCAGAAAGAATAATGAAATCCTGTACTCAAATAAGACATTGAGGGCTAGGCATTGATAAGCTACCTCTGTGCATATGTATATTTTTTTTTTTATAAAATCAAACTCAGGTAATTTTTGCACTATGTTTATTTATTTATTTATTTATTTATTTTATTTTACATTTGTTGACTGGGCTAGTCTAGCTGGAGAAAATTCCATTTTCAGTAGAGGCCCGGGGAGAAAAGCTCCACAAAAATAAGTACATAGAGACAAAAAAATAATATCAGTATGCATGTTAATGAAAACAATAATAACAAACTGAACAATTTAAGATTGTTACTACAAGTGTTAATTTCTATCATACATAGTTACAAGAAAATAAGAAGCTATATGTCTTAAAATTAAAGGTGCATGAATTAATTACTTCCCCTCACAGATACAGTCTAGGGAAAAAAGATATTAAATTTTATACAGAGAAAACAGAGATACATGTAAGATATGGATACAGGGAAAGTAGGTAAAGAAAAAGAGTGTAAAGAATAAGGGGAAAAAATAAAAGGGAATTAGATTATGAAAATGTATGAAGTTAGGACAGTAATAGGCAAGGAAGCGAATTAGAAGACAGTGTGGGAGGAAGGGAAGAATGCCAAGTGGAGAAGTAAAGTCAGAGAAGAGGTAGTTATAAGTAAAGTTGAAGTATTGGGAATCAGGTTAATCAGGTTTGCTACAGGAGCAGAGCCAGTGATTTTGGAAGTGGAGTTTAATATTTTGTTTGAAGAGAGGCAGTGATGTAATCTTTGTTATGTTGCTTGGTAACGAATTCCATTTTGAACCTACAGAATTGGTAAAAAGGGAGTCACCAGCAGTGTTGTTTGATTTTATGGAACTAGTCAATAGCTTACTAGATGAGCGGAGAGAGTTGAGATTATTATAGGGGATTATGAGTTGAGAGAGTATAGGGGTGTTGTTTGGTTGGTACAGTATTTTGTGGGCAATGGTAAGTTGGTGGATTGCAAGATAGTTCTGATACTCTAGCCAGCCTAGTTGCTTCAAGTTAACACAGTGATGAGTTCTGTAGGTGTTACCTGTAGCGAAGCGGGCAATGTTATTGTAGCAGGTTGTTAGTTTGTTTAGGTTGTTTTTCTTGAGATTGGTGAAGATAGGTGAGGCATAAACAAGAGTAGAAATAAGATGGGAGTGAGCATATGTGTTATGCTTCTTTTTTTTTTTTTTGTTTGCACCATGTATTACTCCACCAGCAATACATTTCAATAATAACAATGTCATTCCAGTGAAATTCAGATGTGCAAAAGGTTTCCCCAGACACAGGTTTGGAGAATTCAGTGAATGTCAAGGATTATTTTGAAGATGTTAATCGTGTTTCACTGTTGCAGTCATTACTCTTGGGTTATCCTGCTGGCAGGTGACCCTCGGTCGGACAGAATTCCAAAGTCTAAGTCCGGCGTCGGTTGCTGTCGCCTCTTCCCTGATGTCAGTGCGCCAGGGGTATAAAAGATGCAGCCGACACCATTTTCTTCAGTCTTTCTTGCCACGCGGTGCCCGAAGCAGAAGCAGTTCACAAGTGCCAGTTGGCCGACTCCTGAGATTTTCAAATCTGAATTTCAGAACCGAAGTCTTCATTAAAGCTAAGTACCCCGTTGGGGAAACTTTTTTCTTGCTCCAGACCAATGTCAGAAAACGTTAACAATTGTATTTCTTGTGGGAAGCAAATACATCATAAGGATTTTCACTCTTACTGTATTCCTTGCCTAGGCCCTGAACACAACGTTGCTAGCTGCCAGTTTTGTGCTAGATTTAACCAACGCACTATCAAGCGTCGGTTCGATTTTGCATTTCATTACTTTGGCCGAAGATTTAATTATATAATGCCGTCGGACCAGCTGACAACCGGAGTTTACAAAAAACGCAAGGACAAGGATAGGCATCCAAGGTCCAAAACTGACGACGAAGCCTCTGTTAGGCCAGTCGCCAGTTCTCAGTGAGGCACTTTCGCAGCTGCTGGCACCCGCTACCTCAGAGCTACAGGCCGCTTCCGACTCCCACGTGGAGCAGACTGGGCCTCTGGAAACTCAAGTTATTGGACACTTGGAAATCAATCCCTCAAATGGGTCTGGAACTGCTGAGCAGGCATCGGCTTCTGAGGGTGTCTTCAGACCTACACAACTTTATATTAAACCATCTACAGCTTCAAATACAAAGACTAAAGTAGCTCTAAAGACAAAGAAACAAGTACAGCATTCTCCTTCTCAGACTTCCATGCCTAAAAAACAGATGCTCAAAATGGCCAAAGACCTAATTAGTTTGATCAGGGGTTCCCATCCCCCTGCTGATAAGAGGCCTAGGCAAGAGACTGAGTATGATTCTTCTGATCAGGTTTCTATTTCCTCTGATTCCTCTTCTGAACAGGATTACTCCATGCTTCCCTATGAGGATTCTGATGCTGAAGAACCCATTCCTTCGGCCTCTCCTCCTGAGGATTATTCTTTTGGGGAAACCCTATATACCATGAGGGAGCATTTCCACTGGGAGAGCCAGGATTATTCTGAATCTAAGAAAAGGCTCAGAGACCATCTGCTACTTCCTCAGCACAGACCCCTTGCTATTCCACCTGTCCTGGATATTGTAGATGATGTATTTACAGAGTCCGGCCTGTCCCCTGACTCTTTACCCCCTGCACCTGCTAAGCCAGACAGGTACTCCAGGGTCCCAGATTCTCATAAATTCCTATATAAAAACCTCGCTGCTGACCCAGAAACTATATCTCAGGGTCCCAAAGAGGTTAAAGCTTCCACTGCAAAAAACCCTGTCCCCTCTGATAGGGATTCTAGGGCTCTAGACAGATGGGGGAAAAAGTCTACACTTCTGCTACACTGTCTGTAAGGGCTTTAAATTGTCAATTTCATATGCTTAAATATCAGCAATATTTAATGTCACTGCTTAAACAGAAACTGTTGACAAATACTGAAAGTTCAGAGAACAAAGAATTGCAGGAGTTATTGCATGCAGCTGAGCAAGTGGGAAAGCATAGTTTGCAATGTGGTTATGATTCACTGGAGGCCTCTTGCAGGGCCGCTGTTACAGGCTCTGTAATTAGAAGGCATGCTTGGTTAAAGGAACAGAATCTGCCTGATCATGTTAAAGCAAAATTATTAGATGTACCATTACAGCATGGCACTTTGTTTGGTACTAAAGCAGAAGAGGTGTTGAAAAAAATGGAGGATAAAGCAAAATCCATGCAGACAGTCAAGGATTTCTTACAGGTCCAGCCACCCAGGTTTAGCAGGAACTGGCCCAATAAAAATTTTGTCCTTTCCAGTGTCAGACAGACCACAAAGAGGCAGAGACAGGCGTCCCAGAGGCAGATCTCAGCCCCAAGGCTCATACAGGCCTAAACAATGGGGTGCTCCTACCTCCAAAAGCGGAGAAGACAAATCACAACCTTACAGGAAACAGTCCCAATGACTTTCCCTCTCCCAGATCCAAGCACTTTTCTTTGGGCAGTCCCCTTAGGGGGAAAACTAGCACTTTTTTCATCAAATTGGCAAATGATTACCCAAGACAAATGGGTCCTGAACATAGTGTCCCAAGGCTACAGGTTCCATTTTCACACCTTACCAAGGTCAAAAGGTATGCCAGACCTACCACACAATCAATGGGCAGAGGCACAAAAACAAATTACAGCCCTCATGGACATGAGGGCCATTCAGCAAGTACCACAACAAGAGCAGGGGCAAGGATTTTACTCCAGACTTTTTCTAGCACCCAGGAAGGACAAAACCTGGAGACCAATACTGGACCTGTCAATTTTAAATACGATTCTAGAAGTTCCAAAATTCAAGATTTTGACTCTACAGCAGTTACTGCCTATGCTGGGCAAGAAGGCTTGGCTCATAACCTTGGACCTAAAAGAGGCATACCTGCATGTCCCTATCAGACAATCTTGCAGAAGATACCTCAGATTCATAGCTGGCTCAATGCATTACCAATTCTCTGCACTGCCCTTTGGCTTATCTACTGTGCCCAGGGTCTTCACAAAATGCCTGGCACCAGTAATAGCGTTTTGCAGACAAAAAGGAATTCAAATATATCCCTACTTGGATGACTGTCTAATTCAAGCAGAGAACAAAGACATTATTCTACAGTATCTGGCATGTATAAAAAGATTACTAATTGGCCGAGGGTACACAGTAAATGAAAAGAAATCAAACCTAGTGGCCTCTCAAGAGATAATATTCCTGGGCGCAAGCTTAAATACAACTGCCCAGATGGCTTATCTCACACCAGACAAACAAAAGCATCTGACTACTTACAACAGGAAATTGGCAACACAAACCCACTTATCTGCAAGGAAAATCCTGCAGGCCTTGGGTTTCATGGCATCTTGCATTGTACTAATTCCATATGCCAAACTGCATATGAGGAAACTACAATGTTACCTAAAAAGTGTTTGGACTCAGCATTGCCACAGCCTGGAAACAGTAATTTCACTCATTCCCTGTCTATAACAGGAGTTTTGATGGTGGGCAGAAGCCTGTCACCACAAAAAGGGTCTGCCATTCAGCTTACCCACAGCCAGACAGATACTGACAATGGATGCATCAGATTATGCCTGGGGAGCCCATATGGCAATGCTAGCTGTTCAAGGAGGAATGCTTGTCATTATTCAAAAGGAGTTTGGAGCTAAATATTCTGTCAGAATAATAGTTTCAAAAGTTGCATCCAGTAAATCCCAGGCTACCATTGTTTTATGGTTTACCCAAGACTTGCAGGTTCATGTACAATCTCTCATTGTTTTCCATATGCTTTCTAAGTGGTGTCATGGAAGGAAATTTGAGAAGCTTATTGATGCATTTTTGAAATCATACTTTTTCTAATTTCACAATAAAATATTTGATAGTTTGGATTTTTTACCATTACTTTGGATATGAATGTTTTCTACACTAAAATTGTGCATACCATATATTGGTGCTGCATTTATTAGAAGACCCTGAAAGAAGTATGTATCAAGACTTTTAAACTTCAGCAAAGCAGAACATAGTACTTGCCAGGATGTTGTGCTTTTCGAGTAAACTTTGGCAATAAAATCAATCACCCAGTTTTGGTGTATTACTTGGTGACCATCTTTATTTTTTGTTTGATTTGGAACATGACTAAGAAGTCAAATTGCAACAGGCTGGTCTCAGAAGCTCTGAGGTGTGGCTCCATATATTAATTGAGAAAGATCAGCATAAACATTTATTTATTTATTTTTATTTATTTTATTTTATTTTACAGTTGTCCAGGAGTGCCCGACTTAGCTCAAGCTGGTTTGAATTGGAGGCCTGGGGAGCAAACCTCCAGATAGTACATAATAATAATAATAACATTACAATAGAGATATGCAAGAAGTTACAAAATCAAATTTAGTACAGTTGCCATTGAAAATTATGTAATATTGTTAACTTAGGATGATAACACTTAGGTATAGAAAGTAACAAGTTTTAGTTTAGTAACTTTTATTAACCTAAGGTTTGGCAGGCAGTGTATAGCATAAGCTTAGGAAGAAACATTGAAGGGAATGGAAAGTAAGTAGTTCAAGCTAAGTATCATGACTTAATCTGACAGTACTAAGGGAATAGAAAGGAAGTAGTTCAAGCTAAGTATCATGACTTAATCTGACAGTACTAAGGGAATAGAAAGGAAGTAGTTCAAGCTAAGTATCATGACTTAATCTGACAGTACTAAGGGAATAGAAAGGAAGTAGTTCAAGCTAAGTATCATGACTTAATATGACAGTACTAAGGGAATAGAAAGGAAGTAGTTCAAGCTAAGTATCATGACTTAATCTGACAGTACTAAGGAATAGAAAGGAAGTAGTTCAAGCTAAGTATCATGACTTAATCTGACAGTACTAAGGGAATAGAAAGGAAGTAGTTCAAGCTAAGTATCATGACTTAATCTGACAGTACTAAGGGAATAGAAAGGAAGTAGTTCAAGCTAAGTATCATGACTTAATATGACAGTACTAAGGGAATAGAAAGGAAGTAGTTCAAGCTAAGTATCATGACTTAATCTGACAGTACTAAGGGAATAGAAAGGAAGTAGTTCAAGCTAAGTATCATGACTTAATCTGACAGTACTAAGGGAATAGAAAGGAAGTAGTTCAAGCTAAGTATCATGACTTAATCTGACAGTACTAAGGGAATAGAAAGGAAGTAGTTCAAGCTAAGTATCATGACTTAATCTGACAGTACTAAGGGAATAGAAAGGAAGTAGTTCAAGCTAAGTATCATGACTTAATCTGACAGTACTAAGGGAATAGAAAGGAAGTAGTTCAAGCTAAGTATCATGACTTAATCTGACAGTACTTTCTAGGTAGGCAGGTCCAGTTTTTTTTTAAATATTCTTTGGTGGCTAATTTAAATTGTTTGGGGAGAGTTTGGTTCCTTATTTCAAGTGGGAGTTTGTTCCAAGCATTGGAGGGGTGGTAGCTATATAAGTTGCACCCTCGTTTGGATTTTGGTTTATAGACTTTTAATAGGTCTTTGGTTGTGCTTCGGGGGTGTCTGGTAAGGGTATAGTGGGAGATAAGGGAGGATAGACTAGGGCAGAAGTTGGGCTGATATAATATGGAGTGTATGATTTGGAGCTGGGATTGTAGGAGCAGGTGAGGTAGTTTTAGCCAGTTCAGGTGTTTTAGGGAGAGGAAGTGGTGATATTTATAAGTTTGTTGGGCAGCAAATCTAGCTATCTTGTGATAGGTAGTTTCTAATTTGGTGAGTAGGGAAGAGTTTAGATTAGTGTGTATTTGGGAACAGTAAGTTAAGCAAGGTAATAGGCAGGCATGAGTAAGAGAGATCCTAGCTTCAACGGTATGGAAGTTATTATTCCTATACAGGAGTCCTAGCTTTTGGTGTTTTTTTTTATACAATTTTTTATGTTTAGGTCAAATTTTAGTTGATCATCTATGGTAATTCCAAGTAGTTTTGTGCTAATGTGAACCTTCTATAGGAGTGTTGTTTAGGGATGTTATGGAGAAGGAAGATTTGATGTGGTTGGCAGATGTAGGAAGAAAGAGAAGCAAATTAGTTTTCTTTGGGTTGAGGATGAGCTGGTTATTGGTGAGCCAAGTCTCTACGGAGTTGAAAGATGTCTTGGTAGTTGATAGTAGTTCAGAGGGTGAGTCAGCAATGGTGATGACAGTTGAGTCAACAGCATATTGGACAATGGTAGATTGAGTACAAAGAGGAGTAAAGTGTGTTAGTGAAAATATTCAATAGTAGAGGACCAAGAATGGATCCCTGGAGGACACCTGTTCTTACCGAGAGGGCAATAGATAGTGCCAGGTCCCATCTCACTGACTGCTGCCTGTCAGTGAGATAGCTAGAGAAATATGCTGCTGTAGCTGGGTAGACATTAAGAACTGTAAGTTTGCTAAGTAGGAGAGAGTGAGAGACAGTGTTAAAACCCTTTGAGAGGTCAAGGAATAAGCAGGATTTTAGTTCATGATTGTCTATGGCTAAAAAAATAGTGTTGAGAAAGGATAGTAGTGCAGTGGATGTAGTATGCTTGGGGCAAAAACCCTGTTGAGTAGGAGTGAATAGATTTTCATGTGAGAGATGAAGCATAACTTGTTTGTGTACACATTTCTCAAGGACTTTAGAGAGAGTGTAGATACTGGCAATAGGTCTGAAGTTAGAGATTTCAGTGGAGTTACCTCTTTTATGAATAAGAAGAGTATAGAACTGTTTCCAGATAGATGATACTTTGGACTCAGAGAAAGAGTGATTTATAAGGATAGATTTATAAGGATAGATACAGGTATAGCAAGGGATTGTGCGGCAATCTGGAGGAAATAAGAAGGGATATTGTCTGCAGATACAGAGCATGGTTTGAGTTTTGAGAGTAGAGTTTTGATGTAGTTTGTGGAAACAGGTATGAGAGAGAAGGAATTCACTGAGTTAGTTATTGAGAGAGGTACAGGGAGGTTGGAATTTTTGTTAGAGGGGTTAAGGTTAACGTTAAACAGTTTGGAAACTGGCTCGATGAAACAGGTGTTGAAGGAGTTTGCAGTCTCTTTAGGTGTCCAGTCAATACATGGGTTTGGTGAAGTTGGGTTACCAGGATGTAATATCTGGTTTATAGCATTCCAAAATTTTTTTGGATCAAATTTAATTGTTTTGGGGGGATTATAATAGAATTCTTTTTTGTCAATGTTGATACATTTTTGTTTGATTTTTCAGTTTTTTGTACTTTTGTAAGTCAGCCTGAAGTTTGGATTGTGCCCAAATCTTCCAAGCTCTATCTCTGGCTTTCATAAGGGTGCAGGTGATTCTGGACAAACAGGGTGAAATGTTTGCTTTTACCCAAACTTTTCTGAGTGGAGCTAGTGAGTTTAAGATGGCAAGAAACGTTGAGTTGAAGGCATTTACAGCATCATCTAATAGGGTCTGTCTAAGGAAGTTACAGTTAACTTGAGAGAGTAGGGTTCTAAATGTGTCAGGCTTAAGGTTAGAAAGTTTATGGCAGGTGATGAGGCAGTGAGGTTTAGGTACATGGGTAACATATCAGAGCCCTTTTATAGGTGAATGATCACTCAGGGAGTCTGATAGTTTTTCTGGATTATGGTATTTATTGGGTTTAGAAACACATATCCAATCTACCAGCAAGCTAGAAGAGTGAGAGTTATTAGTATGGGTAGGTTTAGTGATAAGTTATGTAAATCCATAGAGATTTATATGTTGTGGACAGTCAGGGTTATTTAGGTGCAGCCAATTAATGTTTATATCCCCAAGAAGGATGGTTTCATTAGGGATGTTTTGGGAGAGGTATGATAGTATATTTTCCAATAAGGGAATATTATCCCATGGTGGAATATATATATGGATATTACTGTGATGGTAGTATAGTTGTTGAGCTTAAGGTTTACTGCTAATATTTCAGCAGGGGTAAAAGAGGGGACTGGTTGCTTAGGATGGGAGAGAGTGAGGTTGTTTGAGTAAATTAGGGCGACACCACCACCTTTTTTGTTTAAGCAGTCTTGCTGAAGAATGTTGCAACCAGGAGGGAGAATATTTTTGTATAGATTTTGGGGTTTAAGCCATGTTTCATTTATGGAGAGAATGTCTGGGATTTGGAGAGATACCCATGCATGGAATTGGCTGAGTTTATTTAGGATACTACAAGTATTGATAGAATAGAAAGAAATTTGCTTACTGGATATGGGTGGTAGGCAAGTTTTAGGGGTCGTATTTACTGGAATGGTAGGGTTATTGGTAGGGCCGGGATTTGGATGTATGTCATCTTCTAGGAGTAGGGTACTTGGGAAATAGTGAGGTTTTATTTTTAGTGGGTAGTTGTGTAAGTAGTTTGTCTTATAATTATATGCAAGAAAGTTGGAGGGATTTTTATTTTAGGGAGTGGTATGCTGAGTGAAAGGATGGATGGAGAAATGACAATGAGTTGTTGAGGGTTATCTGAGATAATTGAGTGAGGGTATTTGGTGGATTTTTGGATAGGGCTTAAAAGTGTGTCAAGTGATGTGATAATGAGTAGGAAGAATGAGGGGGTAGGATTAGGATAAAAGTGATTGAGACTGACATCTCTGGGGAGGAAGAGAGGTTCTATAGTAGTGCTGTGATTGTTAGATGAATGTGATTAAGTTGGGTGTGAGGGAATAATTAGAAGAGAGTAGTAGGATATTGGAATGGGAGTGTGACAGAGAAATATTTAGTGAAGAAGTTAGGTAGGTTAAGTGAACTATGGAGGTATTCTGTAAGGTAGTGGAAGGGGATGAGTTAGAGGGTGGGAGGAAATTGCTGTTAGGTATAAAGGAAATTATATGGGGTGGGAGGAGAGCGAAGTGAGCCCGAGTGCAGCGAGAGTGAACAGAGCCAGGCTACACCTGGTATGAAGAATAGCACCACAGAAAAAATATCATTCAGCTTACTCTAGTTTCAAGGGGAGTATTATAGCCAGATTGTAAAGTGTACCAAACAGGCTTAGCTGAGTTTTACAAGGGGTGGTATACAGTTCAATGGGAAGGAAGTAATATTATAGTTAAGCCAGGGTTTTTGTACAAGAAATACAAACAGTAAATAAGGAGTTCTAAAGTTGTATAGTACTTTGCATTATGTCAGGGATGTAATAAAGAGCATGAGATTAAGAGACAGGGGTAGGAGGGTTGGGGTAAAATACAGTCAAGAAAGTGGTGGTTGGTGTTCAAGATAATGTGCTCACAATGGGTAGAGTTTACTGATATTACAATTATTACAAGTACAAATACAGATTGTGTAGGAACATTAGATCTCAATTTGTTATTTCACTAAAGTATCAGCATACTTAGTGTCCATTTTAGGATTTAGATTAGATTTTCTCTTTGATATTTTGAAAGGATTTTTGATAGGATACAGTAGCTCTGAGCTGTTCACTGAATTGCTGGCTTATTGATATGGTTGGGAATAGCTAAGAGGAAGGGAGGGAGGAACAAGATAATAGAGTTATTGGGCTTACAGGAGGAAGATAAAGAGGCAAAAACATTTAGACAATCTAGCATAACATTTGAGCACTTTCCCTAATGCTTCATGAAGAATATAGCAATAACCCACACCTGGGTGTGAGTAATGCTGGATTTACCCACGGTTGGCGTGGTTCGCCCTCGGGGACCAAACAAAGACAACCGTGGGTAAATACAGCATTACCAACACCCAGAAGTGGGTTATTGCTATTATACCATGACATTATTTAAGAAAATAAACTATTACTTTTCTTAAATAATGGCATAGTATAATGCCTGTTTACTGCCCTTCCGCAGATGTCTGGCATCCGCAGCAGTTCTGATGTACTGCACGCCTGCGCAGTACATCAGAGCTGTGGGCAAAAGCAACGGAGAAAGCAAGATCTCCGTTGCTTTTTTTTTAGTGTTTTGCTATGTTAAATGGGTTTAACATAGCGAGACAGCTTTAAAATAAGCAACGGAGATGTCCGTTGCTTATTTTAAAACTGTCTCCCTATGTTAAACCCATTTAACATAGCGAAACAGTAAAAAAGCAACGGAGATCTTGCTTTCTCTGTTGCTTTTTTTTTAAAACCTGTCTCGCTATGTTAAATGGGTTTAGCATAGCGAGACAGCTTTAAAATAAGCAACGGAGATCTCCATTGCTTATTTTAAAGCTGTCTCGCTATGTTAAACCCATTTAACATAGTGAGACAGTGTTTTAAAAGTAGAGTTATACTAATGGAAAAAAGTCCGGGCGACCAGACCTTTTTCCATTAGTATAACTCGATTTACAATGTGCACGCTGGCCAATCAGCGTGCACGTTTTGGGGGGGTCATGGTATAATAATAAACATTCCATTAACTAGTTATAGCAGCTAAAACAATTTAGATTATCTTAAAATAAGCACAGTTAACTGAGGAACTAAAAACTAAACTCAAAATATTAGTAAGCAAGTAAGACAAAGAGATGCAAAAGAGCAACAGTTACTTTCAATGCTTAAGCTATAACAATAGACTATCACTGCCTTTAAGTGTAAAACACATGACTGCAATGTTAGAGTTGCAGTAGCAGTGTAATATAGAAAGCAAATTTTGTTTCAATCTAGCAACTCTTAAAAGCATACGTTTCTGCAAAAAGTCTAAAGAGATACATAGAGCATTATAGCACAGCACAGTAGCTTTGCAATACTAAGGCTATAACAACAGTCTAGCACTCCTTTTCAGTATAAGCATGTTATAAACATGTTACTGCGATGTTACACTAGCAGTCGCAGTTTGATTTAAAAAGCATACTTTGTTACAGACTACTGACTCTTTAAAGAATGCAATGTTTCTGCCAAAAAATGCTATTGTGGTGTCTAATGGTATTGCTTAGATCAGTTGGTTTCACTTAAGCACTATAACTTCATTAAACTATTGGAACAAGAAATAGCTTAAAAGAAGACAATAACAGCATGTCTGTGATTCGGACCATCTACCACTGATGCCAGAAATTTTGCCAATATCTTTATTTTATTTATTTGTTTTTTTTTTGTTTTGTTTTTTGTTTTTTAGAATAGCAAGACATATACAGTTTTCTGTTTTTTTTTCACTATGCTTTGTTTGTTACATATATTGATGAATTATTTTTAATTGTTTGTCAGGGAGTTTATGAATATTTTCAAGATTTTGTTCAACATTCAAATAACTGCCATTTAGTTATTTTATTTGCAGGGTCCTGCCACAAAATTAGGATTACTTATTTACACATAAAACTTAAGGAATACAAGAATATGAGTGTAATGCCTCATTGTTCAGAAAACCAGCAACTATAAAAAATTCACTCTGGGTCACAAGTGACCAGTCTCCACATCTCATTAAAGTGCTCCCTGAAAGGAATTTATTAGAGCAGCTAGATTGTGAAGTTTTGCTCTATTTTTTCAGATGTAGGCCTAAAAAGTTAATGACTGATGTCCTGGGGTAGAGTACTGCAGGTAATTATTAATAAGTCTTTTAAGGAAGTTACTGGAAGCACAATAAGTCCATATGGGAAATATGACAACAGAGAAAGTTCTGAGTTTTGTGCTTGAGATCCACTTTTTTGTTGCCAGATATACATATGTCTCCTGTCTGAAAGCAGTGACTATTAAGAAATATCAGCATGTATTGTTTGCAGATTCTGTCTTAAAGCAGGTGCTCACTTTTAAACATGTTGTTTCTTATACAGCAGGCTTTATTTATGAACAGACTAATATAGCAATAACCCATGGCTGGGTGTGTGCAATTTTTAGATTTACCCACAGTTGATGTAGTTTTGTCACAAGGGAGAACCGTGGGTAAATTAGCATTAAACACACCCAGCTGTGGGTCATTGCTATTATACAATGACATTATTTAAGAAAAAAATTACTTTTC
>NC_056734.1:308157507-308202507 GCF_019279795.1 Protopterus annectens
ATGGAGGCAACAAACTGCTGGAATACAGGTGCAATCAGAAAGATGCAGTGATAACCAAGCTCAAAAACAACTTTGTGACAGAACCTGTTTTACAAAGATACAGCAAATGAATAAAATCAGTTTTAACAAAAAAAATAAGGAATATGGTCTTTAGATATATATATAAAGACTAAAACATACATTATTTTAACAGAATAATTATGTGAAATATGCAACACTATGATATTCCTTGTTTTAAAAAACATAAATAATAATTCATCTAACATCTAATTTGCATAAATAATAACGCAACCCCACCCACTCCAATGGAATTGTGGGAATATAAACTTTCAAATGCAAACTGAAGAACAGACAACCAAAATATGACACCAGAGTTACCTTGCAGCCATTCCAATGTCCCATTACCTGGCAATTTTACCCCATTTACCATAAACACTAATGTGTGCATACTGCTTTACTTCTACAATGATTATTTGTATTTTATTTTTACATTTTGCAGCACAACAATGCACAAACACTAACAGACATCTGCTAATCAAAGCAATACTGTCTCACAATGAAAATAGACATGGCATTAAAACTTCTCTATCCTTGAAACTCACATTAATTGAAATAACATTGTAACCCACACACCACATCCAAAGAAAAGGCATCTGACCAGTGATGGATAAAGATTACCTTTGGGCTGTTTTCAAATCATTGGCCTCTTGCATACAAAACAAGAAACATACACGTGTTTCTTTCTTTGGTACACCTTCCTGACTTTATTAAGTTATTTTCCTTGTATACATCACACTTGTTAGACAGGGCACATTTTAAATTTGTTTAAACATTTTTCCAGTAGGATGTACTGTAAGCAATGAAACAAAATGCATGAACCAATAATGACAAAACTGCCCAATTCAGAACATTTCCATCATAAACGTCTACTTCTACACCCACACTATAAATAGAATGACAGTAGTGTAAGCAACAGGCATCTTGCACAGCTTCTCGCACTTATTTTCAACTTCAGCTTATTTTTCTCGGGGTGGGATAAAAACCAGGGACACATTTTAAATGTTGCTTGTAAAATTTTGGAAAGTTGCTAGAATAAAATGTGTTACCACCATGCATATCACTGGCAAGTCTTGAACTCAGGGCCCTATGCACTACAGTCAGAGCAACATACCCCTATGCCGAATCATCAGTTTCCTGAAAAAAAGGAAGACTGGAACTTAATGACTATCATTTAGTGAATTCAGTTCTCACGTCTCACCATAGCTCTTAAGCTTTTAGCACAAAAAAACCTGGGCAAACAATGCATATAATGGGGGAATACAGATTCAGTTCTCACTTCTCAACATTGCTCTCAACTTTGTAGAACAAAAGCCCGGACAAAGCTCACAAGTAATGGTGGCTAGGGACTTACCAGGGACACATTGTAAACATTGCTTGTATAATTTTGGAAAGTTGCTAGAATAAAATCTTGTGCTACCACCATGCATTTCACTGGCAAGTCTTGAACCCAAGAACCTATGCACTACAATCAGAACAACATACCACTATGCCAAATTATCAGTCCCCTACAAAAGAGGAAGACTGAAACTTAATGGCTATCATGCAGTGAATTTGGTTTTCACTTCTTACCATAGCTGTCAATCTCGCAGCACAAAAAACCTGGACAAAGCCAATAATGGGGAATACAAATTAGCTCTCAACTCTTAGCTCAAAACTATCTAGACAAAGCTCAGAAATGGTGGCTAGGGACTTTAGACTATTTTTACCCTGTACCAAAGGTAGAGGGTTTGAGCCTGAATACCTCTAGCCACCAGGTGCAATACATGGGGGCATTTACACACACACACACACACACACACACACACACACACACTGCCCCAGCCTGGGATGTCCTGCCTGCTGAATAATACATCCACATACAGCTGCTATAAAACGATGGTCCTGCTGCTCACCAAAATAAAATCTAGTTGTGAAAACTGCAAAGATATACCCACTCCTGCTTGTGCATTGCCCCAAACATGTCCTGCTCACTCTTGCAATGAGTGCGTATCTCCAAAACAGTGAATGCGTAATGCATGTAACCATATTCTTGCTCTTCGCTGCTGCTAATAAAACTCCAAATGTTTCTCGCTCACTGGAAATGATGACATGAGCCCAAGGAGCTCAATTTGACTGGCTGATAACCCTGATGGAGCTGAATCATCGTGCATGTGGTGATGTAATTGGAAATGAAGGGGTGCCACTTGTGAATTGTGGCACCCCTTCATTTGGACCCCAAAACTCTGTAAAAAAACAGTAATTTGGTATGGTTGAGAGTTCTGGTGTGTATGTGTTTGTGTAGCTAGGACAGATAGATAAATAGGTATATGCAGATCTGAAAAAATGCCATAAACACTAACACAAAAAACATTGTTATATTCCTAATAACATGTATATTTACTAGAACAAAAAATACATCCATACAGTGCAGATAAAATTTTGTCACATTTAGTTAAAGAAATATGAAAGCATTTTCCATTTATTTATTTATTTGAATGCATTAAACAATTTAAATCAGTGTCTTTAAACTTTCTAAGGCTATGTCTGTATACTTTGATACCTATTTTTTGGCCATCAAAACATTGTTCTAAAATACAGGAAATGTAATGGAGCCTGTTAACTGAAATGAAATTGCTGCCTCAATCACTGTATATGCAGACCTCACCCATGCAGAGATTAGTAGGAGACAGCACACAATTTCATTGTTGCTGATTGCTGTCTAGAACCAGTACCCTAAACTGACTTGACATACTGTGATTTTGAAACAGCCTGTATTATTGATTCACACTATGTATATGAAAAGTGTAATGAAGACTTCTTAATTTTATTGATGGTTGGATGAAAAAGGGAAGCAGGACCTGCTGTTTACATTCTCCACAATCAGTCTTTTTTTTCTGAAACTCACATTATCCTGACCATGGTCATAGCAGGGTGGAATGAAGCTGGTGATGCACTATGTGATGGGTGATAGAGGGGCAAGGAAGTGTCCTTGATGCACACTAATTGCAGTACATTGGGGGTAGGCAAATATGTAGTGGGGTGAACAGCACTAGAAACCTGATGCTGTGTGTGTACCCACATATAGTATGATAGTGTGACTGATAGGGTAGGTGCAGGTACACAAGTGTATTTGGTGAACAAGAAAATAATGCTATCACTGTACAATGTGGGCTACTGTCCTTTCAGTTGATTATCAGAGTACACTGTACATACCAGTTACTCAGTCTCTATAGCTGTCAAGTATACACATTCAGGAAATGAAAGAAAACCTGCTCTACTTTGTAACTCTCTGTTAATTCCTCTGTACTGGCTATAAACTGATAACTATCTGCTATAATTTGACCTAATCATGGGAGGGTCACTGTAGTAGAATGTAATGCTAAATATCCCTTCACTATTGTCTCCATTTCAACTCAGTTACCAACTTCCTTCAAAGTGTAAGTATCATATGTTGTAACATTTGTTTGTTCTAAGACCATGTAAGACAATGAAAATACCTGGGTACCTAATGTGTTGTATTTGTATCAATTTCACTCAAATAGAATAAACTTTATGTGATCCTGTGACCTTTAACAAGTATGCAATGTCAGTTGCTCGTATTTTGGTACATGGAACACTCTACTGAAGTACTCGTTTATCCCGTAAATATATATATATATATATATATATATATATATATATATATATATATATATATATATACACACGTGTGTGTGTGTGTGTGTGTATTAGCATGGTTCTGTTATCAGTATAACTGCTGCTAACCTACTTTGATCTTACATTTATAAACGTTCTTACCATCCCTCTACTCTTTTACTTTCCTCATGTTCTCTTGTCCTGACTCACTGTGGTCCTTTCTCTGTCTCTTTTTATAAAAAGTGTTGTCTTTATTGCCTCAATATGATATGACAGTTTGGTAGAGATTTTCCATTTTCTTTCCTTTCAAAGCCTGTGATCATTACATCCGACTCTAATACTGCAGGAACTCTGTCACAAGGCCCATCTCCCAAATGTTTTCACTGAGAATTCTGTCAATGTACATTGTAAGCAAATTTAACTTGAAGAACACTGATGTATATTAACTTGAGATAGTCAAATACTTGCCTACCCTGTGTTGGAAAGTGACTTTAATATTCCCCTCTCCAAAAGAGTAGTCTTTTCACTCCAAGGACCACTTACTAAGTTAACCAACATCCTTTCTCTTGATTGATAGATTACGCTGTATATGCCAGTTACTTAGTCACCCTAGCCACCGCATTTCTGCATTAAGGAAATGAAAGAAAACCTTTTATTATCATGTACCTCTCTTGTTAGTTGCTTTGTGCTGGCTACAGACTGATTAACTCTCTCTTATAATTTGTCCTGATGGTGGATGCCTATTATGCACCCCTACCTTATGCCCAGTTCCTGCCTGTTCCCTCTAACTCTATTATTATATTTCCCACATGCACATTTCACTTCTGGCTCCTATTATCTTACCCTCCTCAAACATCCTTACTACTATCATACAAGCACTCCTGTTGCTTTTACCTAATTCCCACCTTCCATTTAACATTTTCAAAAAATTCCCAACTACCTTCCTCCTCCCATACTGCATTGCACTATATTCATTTATAGTCACAACCCTTCCTAACAGTACATATATATTCTAATGTGAATTCTCTACTTTTCCCAAATAAAACCTCACTTCTTCCTGTTTTAACATCACCCTCATACTTTAGCCTTTTAAATACCTGTATTCCTTCCATTCCAGAGATGAGACTAGGGCAACCCTCTATCATAGAAAATTGTTCTTTCTTACCTACCCTCTATCAGCTTTCAGACTCTACCACCACTAGACATCCTACTGCCCTATAACTTGTTTTTCCTTCTTGATCCCTGCTTCTACACTACCAGCCAACAATAATATACAGATCTGTTTACTTAATCATGCTACTCCTCAGCTTATCCTCTATTCTTCTTCTATTGGGCCATCTCTCAAACTACCATCCCTCTATAATAGCTCTAAACATCTCTCCAAGTCTGTTCCAACCACCTATTCATACTTCTTCCCTATATTCTCCACACATCGCACCAAAGCTATTTAATGAAGACCCTCCCTTTTCCAACAAATATACACTGGTTAACTCAATTTCAACTCAAGCCAAACCAAAATTAAGTGGAAAAATACTCTCCAAAGAACAAGCAGCAATGATCCCCCAATATATTAAAATCCTTATATTAGGAGTCATTTACTCTAATCCTGGCCCCACCTATGACAATGAACATCAGGACAAATCTCTTCCACACACTACTGTAACCCTAAAACAGTCAATCTGAAACCCTGGTAATCTAACTTTTGCCTCCATTAATGTTAGACACAAAAGAATTAAAATTATTGAACTACATCCTTGGATTACCCAACATAAGCCTGATATTCTTACTGTAACATAAACTTGACTTAATCTCACCATAAATTACTCTGAAAATACACCTCTGGGTTATAATATCACCCATAATGAATGTGTAAAAATGAAAGGTCGTGGTATATTTTCCATCAAATGCCATATTTCCCCCTGGCAAGAAACCAATACCAAAATTTCATTCAGCAGAACTTCTTGTTACTTTCCTGAAATTAAACAGTTAAAAACAAATATGCATTATTGTCCTTTACATCCTTCCTGGTGGCAATATAGCTGTACTGGAAGATATCCTGCACTGGATATCCATAACAATTCCACAAGAAAAAATACTACAAGGTGATGTGATATCAATTGGTTGGACATAAACTCTAACTCCGTTACATTTATCATGAACTTATTTGGTTTCACATAATTAATTTATGACCCCCACACAATATAGCAAGGCAGTAAATTCCGTATTAGACTGGACCCTAGTTTCAGACCCTAGCAAATACACCACCACAGGTATAATGTCTGACTGACTCAGTAACCACCTTCCAATCTATTCATCCAGATATCTCACCCATCCACTTTAACAGCATGTTTATAAAGCAACATGAAACAGTTCAGGGTTTAGCCAGAAATGTTCATTACTACCCCATCATCTACAAAGTGAAACTTCCTAAAAATCCTCCCTTTAGATGATGCTGTAAATTAATTCAGTACGACTTTCATTAATATCCTAAATAGCCTTGTACCTCATTGAAGGAAGAGACTGAAAGCAAATAATGCAATTTGGTTATCCAGAAAGAGTAGAAAGCTAATTCAGGATAGAGAAAAAGCAAGGAAAGAATGGGAAAAATATAAAACACCACAATGTCCTGAACACTTCAGACTGCTTTGCAATTGTACCAAAGCATATAAACAAAGACAAAAAATGCACTATACTATTATAACTTTCAGAAGAATAGTATCCATAACCCTAAAAATTCTGGACAGCCATTGCAGAAATCTCGAATTCTGTCCAAAAATGTAACCCTAAACCCACTCCTAATAACTCACTACTCAAAACCGCAAAACAATTTCAACTCTTATTTCACAGATAGTATAGCATCTCTAAGCAATGATTCCCCAACATCTAATCCTACCCTTCCCCATCAGCCACATGTCACCACATCCAATTTTATCTTTAAACCTGTGCCCATATCCTATGTAAAGCTATTCTTAAACTGAAACCAAGCTCTACTTCAGATGATGACCTTCCAAGTGAGTGCCTTAAAGTAGCAGCCAACAGCATTACCTGTCCTGTCTCAATCCTTATAAATAGGTCAGTCCAGGAATTCCATGTTCCTTCTTTCTGGAAAAAGTCACACATTACCTGTCTGCACAAAGGAGGAAATTCAACAGACATTGCTAATTTTAGACCTATAGCAATCTTATCACCTGTCTCCAAAATACTTTAAAAATGTAATAAAAAAACATTGCTAAACTATCTCCTGTAGGAAGAATTTCTATCCCCCACAGAACATGGCTTCCTTCCTTCCCATATTACTAATACTACACTTCTAACCTATACAGATACTGAAAATTAAACTAGAGAGAAAGACAAACTAGTCTCCTCCTTATTTCTAGACTTGTCTAAAGCCTTTGGCAAAGTAGTTGTCACAACAAACCTTTACTTCAGATGTCCTTATTAGGTCCCTCTCAGTCCACCCGTCTGTGATTCATAAGTTACCTATCCAATAGGTATCAGTCAGTATAATGGCACTACACCCGGTCTCCATACCTCACAGTCACCACTGGTGCACCATGGGGCTCTGTCCTCGGTCTCCTCTTCATTAACATTCTCACCAACACCATCATCACATCCACACAACAGGCCTCCTTAATACAGTGTGGAGATGACTGCATACTCATTTACACATCTGACAATATGGCAAAACTCTAAACCATTACTCAGGAGGTATTAAAGAACCAGTGAAATATGGTTTTGTAACTCATAACACATACTTAACCCTAAAAAAAAAAAAAAAAAAAAAAAACTACTACTTTTTTCCCCAAATCCATCTCTCTCTCATAAAAAACAAAACAAACAAACAAAAAAAAACATTTAAAGTCCTCCCTCTTGATAAAACAACAACTGAAGTCACTTCTAAGCGCAAATTATTAGGGATGATAGTAGATGATAATCTTAAATTTGGTCTGCATTTACAAAACTGCATAAGAAAAACTCAGCAAAAAATAAGGATGCTTGACAGAGCAGTAAAATTTCTCACAAATGCAACTAAACCTACACTTGCAATTACTTATCCCCTCCTCACACTTCTTTATTGCGCTCCCATCCTTATAACCTTAAGGCATCACAAAAATTAAGATTTGGACAATGCTATAACAAAGTTGCTAACTTTGCAGCAAATACCCCTTTCAGAAACCACCACTGTATAATGCTACAAAATCTAAATTGTTTAGAACTACCCCATCATCTAACATATACACAGCTTCTTACCACCTGTAAAATTATCCAGCATCAACTTGCACATCCAGCACTAAATAACTTTCTACACAACTATGTTCCAAGTTTGTTATTGCAATCCATTGCCCAAAAACTCCTGTTTTTTCACAAACAAATTCAATCTGCCTGATTTGTTCTTGTTCAACACCAGGATAAACTATATCCTTAAACAAATACCTATTCATATCTTACACCACCTCCTTACTTCTGTCAATTGCTATCCCTTGGCTGTCTGTCTATATATACCATAAACCTGCTTTTCTCTGACTTCATATTGCAATTCCTGTCTTTGTTACATTAATTTAGCTTTAATTTCTCTCTAAATTGACTAAAATGTTTCCATATATTAAATCATCGTCATATAACTTGTATCTGCTCTTAACCACTATTTTCATATCATGTCTAATTTGGCATAATTATTTAAATTTAAAATGTAGATGCTGTTGTATTATTTTTAAAGATTATGACATTAACATCGTTGTTGTTCTTAAAATGTTTTGTAGTACTTTAAAGATTTTCATCCCTGGCCTCTGCTGAAAATGGGCTCCTACTCAGTCATGCTTTCCCAGTATTCAAATGTCAATTAATAAATAAATAAATAAATAACAAATCAGCATGTAGTTTTCTGATGACTAGTGTTTGCTGATTTCTTGTCTTTCTCATGTCTCAACTTCAGCATTGACAGAGCTAAATTTAAATGAAGCAGTGGGGACTTGTATGAGTTAGACTTCCTTCATGCGGAGTGCTCTGCTAATTTATAGTTTACCCGTGGATCAGAGCAGTAGCTATATGTAAGGTGAAGGCATCTCCTATGATACTTTGCGCTTTTCCCTATTTACATCTGTCACTCCAAGAAGCCCTTCATTTAGCACCATAGTCATCACTGTAGGCTTGGGACTGTACTTTGCCATGAATATAAATTGTTGTGAAATCCAGATCATTGTACTTATCCATTCTTCTGACATAATACATCTGCTAATTACAAGGACTGTACTTATAGGCCCTGAATTCATGAAAATGGCTTCTCTAATTTGTCACTTTTTGGAGCCACATGAAAAGTACAGTGACAGTAGCCAGTGTGATAAATCAATCAGTCAATCAATAAATAACTAACTAACTAAATAAATAAATAAATGATCACAGTTTGGTGGATAGAAATGGTTGGCATCCCTTTCAGACAGTCAGCAAAAGATGAAGGAAGAAACCCAGGACAGGCTTCTTTATTTCTTTTTGACATCAAGTACATCTGCACTTTTTATACTGACAATCAAAATGTAGACATTTTAGCTTTTGTGCTTGTCTTAAAAAAGTTGAATTTTGCACACTTAAAGGATATTTTTGACAGTTTATTTGACTTAATGTTTTTGTTTTCATCCAGATGCAACCCAGTGTCAATTTATTCGCCATTTGGGACACAGTGTGAAAATCTTGCCCTGAATCTCAATGCCTTCTTTGGTATTCTGTTTGGAGCTCTGGCCTTTCTTTTCTTATTGCTGCTAATTATTTTCATTATCATATGCTGCATACACAAAAGGAGAAGATCAGAAAATTTACCAGCGTGAGTATTGTATATATATTTTTCCATCATGTACTGCAGACAGATGTAACAGTTTCAGCAATCACAGCGATGCATGCACACTATTTAATGGAGATCATTGCCCATTTGAAATCCTGTGCAAAAGATGAGGTACCATCAATGTGTTTTTTTTTTTTAATTCAAGCAGGAGGAAGTTGACTTATTAATGGAAACATATTCAGAAACTTGAGATTGCAACCTTGAGGTTCATCAGGAAGTAAATGGCATGGTAATCAAAGCTGGCACAATGATCCAGGGAGGCAAACGACTATTTTTTTTACAGCAGAGTAAGCACATGTTAGCAGAAGTGCAACAACAGAAGTAACTGTGATGCATCCAAGGGCAGTGCCTTATGTGTGATGTGGATGCCGGGAAGATGATGATGACTGTGATGCTAGAATGGTGGGCAGATGAGCAGTTTGCAGGCTAATTGCAATACATTGTGTTAGTTGTCAGGCTGTATGAAGTCAAACTTATATCTAATAAACTCAGAAATATGAAAAGTGCAAAGACCCTTTTTGGAAAGGATCATGTTGGAGAAAATCCCTAAGGGGCCCTGAAGGGTTACAGACACTCAGCCTTTTCCTTCATAAAAGAGAATACACAGAAAATTCTGCAAAACAATATTTTCCTACATAAACCTGGAAAATAAGCTGTCATTCTCTGAGAAAATTAAAATTATAGTTACACGTGCCATTGTTTGTGTATACTAGTTTGTTCCCAAAAATTTCAGCCATAGGCAACAAAGCTGGACTTTGTTTTTCTGTTGTGCAATCAGTTTAGATGAGCTCAAATTCAGTGATCTTATCATGGGTTTTGCATATATTCAGCTCATTTTTATTTTATCTTGCTAACATTGAAGTGATGTCTCTTAAGTTCATCCCTTCACTTATATTTTATCTTGCCAAAATTAAAGTTATGTAGCTTATCTGCAGTAAAATCTAGTGTATATTTTATTGTCTATATGAAGTTATGCATTTTATGTCCAGTGCAATCCAGGTTAAATTTAAGCAATAACAAAGGAGTGGGTGTGAGTAAATCCTCATATACCCACACCCACAAGTCAGTTTTTGGGATCATCCAGTGATGTAATTTAAGAAAGAAATTGTTTAACATTCTTAAATAATGTCTTTGTATAATGGCACAACAGTGTTCCTCTGCATTGCTTCCTGTTCTTCCATGTTTGTTGATGTACTGGGTATGTGTATAGGACTTACATTCCCATTCCTGCAAAGAACATCAGTGCTGTACAATAGAAGCAATGGAAAAAGGGAATTTCTATTGTGCTCCTTTTTTTTTTTCAACTATAAAAATTGGAAAACTCAGAGGTACATTTGGAAAGCTCAGAGGTACAAGAATCTGCCAAGACAGCAGAGAAATACAAGAAAAATCAGGTATGTTCTGCAAAACTAAATAAACTTACTTTAATGTTTTTTTGTCACCTCTGTACATACATCTCAACCCCTTAACATAAGAAATGTGGACAAAGTGTTAAATAATTGGGGGGGCAAAATAGAGACAGACTGTAAATGCTACTCTTATAAACTTAGAAAGCTGCTAGAATAACACAATTTGTGTTAGCATGTATTGTTTGAAGGGCAGATTGCAAATATTGCTCTTATAAACTTAAAAAGTTGCTAGGATAGCAAGATTTGTGTTAACATGCATTGTCTGAAGGATAGACTGGAAATGTTGCTGTTATAAAATTAGAAAGCTGCTGGAATAACAGGATTTCTATTAGTGTGCATTGTGTGAAACTCAAATGCATGTTATTATTTGGTGAATTCATTCTTCAGTGATTCAGTGATTTATAAGAAATTATTAATTTTATGAAGAACAGAACAATAGTATGAGGCGGAAATCTGTAGAGTTGTGCCTCCATAGCATATATGAATAGAAGAATGTCTAGCTGGTTAATGATACTTTCGTGATTGGACTTTTTTCTATTTGTAGGGTCTATATTAGAACATCGAAGCTTCAAAAGCCTATTCAGCGAAAGCTGAAAATATCGAAGCAACAGAAAACCACATTTTTTCCTAGGGAAAGAATTCGGTTGTCCGTTTCTGATGCTTCGGTATTTTCAGCGCTATGGTGGAAAGTTATGGGTCAGATTCAGGTAAGTGTGCGATTGAGTGCGGGTTAGATTAGTTAGGGTTAGGGTGCGGGTTAGGTATGTGTGCGATTGTGTGGACGTGAGGGCTAGGGTGGGTTA
Source organism: Protopterus annectens (assembly GCF_019279795.1). Taxonomy (NCBI): domain Eukaryota; kingdom Metazoa; phylum Chordata; order Ceratodontiformes; family Protopteridae; genus Protopterus; species Protopterus annectens. The sequence goes on from NC_056734.1 coordinate 308,169,228, forward strand.
GGCGAGTTAGGATTAGGGCCCAGGTCAGGTAAGTGTGCGATTGTGTGGACGTGACAGTTAGGACAGGGTAGGTGAGTTAGGGTTAGGGCATGGATGAGGTGAGTGTGCGATAGTGACGGACCTTAGGGTTAGGGTTTGGGTTATGGTAAGTGGATAGTTAGTGGTGTGTGTATAGTTTAGTGTAGGGTAAGGTGTAGGATTTTAGGTGTATGTGTGTGGATTGCTGTTTGTTTGGTGTGCTTGTGTTGTGTGTATGTGTTTTGGAACAGCAAATCTTTTCCTAGGGAAAAATTTGCTGTTTTGTATGTTCGATGTTTTCAGCTTTCGCTGAATAGGGTTCGATATTAGAAGATTCGAAGTTTTGAAACTTTGATGTTCTAATATAGACATATTTGTATTCTCATAGATTCATAGATTCATAGACAGTCACTAGGCTAATGACCCGGGGGAACCTTTCTAAACCTATTCAGGTTTTCCTGAAAGAATAATGATCTCCTGTATCCAAATAGGACATTGAGGACCAGGCATTTATAAACTACCTCTGTCCATAAGAGACATGGGTGCCAGGCCTGGTGTAAATTTTCTATTCCCCATCAACTTGTCTAGGTTATGCTTAAACTGGGTAATAGATGAACTCAGCTTCACATGGATGGGAATCCTTTCCAATAGGATGGGCAGTCTCTGGTCCAAATATCTGTCTTTCCAGCATGTTCTGTTTAAGTCACAAATAAAATTCAGATTCCTAGACCTTGTATTTCTAGTACTCTTTGACTTACAAATATGTAGGAGATTCAAAAGTGTGGGTTTAGTGGATGCCTTGTAAGCCAGACATAGATAACCCCTCTGTAATTTATAGTAGACTGTGTAGGAGAATTGGGCTTTAAGGCACTTTGCATAAGGCAGGTTTGTTACGCCTTGTATTCTTTTTGTAAAGAACCTTTGAGGTTACTCTAGTTGCTGCATATGCCTGGTCAAGTGCAAAGCAAAGGGCATATTTTACTCTATGATTGGTCTGATAAAGGTGGAGTTCAGTAGGATATTCAAGGTAAAGAGATACTGAGTACATCACCACAATTAAAATGTTCCAACTTTAATAAATGAATTAAAAAACTCACTAAAACTGTCACAAAAGTTTAAAAGCAGATGAAGCATCAAATGATAAGCGCTTTTGGCAGGATTGCCTTCTTCAGATCGTGGTGGTGTACTCAGTATCTCTTTGCCTTGTTTGTACTTTGTTCTGAGACACCTTTAGTAGTGGGGATTTATCCTATGAAATCCAAAAGAGTGCAGTAGGGAAAAGAGGGGCACTCCGACCAGTTAGCAAAAATCACTCGATTTATTCAATATCCACGAACAGCATCAAAAGCAACATAAAAACAGCATTAACGCAGTTAATTCTCAATACGCGTTTTCGTCCACATACAACTTGGACTTCATCAGATAACAAATAATACCACTAATTACATCTTAAATAGCTCGGAATTAAAACATTAACCAATAAACATCACAAAAAAACATTTAAACACACTAATCAGGCTCTCCTAAAAGGCTCATGAATATTAAGTAGCAAGTATATATCATGTCACCACTAAATATAAATATTAAATAAAATAGTGAAAAATTCACTTGTTGCATTATTTGTGAATAATATACTAATTTTAGATATTATGACATTTATTCAAGATGCAACAAGTGAATTTTTCACTATTTTATTTAATATTTATATTTAGTGGTGACATGATATATACTTGCTACTTAATAATCATGAGCCTTTTAGGAGAGCCTGATTAGTGTGTTTAAATGTTTTTTTTGTGATGTTTATTGGTTAATGTTTTAATTCTGAGCTATTTAAGATGTAATTAGTGGTATTATTTGTTATCTGATGAAGTCCAAGTTGTATGTGGACGAAAACGCATATTGTGAATTAACTGCGTTAATGCTGTTTTTATGTTGCTTGTGATGCTGTTTGTGGATATTGAATAAATCGAGTGATTTTTGCTAACTGGTCGGAGTGCCCCTCTTTTGCCTACTGCACTCTTTTGGATTTTGTTGTTGCTTTCTGAGTGCAGTTTTCGCAGTTTTCTGATTTATCCTATGACATACAGTGGGATAATGGTGGCCTAGATGTCATGTCCTTACTTATAAGTTGTGCAGCATAAAAGGATTTATTCGCCACTGTGGACACATGGAGGTTGAAGATAAGGCTACTGTCTACATGTGTACCCAGATCCCTGAACACTGGGTCGACACTTAGGGGTGTAATATCAACATGGTATTTAGCCAAGATGGTTGACTTCTCAAAATGTACAATTATGCATATTGTAGCATTGATTTTAGGGCCATGGCTATGGCACCATTTATTAGGCAGAGATAGACCTTGATGAGTGCTAGTGCCTACAGGAAAGTCAGCGATAACTCCCAGCTTGCAATCATCTGCAAATTTAGTCAGCCATAAACTTTCAGCCTTTGCTTCCATTTCAGAGAAATAGATGCCAAAAAAGAGCAGGCCAAGTACCGAACCCTGGGGGACACCATTAGTGACTGGCTTCTTGGTGGAGGTGGCCTCATCTATTTTGACATCATGCGTCCTATCAGTGAGGCAGTTGGCTATCCAGTGTTCAATTTACAATGGCCAAGCTGGTTGGTTTGTCAAATGAGTGTGCTCGTTTTTGAATACTGATGACCTATCACTGTATAATTATCTGTGTATAGGAAATTATGTGTCTTTTGTTCCATGATATCTAGAGTATATTTATCTATGTATATTTGAATATTTTTTTACACATTGCCTTACTGTCTGCAGATGTTCAGCCCCCTCCCAGACAATTAGCCCATTCACACTCCATCACTGGTCAAAGGATTGATGAGGATTAGATATACATATGGTAGCCATCAAGACTGTTTCATGCTTTTTCCATTTATGCTCTAACACCCTCCTCAACACTCAGCAAATGACAAGGGAAACAATCTCCCTCACTAAAGAAATGGATTTTTCTTTCATGTAGCACTTCATTAATCATGAGGCATAGGATGTAGTTTCTCTTGTTTTTACTAGGGAAGCCACACCTTCCCTGTATTGCCCACAGTGCAGGCATCCTTCACCAAGCTGTGGGAGAGACCACTGGACTCATGCCCCTTCATTCTTCTTGTCTTTTGCCTGTCTCCTCCAGCACAAGGGCCACTAACTGAACACCAGTCACCCGGGTCAAAATCAGAGTTCTAGCCTTCTGCTCCATGAAGCCTGACTTGTATATTTGAATAGTTAATGCTATTACAGCATACAGTATGCATACATCATGCCAGCCACAGTCTCTCAGAGATACTCAGTTCATTCACTATAAACTACCCCAGTAACACTGATGCCAGTAAATGGTATTCAGTCACTATTCATCAATCATTAGATTTTGTAGCAGAGCCACACCCCCATGCCATTTTGAAATGCTGTTGTATTCAACTGAACAGGGAGATGTTCTATTGGTTTGTTTGCTGACCATTTCATAGAGCTCCCCAGTCAAATGTCATTCTGTTGTACATAACTGTAGTATTGTAATGAGCCAAGGCACCTGCCTATCATATTTCTACAGCATAAGATACCAAATACTTAAGAATGAAAGCAAACCTGACAGATACAAAAGATGAAACTTGATCCTGAATGTACATAAAAAATTAAAGCAAATATAAGCTGTTTACTTTTTTTTTTTTTGTTGTTTGCCATTTGTTGATAAAAGAACTAAACTGGATGGACTGTTTTCAGGCTCACCCCCAAAAAAGCGAATACAGAGTACTAATAGACAAACTTGTAGTTAGAGTACAGATAACATATCCAGCATGCAGAAACATCACAACACCAAAGTGGGTGTCTATCTAACAAAGTAGGAGTGTATATAATATCAAGGCTTAAAAATTCCATTTATGGGCGATACTGACTGAGAGGATGATAATATGGATAGGAAGGACAGATGGAACAGTGACTGAAGTAAAATAGGAGGAGGTGGATGATATGAGGATGGACAACTAATAGAGAGTGGAATGGAGGGATAATGTGGCAGAGCGGCACAAGATAAGGAGTGGAAGCAGGCAGCAGTTAATGTAGCATGGATGTCTTCATTTTAAGTCATGAGGTGAAAGGGAAGCAAGGCAAAAATAAGTAGGCACGGCTACAGAGTTAAGTAGTAACTTCTGGAAAAAATCATTTACAAGCTTACTTCTATTATATATTATATTTGTCCTTAGGATCCTGTTCATTCTGCCTTTGTCTGTCTGCCTGTCTGTCTGTCTGAACCAAGTATGGGGAATCAAGCCACCACTTAGATCTGATCTCTTCAGTGAGAAAGTACTCCTGCCTCAAGACATTTTAAAAATGCTTCCTTCCCATAATTCCTAAGTCACCTAGCTATATCAGATCTCATTTGCCACCTTCGAGAAAGCAGCACAATCTCAGTGGCAGATAGGTGCTTTACCTCATTTTCAATATAAAAACTTCAGTTTTCTGACATTTTAGTCAGATTATTGCATATTAGATACTGTAGTTCTGGATCTTCATTATTTTGCTGTTTTCCTTACTTAAGTCTTATTTTTTTCTTTCAAATAATTGAATTTTAGCCCTGGGCACTCTTGACTATCTTCCTTCCCTAACTTTCTCAGTCTTAGATTGTTAGCTTTTTATAATATTAGTCTTCAGTGTGCATTTCCAGTTACTGTTGTAGTTGATATAGTTACTGTTATAGTCATAGTTGTAGTTATAGTGATACTTATATTACTCTTCACAGAGTGCAATGTGTAGATAGTTGATTCAACAGTTATCGTATTACAAGTGGTTTTAGGAATGGAAAAGAAAACCATTTTTAATAAAATTTACTAAATGTGGTAATTAGATCCCCCTTTAGTATCTTTATGGCCTTTGTGTTATTTGCTTAAGAGCTTCCCATCTCTGTCCCCTACAAGATTTGTTATTCCTTGGCCCTAGAGCATCGGCGGGTCAGTGGGGTAAAATTAATCCTAAAAGGCCTCCTTTCACTGAATCCAGTGATTCAAAAATCAAAAAAGTCATAGAAACAATTGAAACATGAAGATTTGGATCCAAAGAAGAGATGAGATGAATCTTCAGATCCAAACTCAGCTCCTAAAGTGTCTAGAATCGAGGACCATAAGGAACAGACCCACACCTATATTCATCCTCCTGAGGGTCCAGAAATTCTTCAGATTATCACACTATAAGACTATCCTAAAAGACAAGATGGCAACAAAGTAGAACATCTTCCTTCTAGGCATTCCTCTCCCATGCTGATGCAACTGTCAGAGATTTCATCTTTTCATATTGGTTTTCAGAATCAGTCCTCGGTTTTCCAAAAGTGATTTAAAGCATTCTTTAAGGATACCTTCCTATTGCATCCAGTAGTAAAACACCCAGTTCCTCTGTGGGACTTGAATTTCACTTTGAAAACCCTAACAAGTCCCCCCTTCTAACATGCAGCAACAAATATTGCCCTTTGTTTTGGTTTTGGAGAAGAAGACAGGTAAAGGAATCCCTTGAGAAATATTGGCCGGACGCTTTAGACGTTCACAGACAGTTATGCTTTTACTTATTCATTTCCTTGCACAGAATTAATTAGGCAAGAAGGTATCTAAATCTTTCCAGAGTATTGCTCATTTGCATTTCCTTTCTCTACAAATTACCCTACAAACCATTATAATGCAGACCCAGAGCCCACTCCATCAGCAATATGAATTCTTGTGCTGCCTTCTTTAAGACTTATTCCTTCAGCAATATATGTGAAGCAGCTGCTTAGTCCTCCATGCATACATTTATCAAGCACTACAAACTGGATTGGGTTTCTATAGCTTCCTTTGGTAATTTTATTCTGAAGGATCTCCTGTCATGACACCACCCAGGACAATACACAGCTGGGAATTCTGACACGTACATCAGATCTGATGGACAGAATGAACAGGATACAAAAGTTATACATTCGACATAACTATATATGCTTTCAGTTCTAGACTGTCAGTTCTAGCCTGTCCCATACAGCAACCTATCTTCATTCTCCCTTCTGTTATATAAGGCCTGAAGGATTATCTTTTCTTAATGCTTGTATTCCAAGCAGTACAGACCAAAATCTTGTTATGCAGGTTTCAAATTAGATCTAAGGTAGATAGTGTGGCAGAGAGATTATGAGAAGGAAGAATTCTTAAAGGGTTTTAAACTGGAGCACTGTCTTTGGTGGATTAGATCTAAGTGGTGGATTGAGGACCCACGAGGATCCCCATTTTATATCAGATGGACTGGAGTGAAAGATATTAGTATTATGGTTTGTGCTAAGCTTTCGGTTTTGCAATCTTGGAGAGAGAGAGATAGAGAGAGAGACAGTGTGTGTGTGTGTGTGTGTGTGTGTGTGTGTGTGGGTGTGTGGGTGTGTGGGTGTATGGGTGTGTGTGTGTGTGTGTGTGTGTGTGTGTGTGTGTGTGTGTGTGTGTGTGTGTGTGTGTGTATTATATGTGTGATATAATGGATGGCCAACTAAAATTTAACTTGCACATACAACAGGCTATCAAAAAGAAAACACTAAAAACTTGGACTACTTTATAGGAACAAAACATTCCTCACTACTGCCACTAAATGCAATCTTGCACAGGCATTTCTCTTACCTAGTCTTCTATACACTTCCCCCATCCTTATCAATATCCAAACTACCTCAATGCGGAAACTGGAAGAAACATACAACAAAATTGCCAGATTTATTCTAAACCATCAACTCTCTTCACATCACTGCCTCTCACTAAACAAACTTCAGTGGCCGGAATTTCTGCACCTTCTCCTACAATCACAACTCCACACTACCTTTTCCATACTCAACAACTCCTCTGCCTGCCCTGCTCTCGCCTCCCATGTTACTCTCTACTCCCCACCCACCTCGACCTCTCTGGACTGTTGATCAGCATCTTCCCTCAGTTTATAAATCCAAAAGGAATATTGGCAAACTACTTTACAAACATTCTGTCTCACTAAATTGGAACAAACTCCCTCTCCATATTAGATCCAACCTTTCCTTTCCCAGTTTTAAAAAGGATCTTAAATCCTACCTACTAAACTTGAATTTATGCTGTTGCCTTGACCACACGTAGTCTTAGTCTGACCTACTGTATAACCTGTTGCATCTCCTAACTTTCTTTCTCTGTTAGTAACTTCTGCTTAAACTAACCTCCTAAACCCTCAACTCTACTACTACAGCCCTACTATAGCCCCCTTCTTTTCCCCCTCCCATTCTCCACACTTTTTATCTCCCCCCCACTTCCGATTAATGTCTATACATTGTCCTTCTTTTGAACAACGAATATCAAATAAACACTATTAGGTGTCTGAAGGAAGACACGCACTCAGTAAGCTATAATATGACCTGTTTTGATAGGCAATACCACTCCAACAAAACGAACAGATCAAAATGACAAACGGATCAAGCGCTGTCATCCACCCAGCATGTGGACTTCATCAGAATCAATAATATAATTACCAAAGCCTAATTTATACCTTTTTTGGCGCCACAACAGAAAAAAACATTTAAAAGGATTTAAAAAGATACAACCCACATGTTACCAAAGTGTTACATTATACATATTCAGATCCAATGCACTAAAAATCCCATTAGTGCATTAATAATAAAAAGTCTAATAGATTGTAAACCTGCCCTTTCAATTGATCCATAATTAATACTTTTCATAAAAATATAAAAGAATGTAAAATAATATGAAAATAGATACACATACAATAATTGTATAAAATATGTGTATATATGTAAATGTATAAAATTAGTGTCCTATGGAAATAATTTTATGTTCATAAGCTATACATAAAATTAGAATAAAATGTCAATTGTGTGCTTATAAAAGGCCTCAAGATGACCTAAAATAGTTGTTACACATATCTACAGCAGTTGCTAGATATATACTGTTAATATTTCTATGTCCAAAGACTGCATTGATATGATTCATGATATGATATATCCTGTAATTATTCTTCCTGTACCTACCAATTATTTCTGTTGTAATGATGTAAAAAACTATGCCCTTTACTTTAATATACAGTCACATTATAAAGATGATATGTATAATATATATGTGTGTGAACATATGCATGTCTACCCCTTATTGTAACTTTTGTAAGATGGGTTTGATAGTAATGTAATCATTTAATCCCGGTATAGTGGATGCATCAGTTAGAATTATTTAAACAAATGTTTGACACTTAAAATAGTCCCTAAGGGACTAAGATTTTTTAAAAAGCCTATGGGAATATTATTAAATGACCAAATTTGTGAAGAATTTGATGCACTATTTAATCAGTTTGGATATGAATTTATGAAACTTTTGATAAGGAAGAATGATGAGAAACTATGTAAATTAATCAAAAAAGTAGAACAACTTAACAAATTAATAGTTGATGATTTATTGTTTGAACAATGGGAGAGTTTATATTATAAAAAATTCATGGAGGCAAACCGAAAAGCACATAGCATAGTACAAAAGACACACAAGAAGATAGAGAGGGATATGATAGACTATAGAAACAATAACTGCCTCCGTGAATTGTTTATAACTCATGCACTCAAGTCACTCCACAACAAGTACAAATATGACTCTGTTATTGTCCATGTTGGAGTAAATGACTTGAGATGTACCTCCCTGGACTACATGAAAAGAGACATGGAAGAGCTCTCGGATCATGTGGCCCAGGCAGGTATGACCCTAGGCCTGAGTAGCATCCTGCCTTTGCCCAGAATGTTACCACAATATAAGCTTCTGGTGTCATTCAAAGGGGATCCAGTATCTGTCTGCCTGGGACGACATGATTGATAGACCATGATGCTTTGCCAGAGATGGTCTGCACTTGTCACCCATGGGATTCAGGTTACTGGCTAAGGCTCTTGCATCCCCTATAGTGCCTTTTTTAGGCAAAGTTCAAAGGACAAAACCATCACTGTAACAGGTACAAGCATGCAAAATCTGAAGGTAATGCTACTCAGTGCTAGAAGTCTAAACCTCAAAATGCACTCTCTCGGGGCACTCCTAAAAATGGAGAACATCGATATCTATGCAGTAACTGAGACATGGTTCAAGGCTCCAGAGAGCACCCCTGCAATACCAGGCTACACTTCTTACCACACTTTTCGGCCACCAAACCAGGACCGAAACACTAAAGGTGGAGGAGTGTCAATATTCACCAAGGATATTCACACCACCAGGCTAGTTGCCCAACACAATGCATCTGAAATTCTCCAGGTGCAACTAACACTAGGTAATACTGCAATCCAAATTGCAGCTTGCTAAAGATCCCCCACCATACCCCAAGATTCTCACTATACCTTTCTAAACATACTGGAAAATATTAAGATAGAAGCAGACACCCTAATACTGAGTGATTTTAACTACCCTGCCATTAACTGAGAAAACTACTCCTGTACCAACACCTTTGCCCAACGGTTCTTGGAATTCATAAATTCCAACGCCCTGGATCAACTAATCCATAGCCCCACCAGGGGGTCCAATATACTAGACCTGGTCATTACCAACATGGGAAATCGATGCTCCACACCTATGGTCACCCCCTCATTAGTCAGGTCTGACCATAAGCTAATCACCCTTAACATCCACATCCCACCCCCACTCCCCAGTAAGGAAACCTCCATAAAAAACTTCTCCAAAGCTAACTTCATACTACTCAAGTCAGAAGTGACAAACTTCATGACACCCATGCAGACCGGAAATGAAAGATCAACTGCTGAATCCTACAATAAGGCACTGTACGAGCACATTCACTCATGCATGAATCGTGCCATCCCAAATAGAACCAAGGTGCTCTCATCCAAAAAAAGGAAGCCAATCTGGTGGTCCCCTGCCATAAACAAACTTTACAACAAAAGGAAGAAACTGTTGCAGAAAAGAGGAAAATCCCAGGATGCAAAAAACTCCCTTACAAGCCTCAGTAAGAAACTGAGATCCCTCATAAAATCCTCCAAAGCTAGTTACGAAAACAAAATTGCCAAAGATTCCAAAGACAACCACAAAGCATTCTATAACTATGTCAAGAATCTAAATGGCAATGCTCAGATCTGCTCTGAGCTAAAACAGAATGGCATTAAATATACTGATCCCAAAGATATTGCCAATATCCTGGCAGATCGATTCAGTGCCAACTTCACCCCCATCTCAACCCCTAAATGACCCATCTCAATACCGGAAGATTGGCAGATTCTGGTAATAATGGCCACACAAGTAAAAAACGCACCCTCCAAAGCTAGGAGTATAGCATCCATGGGACCAGATGACATCCCGGGCTGTGTACTGCATGAACTACAATATGAACTGGCACCTCACCTAAATTTCATGTTTAATCATAGCCTCACCTCAGGTTTCGTGCCCACTGAGTGGCGCACAGCTACAGTTATCCCACTCCACAAGGGGGGATCCACCTTGGATTCCGGAAACTACCATCCCATCAGTCTGACAAGCCTTATCTGCAAGGCCATGGAGCGTATTATCATGGAACTTATACACAAAGACATTGGCAACCTTCAAACACTGGGCCCCACCCAGTTTGGGTTTGTGAAGGGCCAATCTTGTCTCCTGAATCTGATTGACTTCTTCAAATCAGTCTCCAGAGCCATGGACAAGGGTAAGGTGGTCCACACAGACTATCTAGACCTTATCAAGGCCTTTGACACCATCCCCCACTCTGGAATCATAGATAAACTTACTAAGCTGGGCATTAATCCCTACGTCACCCAATGGGTTGCTAACTGGCTTACTGATAGAACCCACACTGTAAAGTAGCCGACTCCAAACCCAGCTCCAGACAAGTGACAAGTGGAGTACCTCAGGGTTCAGTCCTGGGACTGCTCTTGTTTGGCATCTACTTCTCTGAAGTACAGACCAACACTAAGGGACTCTGGCTAACAAAGTTCACAGATGAATGCAAACTGGGAGCCATTATTGAATCCCCAAATGATGTGGATACTCTACAAAAGGGCCTTACAGAAACAGATGCTTGGTGCCAGAGCCATGGGCTCAAGCTCAATGCCAAGAAATGTATAGTTATCCCCTTTGGGAAAAAACATGTATCCGTGAATTACCATATAGGTGGCAATACACTAAACAATGAAAGTGTGATAAGAGACTTAGGGACTCAGGTGGACAGTGGTCTCACCTTCGATAACCACATCGCCACATCACTCAGGAAATCCTTCTATGTGGCACACCTCATCACTAAGGGCTTTTCATTCAGAAATTCAGAAAAAAGGAAGTCATTGTCCCACTGTACTCATCCCTCATTAGACCCATTATAGAATACAATGCCCCGTTTGGCATGTACCTCTCAAGACATCTGCAACAACTGGAAAGGCCACAGAAATACCTCACTAAAGGAATCACAGGCCTAAAGCAGATGCCCTATGCTTACCACCTTAAAAAACTCCAGCTATACTCTGTTGCATATCGTCTACTCAGAGGCGATCTCTGCTTAACATACAAGGCCATGTCAAACCCAGAGCTGTTGGACATGCTACACTTAAAGAAATCCCAATCCCTCAGAGCCACACGTTCCAGGGATCTAAACCTTGTCATCACAATAAGCAAAACATGCTGGAGGGAGAGTTTCCTGACCCAGAGACTCCCCAGACTCTGGAATAGATTGCCCATTCATGTCAAGCAGAGTGCCTCTCTGGCCCTCTTCAAAAGGAACCTTGATGATTGGATGGGAGAAAGGAAATTCACCCCAGGGATCATGTCAGTTGCCCTGCTAGACAGGGGTCCAGGGAAGTAAATAGTGTGGGATGAAATAGCCAGGGAATTGTTATGGCTAGGCTTGTATAGGCCCTAGGGCCGATAGCCTAATACCAACCTATGAACCTATAATACAGCATACCCTTGGAAAAAGGGAACATGGAATAGTATAGAAATGAGTGATAGATTAGGTCCTGAGAACTACAATGGAAATTATCGTTCCAACAGTGAGAATGGAAATTTTTATGGGGGGAGGAATCAAAGCGTAGGGACAAATTGGCAAAGGAAATGGAAATGGAGAAAAAACAGACAGGGAAGTGGACAGAGGCACTTTCACAATCAGGAATGCAGGGAATATTACTAACAGAGAATTATGGTGAGCAGCTTTTTAATAATATTTCACTAGAAGTGAACAGTAGCCCCATTGTCAATACAGCTGACAACAAAGATATAGTAGTTAGTAAGAATGAATTCAATATTTTTAACTACACAGGAATGGAGATAAGTGATGATTTTTTACAGTTTTTTCAAAGGGAATGAAATTTGTCCCTAGAAGAAAATTTCAGGTAGTGGATTGTATTACTGAAATTAAGAAATATCTTAGGAAGATAAATTTAGCTATTCACTTTAACAATAAGTTCAATGTGGATGAGAAAACAAAATTAAAGAAAAAAGTACATATATACCACCCACCCACCCCAACGTAGCTATGTATGAGAAATTAGTTACTAAAGAAATGTATTTATTAAAGAATGAAATTAACTCTAATAGGGTGAAAAGTAATTTAGCTATGGAAGAATTTTCATTAATTCAACAGCTAATCAATGATAAATCAGTAAGAATTATGAAGCTGGACAAAGGGGGAGGAGTTGTACTATATGACCAAAATGAATATAATAACAAGATGTATGAAATATTAGTGGAGCCTGGTAGATATTTGTCTGTAACTATGAATGAAATTAACATAGGGTACAGAAGAATTGACATGTTTCTTGAGGAATTTTTATTGGATGGAAGAATTAATTTTGACATATACAAATTTTTGACTGTGGAATACCCCACATTGACCACCATGGTAGGAGTTCCGAAGGTACACAAAAACCTTCATACCCACCATATTGGCCAATAATTTTTGGTATTCAGTAAAAAACATTTCCTTTGGGAGTAGCCATTGATACATGGCTAAAACACATTTATGACAAAATACCACATTTGATTAAAGATGCTTGGATTTTTGGGGGGAATTTAACATCACAACTATGGAAAAAAGGAATTATATTTATTACAGTAGATGTTATTGATTTATTTTCATGCATCCCAAAGGAAGAGGGATTAGACAGTTTCTATAACAGTATTAGACAGTATTCACAATTGGATTGGGACCACATCAATTTAATTATGGAACTTATGTCAATAATCCTTGAGTACAATTATATATATTTTGAAGGTGAATATTATAAGCAGACCCAGGGAGTGGCTATGGGGGCAGCATGTGCCCCCATATATGCAAATTTGGTCATGTTGGATTGGGAGACTGAGCAATTGTTTAAGAGTGAATATTTTAGGTTTATAAGACATTACACTAGATTCCTGGATGACATTGTTATACTATGGGATGGACCTGAAACTAAAATAGAGGAATTCATCAACTATTTGAATAGTACTGGCCACTATTTGAAATTTACATATAATTATAGCGGTGAGGGCATTGCATATCTTGATAAATTTGTTTCTATTAATAAAGATGGTTTTAAATCCCGCATTTATAGGAAAAATACTTTTTCTAACAATTATTTGGAGTATGCAAGTAATCACTCATTTAAAACTAAGAAGAGTATATTTAAGGGACAGTGCATTCATGCAGCCAGAATGACTTCCATTTATAAAGATATGTTAGATGAAATAGACTTCATATGTAGTCTGTTTAGTACCAGGGGATATCTGACTAAGTTAATGAATGAGATAAAAACTTATGTGACAGGGGAATGGGGAAAAAAATTTTCTCCAGTTTTGGGTAAACCCCTTACAAACAGTATTGTAAAGAATGAATGCGCTATTGAATACAAACGAACATGTATATTGGAATATACCCCCCAGGTCACACAAATAAAACAAATTCTAAATCGACATTGGAATATACTTACAGTAGATAGTGTATTACAAGAAATAGTAGGGGATGCACCCATTTTTGTATGCAAAATAGGAACTAATATGAAGTCTATCTTTGAGAGGAACAATAGTGTAGAATGCATGAGTACACAGCATAAGGGTACAAGAAAATTTGGATGTTGTAGATATTGTCAAGTTAAACTAGAAGAAGAAGGGATCATCTTAGAGAATATCAATAGGACCAGAATCACCTTTAGGAGAGGTAATTGCAATACTAAAATATTATATATATGGCCAAATGTTCAGTTTGTACCAGTTTTTACATTGGGAAAACTGAACGAATGTTCAAGAGATGAATTTATGACCATCTATATGCTATCAGGAAAAAAGACAGTATGAACGCACTCTCTCGACATATAGAGGCTATAGACAATAGTCACAGATTTAAATTTGCCATCTTAGAACAAATAAAAATGAACAGTAGAGGAGGAAATATAAAAGTACATTTGGCTGAGAAAGAAGTGAGATGGCAGATTCTAACTGATGCATCCACTACACCGGGATTAAATGATTATATTACTATCAAACCTATCTTACAAAAGTTACAATAAGGGGTAGACATGCATATGTTAACACACATATATATTATACATATCTTTATTATGTGACTGTATATTAAAGGAAAGGGCATAGTTTTTTTACATCATTACAATAGAAATAATTGGTAGGTACAGGAAGAATAATTACAGGATATATAATATCATAAATCATATCAATGCAGTCTTTGGACATAGAAATATTAACAGTATATATCTAGCAACTGCTGTAGATATGTGTAACAACTATTTTAGGTCATCTTGAGGCCTTTTATAAGCGCACAATCGACATTTTAATCTAATTTTATGTATAGCTTATGAACATAAAATTATTTCCATAGATCACTAATTTTATACATTTACATATATACCCATATTTTATACAATTATTGTATGTGTATCTATTTTCATATTATTTTACATTCTTTTATATTTTTATGAAAATGATTAATTATGGATCAGTTGAAAGGGCAGGTTTACAATCTATTAGACTTTTTATTATTAATGCACTAATGGGATTTTTAGTGCATTGGATCTGAATATGTATAATGTAACACTTTGGTAACATGTAGGTTGTATCTTTTTAAATCCTCTTAAATGTTTTTTCTGTTGTGGCGCCAAAAAAGTATAAATTAGCCTTTGGTAATTGTATTATTGATTCTGATGAAGTTCACATACTGGGTGGATGAAAGCGCTTGATCCGTTCGTCATTTTGATCTGTTCGTTTTGTTGGAGTGTTATTGCCTATCAAAACAGGTCGTATTATAGCTTATTGAGTGCGTGTCTTCCTTCAGACACCGAATAGTGTTTATTTGATATTCATTGTCGCAGTTTCCTACACTATTGCTTCTTTTGAACAACTATTATCTTTTTGTTTATACTCTCGTATGTAGTAAATTTTAAACCACTACTATCAGTGCAACCCTTAATGTTCATAATTTTTATCTTTTGTTTTTCTCTTTATAATTAATTTTGTATTTGTACTATTATTTTAAATTGTTTTTGTCTTGTATGTTTATCTTTGCTTATGTTTGCTGGGGCTCTTACCCCTTGGATTTCTACTGAAAATGGGTTGCTTACTATCAATGTCATGCACATAGCTAATAACCTTTTCTTTTTACAACTATTTTGTATTGTGATTGTTATTTAATATTTTTATATTGTCACTTTATCTTTACTTATGTTTGCTGGGGCTTTTCCCCTTGGATATCCACTGAAAATGGGTTTGTTTGCAAACTCAGTTGGACTAACCCAGTTAACAAATGTGAAATAAATAAACAAATGTATATATAGATACATATTTTATACATAGATATAAATATACATAAAGATATATATGTATGTCTTTAGATATAAATATACATAAAGATATCTCTCTCTCTCTCTCTCTCTCTATATATATATATATATATATATATATATATATATATATATATAAATATATATATATGTAGATATAGATGTAGATATATAATACACACATTTATGTGGATATAGCATAAGGTCATAAGAAATACAAACCAAGTTTGAGCACAGGCCATGCGTATAAGTCCTGGGGAAATTTAAAAACACCCATCCAGCTTTCCAACCTGCGTTTGAAGGATGACAAGGAATCACATTGCTTGACATGCAGGGGAGTCTAATCCAGAGTAAGATGAGGCAGTGGATAATGAATCTACCTCTCTAATTAGTTTAATTATTCCTTGATGCAGGCTGAGATCTCTGGTTCTTTTACTGGCTACACAGTTCGATTTGTGGGGGAAAACAATGTTGAGAAGAATTAGATCCCTAAGGGCATGCAGGCAGAGGTCTCCCCTCAAGAGCTTGTGCAACACTGAAAACAAGGACAAAGACTCCATTTTCACATTGTAGCTAAGGTTTGTGAGATCAGAGATCTGCACTTTTCCAATGCTTTTCAATGTTCCTGACCAGATGCATGCTGAAGGGTACGTTATATTGCACAATATATTTGACTAGTGCAGAATGTAGGGGAGCAATGACTTCCTTGGTTTTTTTTACAAGAGATGCCTTTAACAAATAGTTGTGATTTAAAGAAGGATTTTCCAACTACAGTTACCATGTAATAGTCAAAGGAAAGGGCGCTTTCAACCCAAGTATCCAGATCTCTGTCACTAATTCTTAATGGTAATAAGATATTTTCAAGGCATGGTAATGGTATGATTTCACTGCAGTGAGATACAGAGTGTTTTTTCTTCTTGAAGGAAATGATGCTGTATTTCTTAGCATTTAATTTAAGCTTTTATTCTAAGCACTAGGAATTCACTATAGTTACTTCTCTTTGGTGGGTATATGTATCTAAGCAGAGGTTGTTAACCAAAGATCAATGTTATCAGTTATGAGGTCCAAAGAACATATGCCAAGCTGGAGGTGATCCAGTACAGATCCCTGAGTGGCACCGCTGGACATGCTCTCTATATCTAAGGAGGTGTCAACCAATGGATGATGTGGGTTTGATCCTTAAACAAGGTTGGCTAGCCTTCTTTCCATGTAGGAATCAATGTTTAAGGCCATCACCTTCATCTACCCCCCCATACCCACATGCTCCACCTTACTCATGTGTCTTAGTCCCAACCCCAATTCTACAACTTGCATTCTGATAAGCCCTTTACCTAACAACACTACTAGACCCACAGATATATATATATATACGTAACACAAATGCACAACAGTAAACTCTTCCTTTACTGTAACCATACTTCTTAGCTGTCCAGATTTTCACAGAATGCCCAGACTTTTGCCTCATATTTTTGTCCTGTTCCTCAAAAAATCTGTGGTTTTCTGGCAAAACACTTGAATAAGCTGAGGATTAAACTCACTAAATAATGACATGCATTTGCATTTCAGACTTCATATCCTTCAGAAAATGCATTGCTAACACAAATCCTGTTATTCTAGCAGCTTTCTAAGTTTATAACAGCAACATTTAAAATGTGTCCTTATTTTTGGGCTTTTGCCCCCTCATTTTGCAAGGCTTTGTCCTGGAAATTTGCACTAAGATGTTGAGAGGTATGACCATAATCCTAACCCACAAACACTCATACACATGATGCCACATCTAGCACATACTTACTTAAATCTGTTGAAAACCCAGTCTGTCTGTAAAATGAACATTCTGTAAGATAACACAGGAATTCACATTTTGTCAAAATGAACTGTCATCAAATTGAAGTGCAAACATATATGGGTCTGTCAAGGTACCTTTCACGTTGTCAAACTTTTAAGAATTCAAACGTCATATGGTTGACATCATATGATTGAACTTTTAAAAGTTTTTTCCATTGTCTACGTTGTAGTCCGATCTCGAAGTTGGTATATTTAAAGAGTGGGAGGTGGCGGGGGGGTGCTTACTTCTCGCTTAAGCTTTCAGGTAGGTTTTTTCAGGGTTTTTTTAATTTTATTTTTGAACTTTTAAGAGTTCGAACATATGGTCTCGACCATATGATGTTTGGACTTTAAAATTTTGATTATCTGATATAGACCCAGTCTGTCAGCTGTTAGATATGCAAAGTATCAAAAAACAATTCATTGATGCCAGTATACTGAACAATCACCTTACTGAAAAAAAAATTGCAAACACAAAAGAAAAACAAGAATTTTTCTTTAGTGATCCTTTAAAAACTCCCTGACACTAAATTTAGATGTGCTTTGTCTGAATAGTGGCCATGTTATTCTGAGGTAAGGTGTAGTAGGGATGGGGTTAGGAACAGGGGCAGCAAAGGGGTTAGACTTAGGATGCATTAGTAAGGATGGGTAGAGTGATTTTATAGGGGCACAAGGAGACTCTCACGCATAGACATAGAATCACACAGACACACACACGCACACATACACACACACACACACACACACACACACACACACACACACACACACACACACACACACACACACACACACACCTGCATTCATTTTTTGCTTTATTTGTTTTTTCCACCTTCACTATTTTAAGCTTTTTAAGCTAAGCTTACTGAATGGAATGTAAAATAGCTAGTCCTTGTAACTGCTGCTTCATTTTATTTACTTTTTTATTTTACACTTTCTAAACAGAACAGTTATGTTTATCAAAATCATAAATAATCTGACAATGCAATGTAAATAATATATTGACATGCAGAATTTGACCTTTAAAGCCCTGAAAAATGGTACAGGAGCCCAAACCATAAATACTTTACATTCTCCTCACAGTACGTAATGGTAGACAAACGCGATCTGAGTGCCCTACTGTTTTTATGTAAGGGCTCTTATACTTAGAGGCCGTCTGCAGTTACTCTTCAAACGTTAAGTAGATCCATTTTTGTTAGTTATGGTGAGCTCGTTCTTGAATGAAACACAAGTCAAATGTCATAAAAGTGTGCTGAGTAACATTTGTCACCCTAAAGCAGTTGTTGAAATGGAGCATTTGATTTTTTTTTTATTTTATTTTACTCTTTTCTAGTCTGAATTGGATAATAAAAGCATTTTCACTATTTTTAACCTCTGTAGACAGGACACCGGCCTACAACCTGCTCTCCCTAATACCCCATTCTCTTCATCAAGGTGCTTCACCAGAGGGATGAGTGATTAGAAGTGAGGCTGAACAATTGATGGTCAGCTGAGGATGTGCAAATGGACAAAAAAAACAATTCTTAACTTTATGCCCCTTAGCATTCTATAGGAACAGAAGGGGCAGAGATGGGGAGAGAAGAAGATACGGATAAAAGCTTTCTATGTTGTAGGAAGGCCTGTAAATTGATAATTTTCATCAACAAAGTTTTTGTTGAATGTTGTACTGCAGTTGGTTACTAGCATCTTACTTATCCCCTTGGCAAAACAAACAGTTGCATGGTAATCTGGTTACATTTGGCAACCCCAAGAGTACTTGATGTAAAGTTTATCAGCAAATACCATGAAACAATTCACACAATGTAGTCTAATTTTAAAATTTCAAGTATCACCAGAAAACCTCAAAAATAATAGCATATGATACTTTCGTTGAATGGTTCTTAAATCTTCATTTGAAAAAATGAGTAAAAAACTAGTCATACTCTTATCTGTCAGTTCATTTGTGCAGAAAGTAAGAAGAGAGCTGGGTGCTCGACTGATTTTTTCCGTACAGCTGAGCTGTTATTGCAGCTGCTGTGTAATATTCCAGACACATGGTCTAAGAATATTTGAAGAGCAAAATGATCTGAGTGATGTCTACATCCAGCTATATACTTGTCCTATTGTAAATTTCTGCCACTATGATCCTTATGATGAACATCTGTCTAAATTACATTTTCATTATATTAACATGAGAGATTAGTGGTCCCCCTTAAAATTACTCATCTTAGACATTGTTGAAAAAGTCTTAGATGCTTTATTAGAGAAAGATCCTATCCTAACAACAATTTACAGTGCAGAATTTTTTCTCCATGATTATTGCTTGCACAGAAATAGAGGTCTCTACAAAGTGAGTCACTTCCTAGGTTTGCTTTTTTTCTGATTGACAGATATAGGTTAGTGAAAGATATCTGTGAAAGAAACAGCATACCAGGAGTTTCTTCATCAAGAAGTGTATTTGTTGGGATGAAACAAAAAAGAAATCCTGAATTTTGCTTCTTGCAAGGAAATGACTATAAGAGAACTGGTTTTAGTGATTTGCATTTCAGCAGATTTCCTTTCTATCAGCTATTAAACCAGTGCACAGTAGTGTCTAATAGCCTGCAACATAAAAAGGATGTTTTCTTGAATTCATTCATTCATTCCTGATTCACTTGTTTATTTTCTATTTACTTGATTAATCAGGTTCATCATCACATGGAGAGTCAATGCTTATCCTGGCACTTACTGGGCTCAAGACAACAGAAACTAATCCTGAAAAGGGCACACCTAAAAACAATGCAGATAAACAGAGATGATGCAAATAAACAAACACAGGCACACAAGCACAGTCTCACACATACACAGACACACATACAAAATCAATCAGTCTCTTACACATGGCATGTACATCCCCAAATCCCATTAAAAGGATTGCCAGTTCACCTACAGTATGATTTTACGATATGGGGTGAAACTTAGGCAGCTATCAAAAACCCATGGGGCATGGAGGGGTACCATACAAAATCTGCATAGAAGGCACCCTGGAAAACCTGGCACTTTCAGATAACAACAGTCACCACATTGGCTCTATGTTCCTAAGCCCAAGTGATACTTTTCAGGGATGACCTACAAGCATGGTCTGGTTAAATGAGTTGTTCAGCATTGCCAGTTATGCAAATGTAAACAGAGAATCAAACTCAGGGCATAGTATGAGCTCGTTAGTAGCTTCCAGCCTCAGTCGTCAATGGAAACTGAAAAATAGACAGATTGGGTGCACTGAAAGTTGAATGTCTACTGCTTGGACATTATGGTATTAAATGACAGAGAATAGGCGATCGGTATATTGTCTTTGTTGTTTAGTGATTGTAAAAGAAAAGAAAATAAAAAGTAGTAGTTTTGCCTGTGTGTGTATCCATGTGCTTGCATGCATGAGAATGAGATTGCTAACTACATCATGGAATCCATTAGTAATGTTTTCTTTTTTTTTTTTTTTAAATAAGATTAATGAATTTCTGGCATAATTGACTGAATGTAATCTATATTGATGTATCAGGGTAACCAAACAGCACAATTAGGGTCATTAAAGGGATTGTAGGTTCCTATACTTTGCTGTTTTTTTTTTGGATGTGGGTGAAGAGCCACTATTCCTTTCATTCATTGTTTTTCATTCATTTGTTCTCAAGGAGACATATTAGAATATGTTTTCTCAAAAAAACTTGATGTTAAGTGCAATGTGTACATTTGTTTCTATCTTTATGTATATGTGATTTGGTATATTTATATTTTTGAATGCTTGTGTGTTTCTGTGTATATGTCTGTGGATTTCTCAGTTTGTGTATGCTTCTGAATGTGTGTGCATGTATATGTGTGGTGGGGTATATATTTGCTTTTGTAAATATTAAAGATTGACATTTTATATGGTTTTGATGTAAAATACTTTGTCAAACAGCAACTACATATAATACATCAAATTTGAAACATTAGGTGAAGGAATTATTTTACTTAAAAAATTAAAAAATATATAATAATTAAAAAATAAATTTTAGACAATTTAAGAGATAATCCATTCCCTAAGCACAATAATAACAATTGTAGAAATAATACCCTTCCAGAAGCATAGAGCTGGGATTCAAGACATTCATGGGTGTGCATTATTGACACAATAACACACACCCTGTTAGACATTATTGCTTTTAACGTTATGTATCATAAATTAAGCATGAGCTGCAACTATGAGTTGAAGCCTGCCTGTCATAGCAAGAAATTGTAGTGTAGAAAGATCTTTGCAGCAAACAGTCATGGTTCTTAGTTGATGTGGAAAGTATGGTGCACTTCATTAAGTATTTGTGTATTGTTTTATGAACAACATCACAACACTGTTAGATGATGTACATATAATGGGAATCAGAAAAAATAATTAAGGGCTGTATTATACTGGTACAAAAAACTTGGTTACCATAAGGAGGGTAAGGCTGCATGTGTCTGCATGCTAGCTAACACAGTGTAAATGCTATTGAGCAGATAGGTTCATAGGTGTTTACTAGGCTAACGGCTACAAGGGCCCTTTTAAGCCTAGTCATGTATCCCAATAAGTGCAAGCATGGACCTGAGAGATGAAGCCTTTACAGGTTACCTGTATCCATTAGAAACAGATTGATCTATTTATAGTGTCCACCAAAGAAATGTATAGTATGAATATGAAAAGAATATCTATTCTTTGCAACAGTCTTTGTCAATTTTTCTGTATATTACCATGAGTCAACATTTATGTCTGTTTCAAACTATGGTTTCATATAATAATATATATATATATATATTTTTGTTTCTGCTATTATTTAGTGAGCCTGCTCCAAGTGATGACTCCATATCAGTCGAAAAGCCATGTAAGTAATAAGTTATGATAACAGCATGTTAATCATTTGTGAAGAAGTAACATCTTTTGAAACATGCATATGTTCTGAGGCAAAATTTGAGTGTAGAATTCAAAGTCCCAGGTTTCGAGTGACAGTAGAAGTAATCCATGAAGAGAAGCACTACACTGATATGAAGATTCAGTCAACAGATGTTATTCATGCTGGCTACATAAATGTGCAGGCATGTTGATAAATACGTCTATTTAAAACAAAGCGTAACTACCTAAAGATATACTTTACTTGAAAAGAAACAGGGAGACCAATTACTTGTTTAAGGTTGGTCCATTACTGTGATTCACATAGAAAATGCATAAAGGCTTCATTTGTATACAAAACACACAAAGGAGCCTGAGCTTACATCAGTAAGTTTGACATTTAAGATTACTTGACTTAGGCAGAAAATTAGTCATGGAAACGTCAGACTTTTAAAAGTAATAAATAATAATGGGAATATGTTAAATTAATATGAAACTGTTGATAATGGTGTATGATTATTAGTTCACTTGTTTTATTCATTTAAAATAAAATAAATCATAAGAGCCACTGGAACCACATCAGTAGGGGGATAACAAACATTATTAAAACAATAAAAGCCAAATAAATTAGCGAGTTAAAGCTTTCACCCTAGAACGCTTCCTCAGGCATCATTTGATGGGCATATTATTGTGTTTTTGGTTAATACTGTAAGCTCTCATTTGTAAATGGGACATCATTATAGCATTAGTACAAATGATCATAGATCAGTGAGAAATCATTTACTTGGATTTCTTTTAGTGACTGAGTATACTTGGTTGAAATGTCATAATTTAATTCAGAAGTATTGATATTGCAATGAATGCCTTTGGTGACTCAACATGTCTTTTCTGGGAGACTCCTGTGTCACTGATGAATGAGTATTGACAGTATTATGATTACAAGAAAGTGGTGGGGGCGAAGAAAATGATAGATTTGTTACTATGTTTCATGTAACATCAAATGGACCTGGCCTCTAGGAAGCTAGTTAATTGATTTATAAGCAAAGTCTGAATAAATGATAATATATCTTAAAAGAGATGGGCAGTACTATAATCATTACTTTAAGGAAAGGTGAACTCCATTTCTGTCAGTGCATGACAAATTTCCAGTTCTCTCAGGTGCTGCGACCTCAGTGTCAGAATTATTATGTTATGTAATGCTTCTCTTCTGAACATAACATTTCAGTTTCATAGAAATTCAATTTCATTTTGAATTCATATTTTCAGACTGAAGTAAAATTCAAATGCTTGACGCTTGTGATCATAATATGAATCAGCCATTCGGTAATCATGGTGGAAGAGCAATATATTTTATTTTTATATTTACAGTTATTTTATTTTTTGATATTATTGGTGAGAAATGACCAACTGAACTTAATTCAATTTAAAATGGATGATCTGTGTGGAAAACACCCTTAATACATTACAAGCAATATACCTCACAAAAGTTAAAAATACTATATTGAGAATATATGATAAGACTGAAACACAAATTCAGCAAGTATTGGATAGAATAATTCAGAAATGCAGACAACACTAGGGGAAATCTCATTTTGTAATTATGTTGGAAATTAAGTTCAGTAACTGAATTATGCACGTACAGAATGTATAAAATTTATAGATTTTAAAAAATCAAATGAGTGGGATGAAAAACATATTTGAAGGAAAGTTTGATGAAAGTTCATATAAGCGAACACTCTAATGAGCAAAAATCCCAGATATCGAGGTGGGTGTTGTGGGATCGCATTACAGTGAAGATTGGAGTTTTTGCCCTTTCCTCACTGTAGTGTGATCTCGGAGTTGTAATATATATTTACCAAGGGTTGTAGAGGGGGGGGGGTGCAGCTCCCCCACAATATTGTTTTCGATATCCAGGATTTTCGCTCATTGAGCGTTCACTTATGTGAATTTTCATTCATATAATATAGACCCGGAGAAAAACATTAAAATATAATTATCTCAGTACCTTGTACAACTTGAATGGTCCCAAAGATTCCCAAATTAAAAAAAAGATCACAAGTTTAAATTACTTGTTACCCAGGCATATTAAAATCCCTGTACTTACTTGACTATCTGTATTTTCAAATAACAAATAGCCTAACACTCACCTCTTTCAAGGACTTAAACCTCCACATTGTAAGATAAAAAAACACCTGCTGGCATGATAGCTTTCTTGCACAGCACATTCCACTGCTTTGGAATAAATTCCTTCTGCTCAATAAACAAAGTACCTCCCTTTGTAACTTCAGCACCATGAAAAGTTACATGGTTACCTACAAATTTCTATCTGAATGATCTTCTGTCTAGTATGTACTGTGGCTAAGCTAAGCTGCAACCTTAGTATAAACTCATTAACCTGTATGTATGAATCAATACACTAACACCAGTCACATTCTTTATTCATCACAAACAAATACAGTCATTCTATTAAAGATTTAAATGTCTATAGAGAATGGGCATCTGTAGATCACACTCTGATTGAAGAATAAACGTTCTCCAGCAGGGTGTTAATCTACAGGTAATGCCCACTGAAAAATGAGTCCACCATTTCATGGCAGCATATCAAGCTGTTGTGGAGCTTGGACTGAAAAACACTAATGGCTGTCATTATTTACGCTTGCTAAGCAGCACTTTTGCTGTTTAGTGAGTGTAAAATGTAAAAAAAAAATTAAAAAAATTAGTGTATGTCTGTGTGTGTAAGTGTATGCATGCATGTGAGTGAAACTGAGATCAATCAAGTCATTATTTTACTCTCACTAAACAGCGCTTTTGCTATTGAGTGTCAAATAAATTAAACTAAAACAAGTGTGTGTGTGTGTGTGTGTGTGTGTGTGTGTGTGTGTGTGTGTGTGTGTGTGTGTGTGTGCATGTTTCTCTCCCTGTGTGAGTGAATGCAGAACACACGGTGTGTGTGTGTGTGTGTGTGTGTGTGTGTGTGTGTGTGTGTGTGTGTGTGTGTGTGTGTGTGTGTGTGTGTGTGAATGATGAGTGAGATCAAGGCCTGGCAGCAGCAGCAGCATCAATTACGAAGCTTGCGTACCTCATGACCATACATCTCAACCTCTCGGCACAAGAAATCTGGACAGAACCACAAATAACATGGGGTAAACAACCAAAAATAAGGACAGATTTTAAAATTGTTTTTATAAATGTACAAAGTTCCTAAAACAACAGGGTTTCCATTAGCATGTATTATCTTAAGGATATGAAGTCTGAAACTCAAATGTCTGTTTATTTAATGACTTCAATCCCCAGTGATTTGCCAGACAACTACAAAGTTTATGAGGATGGGCTCAAACATAAGAGCCAAAAATTTGGACAGTCTGCAAAAATCTGGGCAAATGAAAGGTATGCTCTGTTGACAATTAGCTCAAGATATTTGGATAAGCCAAAATAAATGGGGGGGCAAAGGCTCAAAGTAGAAACATATTTTACTTGATTGTTAGGATTTATGTTAGCATACATTTTCTGAAACACAGGTGTGCGAGAGAGAGAGAGTGAGAGGGACAGTAAAGAGGTTCTCATACCTCTGGAACAGATTTTTATTACCGCTCTTATAAAATTACAAACTTTCTTAAAAAGGATTCATGTTAGTATGAATTTCCTGAAGAAAATAAGTCTGAAACTCAAATATATGCCATTATTTAGTAACTTAAATCCGCACTGACTGGCAACAAAGTCAAAGTACACTTTATTGCCATTTAGAACTACACGTGTGTAGGCTAAACAAAATTTTGTGCATCAGCTCAATTTTTGAGATTACAAAGGAAAGTGAAACAATGCATACAAGTAGAGAAATAAACATAACTAACAAATACAATACTACTCCCAATACACGCAAGAAAGAGCAGAGATATTTACTAATACTCATATACAAAAAGAATACCCTCTTCTGAGTTAAATTAATTTCCCTATTTATAGTAATGCAAAACACACTACAGATTGAAGAATGCCTATGTTATTTGTCTAATATTGCACTTGAGTGGGCTAAATAATACAGACTATGGATGTAATAAATAAATATTGCATTTACTTTGAAATAATATAAGTATATATTGCACAAACAAAATTTGACTTATTATGTGTTCAGACCCCTAGTACTAGTGCTGAGTTCAGAAGTCTAATCACTGAAGGGTAGAAACTATTATTAAATATTGTAGTGCTGCAGTGGATGCTGCAATATCTCCTGCCCAATGCCAGATGCGTAAACAGTCCATGCACAGGATGCTTGTTGTCCTGCATTATTTTTGGTAGCTTTTCAGATGCTTATTGTAGAATAATGATCTTGTATTGATGGAAGACTAGAATCTGTTACCTTCTCTGCAACCCTCACCACTCTTTGTAGCACATTTCTTTCTGTAACTGTGCAGCTTGCAAACCACACTGTAAAGTTGCAGGTGAGGACGCTCTCTATTGCACCTATATAGAAGGTGGAGAGAATATGTGGAGGAAGCTTAGTCTTTTTCAGCCTTCTTAAAAAGGGGAGGTGTTGGTGCATTTTCTTGACCAGTTGACTGTTTTTTTCCCAACCATGAGAGATCCTCTGATATGTGTACACCCGGGACGTTCTTACTCTTAACCCTCTCCACATTCTCATCATTGATCCTGAGCACTGGGTGGTTTGTTTTCCTTTTCCTGAAGTCGATGATAATCTCTTTGTTCTTGCTTACATTCAGGTAAAGGTTGTTCCCCTCGCACCAACTGAACAGAGATGCCACCTCCTCTCTGTATGCCCTTTCATCCTACTTTGTGATGAGTACCATGACTGTGGTATCATCAGCAGACTTGATGATATGGTTGGACTTGTGCTTAGCATAGCAGTTGTGTGTTTTTACTGACAGATGGTATTGCAGTGAAGAACCCTGATGTTGAGGAGATGTAGGGGCCTGTGCTGGCATGGTGGCAAAGCCAACCGGAACAGTGTGTTTTGAACCCACTGAAGGGAGGCCTTGATTGGGTGAATCTATCTGTCCATGATCTGCTCCAGTATATCATAAGTTAAGTCACAAAGCCCCATTTAGTGAGACTTGTTTGGCTGCCAAATGCCAGGGTGCACTGGTGCCACTGTCTTGATCCTGCAAAGTAATCCCTAGACAGGCAGGGGGGTCAACATTCCCTAACCTGAGAGGTGTGCACCTAGTTTACTCCTGAGGATTCTGTATTTAAAAAAAATCAACAGAAATGGGATTGAAATAAAATAAAAAGGAGAATAGAATGCATAACTGAAATAAGAAAAACAGAGAAAAAAAGGGGGGAGAACAAAAGAAATGCAAAAATAAATAAATAAATAAATTCACACATCATGCTATACAGCATTCAATTTCTTATTTTTAAAACAATTTTTTTATAAATCTTTGTTGAAGTAAAACAGAATGTTCGAGGAGTGCTTATGCAGACTTAAGACTACTGATCTGGGAAGTGTTTATGTGTATAAGGGAATACTTTTTTATTTTACTTATTTGACATTTGATTACCTCATAAAAGTCTGACTGGGCATAAATCCCATTTTTAGCTAAGGCCAGGGATAAAAGCTCCATAAGACATAATACACATTGTATGCATATGATTCTGGAAATATACACATAGTACAAGAAGATTACAATAAATTATACAAATGATATCAAAAGAAGAAAAAGAAAGCATGATTACATCAGAGACTGGAAAAAGGCCTACATATATATATGTGGGACTACTTACATTCACTGAAAACTCATTTCACTGAATTTCAAGCCACTCACACCATATCTCTAAAAGCCCAAATCAATGAAAACTCATTTCACTGAATCAGATTTCACTGAATGTAAGTACTGTTGGGCAAATAAAACATATATGCCCTTTTCCTCACTGTAGTGCAATTCTGGAGTTAGTATATATAGTTGGGGGGGTGGGGGTGTAGCTCCCCCCTCCTACTTTTGGTTTTATATTGTTAGCTTGTAGTGAAATGAGGTTCATAAATATAAAAGCTAAGTAGGTGGGGGGCTATGCCCCCCAATAACCCCCTAACTATATATGTTAACTCCAGGATTTCACTATAGTGGGGAAAAGGGCATATACATTTTATTTGCCCAACAGTACTTACATTCAGTGAAATGTGATTCAGTGAAATGAGTTTTCAGTGATTTGAGCTTTCAGCAATCTTTTGAGGGTGAATTGAAATTCAGTGAAATGAGTTTTCAGTGAATGAAAGTAGACCCATATATATATATATATATATATATATATATATATATATATATATATAAAAGAACGAAAGTTCACTACTTCAAACTTTAAAAGCACACCCACACTAACACAAAAGTGTACTTTCACGAAAGTGCACTCTCGCAAACCTGTTAGACCAAATGGGCTAGCAGTCACAGACCTTAGGGTTAGGGCAGGGGTTAGGGTAAGGGGATAGTTAGTAGGGCTATCCCCTTACCTTGACCTGTGCCCTAACCCTAAGGTCTGTGAAAATCGCACCACAGTAGAAGACATTCCAAATCTGGCTATGTCCTCCACTGTGGTGTGATAGTCACGGACCTTAGGGTTAGGGCACGGGTTAGGGTAAGGGGATAGTTAGTAGGGCTATCCCCTTACCTTGACCTGCGTCCTAACCCTAAGGTCCATAACTATCGCACCACAGTGGAGGACATAGTCCGTTTTTCAATGTTCTCCATTATGGTGCTTTAAGTTCGGTCTAGTGAGCTTAAGCAAAACTGCACTTTCGTTAAAGTGCACTTTCGCTTAAGTGGGAATGTACTTTCCCATTTCAAAAAAGTGAATTTTCGTTGTAGGAAAGTACCCCCATATATATATATATATATATATATATATATATATATATATATATATATATATATATATATACATATACATATATATATATATATATATATATATATATATATATATATATATATATATATGTGTGTGTGTGTGTGTGTGTGTGTGTGTATATATATATATATATATATATATGTGTGTGTGTATATATATATATATATATATATATATATATGTGTGTGTGTGTGTGTGTGTGTGTGTGTGTGTGTATGTGTATATATGGGAACACTTTATAATCCCAAAATTCTGAAATACTGAATTTCAGAATCCCAAGATTATAAAGCCGAAAGCTCAAAAGTACGAAACCCCAGAAGCAGGAATTTCAAAATCCCGAAGTACGGAGATTTTCAAGTAGTGCTTCTGGTGTTGCGCTGTGTGAAGAGATAGCTGGAAGTTCAGGTAAGTATTTATGTTTAAGGTTAGGGGCTTTGGTGTGTGTCAGTGTGTGTGGTTAGCGTGATCTGTGTGTGTGCGAGGGGAATGTAGCTTTTATGGTGGTGTTTTTGTGTGACTTCATTAGGGGGTGTTTCATGCTTGCTGTAAGCTCATTGGAGCTCTATGGCATGTGTTTGCCCTTATCTAAGCACAGCTAAGGAAGAGAGCGTGTCAGATGTGCCTAAGCAGTGTGTACATAGCCTAAATGAGTTTGCACACCATGGACTGGGTTTTAAACATAAAAAAAAAAAATGAGGAAATGGCAGCACTTTTCACATTTCAGCACTGGGTATGCGCAATGCACCTCAGGGCTTAAATAGGGAGGAACTGGGAAGGGGAAACAGCAGTAGGAAGGCAATCAAGGAGAACTAGCATAGCTTGCAGGTGGAATGTATCAGAATCAGCCAATTACACATGCAGCAGCCCAGTACACAACTATAAACTATGCAAACACCCTACAGACTGTTTTTTTTTCCACAAACTCTACACCACCGGTGTACACAGATGGGGGATTTTTAACTGGCAAAACTAACTAAAAATGTTAGAGGCTGATGCTGCTTTACTCCATCAATATGTGCTAATGACTGAGGGTGGTGAGGAGGAGAATTCTGACAACCAACCCACAGTGAGGAGGAGGAGGAGAAGAGTGTACGGACCCAGGGTATTCTACCAGGGCTTACATGAGCTGGAGATAGTGGAGTGCTATAGGGTGGACAGGGACATTCTACACCAAATCTTCCAGCTGTGCTGTCCACACCTCAACACACAGAACCAACAGAGAGGGAACCCATCCCATTTGATACCAAGGTATGTGTAGGCTTAAAAATACTAGCCACAGGTACCATTCAAAGACCAACTGGGGATATCATGGGAGTCTCACAGGCATCAGCATCCAGGGTACTCCACCAGTTCCTAGATGCAATGACACCACATGTCAATGAGCACATATATTTCCCCAACACTCGTGAGGCATTGACCAGATATATATAAGATATATATATTGACCAGATATAAGATAAACTTCCCCCATATAGCTGAATACCCTGAGGTAGTTGGTGCTATAGACTGCATTCACTTCCACATAAAAGTACCGCCCAGTGACTGGGGTAGGGTCTACATAAACCACAAGGGCTTCCCCTCTATCAACTGCCAGGTCATGTGCAATGCCCAGGGCATTATCATGAATGTATATGCTGGCAGCCCTGGAAACTATCTTGACTCCCACATCTGGCATTACTCACAGCTGTATCAGGGGTTTGCTGGGGGGACATCCCATATGGCCATCTAGTGGGGGATGCTGGCTATGCACTGGAGCCGTGGCTGATGACACCCATCAGAAATGCACACACACCTGAACAAGAACACCATAATGAGGCACACGAACAAACCAGGATCATTATAGTGTGTGTATTTGGGATGCTCACATCATGGTTCCGCTGCCTTGACATAGCCAGTGGAGTCTTGCAGTACTCTCCAGCTACATGTAAACAAATGTTCATAGTATGTGCCATGCTACACAATATGATCCTGCAGAAACAGCTGCAGCAAGAACAGCAAGGGGCAGGGCCACTTAGCCCCCCAGCATTGCCAAGACCAGCGCAGGAATAGAGGGACTTGGAGGAGGAACTTCCTGAGCCTGTCCCTGTAGGCAGAAAGAGGCATGCACAGTATGTCCAGGTCTTGGCAAAGAGGCCATGCTTAGCACACACACTGACACTGTAGGGAGCCAGGGACTGATACCCCTCTCCGACTCACACATACAGTAACAGGGATGCCAAACATGACACTACCTGTGCTTTACCATGAATAGGTAGTGTACTATGTGCATCCAACATAGTCAGCCCTCCAGCACCATCCTCAATACTGGCCCAGCAACAAGGTAAGTCACCCTTCCTATCAATTACTGAATGGAGTAGTATATTCTGATAGTTGTATGTATGGTATGAATACAAGCATGCAAGGGAATTGGGTTTGGGATTGTGTATAAATAGTCACTATACCTATTGGGGGAAGAACTTTATTCACTGATGAAGGCTGGGTAGCTGAAACCGGTTTGAATATGAATACAGAATAAAAATTGAATTGTTCACTTCAGATTTCAGTGTTTTGGTATTGCGATTGCTGGCCGTTGATGTTTGTACAGTCATTGGTTTGGCCGAGCACACCATACTTGCAAAGCATTGAGTTTCTATTTGTGCAATTGGAACATGACACCACAATAACTTATTTCAAAACAATTCCCACTTTTAGTGTGACCTATAACCTATAAATTTTATTTGAAAACATAACAATCTGGTCTGTGAAAACATATGGAAATAATAATTAGTACAATAAGCCAGTTGAATTAGTGTGCACACCCTTAAACTGATATGTTGTGTATGCACCTCTTGAGATGGTTACAGCATTCATTCGTCTGGGTTTGGACTCAAACATCATGGCACATCTTCACTTGGCAATAGTTGCTCACCTTCCTAGAAACACCTTTGATGTCTTTTCAATGGAATTGTACAGATTAGGGGTCACATTCAAGATGAGAAACATTATGAAATGATCTTCTGTGGTCTGATTGTTATACAGCACACAAATGTGGCATTCCAACAAGGGTTTGTACACTTGAGATATCCACTGTATATAGGTGTTGATATAGCTGGTAGTGGTAGGCATGGACAGAGGGTCATAACATTGTTGGACACTTCTCCGATTACTAAGTGATAATCATACCTACTCTAGTACTTATATCAGTGTCAGGGAAATGCATCAACCAGTAGCTGTACACATTTATGTCTGTTGTATGCACTGACACTGATATTACACACAACATGCACAATCTATGTACCTAACTGCTTGAAACTGATGTGATTAGTTTTGTGCCTTCCAGCTGAACATACGCATGCATACATGTGCTCAGGGGATACCTGGTATACATTTCTGTTCTATGTTAGTATGGCACACTGTATTTATAGTCTTGCTGCTCAATCATACTTCAAAACCTGCTACAGCAGTACGTCTGGACAATGGCACACATAAATGGGTGACAAAAGGGACATCAATATTGATACTGTATTAATATTGCTGCATCATACGTTAGTAAGTTAATTCCACAGTAGGCTTTGATAACCTGGAAGATGTCCAACAGTCATAAGTAGGCTATAATGTTGCAATGTCATTGCTCACAGACGTGCCAGTGGTTTGGCTAACATAACACAGGTATATGTGTATATGACTACAAATATCAGTCACAAATGTGCTTATTGTCCGGCAGAACACTGTACAACTGAATGTTATTAATTCAATATATCACATGCAGTTCAGCATACATGTCTGTAACAGTACTTTACTATGCACATGCCCTATATAGGTTTCTTAGCTTTACAAGACCAACATGTGTCATACTCGTATTCACAGGTAACAGATGGATATGGACAACATCCCATTAACTGGCTTAGTAGTGGCACAGTCACAACTGTTTGACAGACACCCCAGCATTTTATATGAGCTGTTCTTTCCCAGGGAACGTCAGGCTCCTGAGCTGTTA